>NC_091992.1:110953102-111268000 GCF_044704955.1 Pristiophorus japonicus
CACACCCCTTCCCTCGGCAAATATCTGTCCCACCTGTGACAGAGTCTTTGGCTCTCGTATTGGATTGTTCAGCCATCAAAGAACTCACTTCAGGAGTGGAAGCAAGTCTTCCTCGATTCCGAGGGACTGCCTATGATGATGATGATGATGGTTTAACTGGACCAGCCACAAATACTGTGGTAACAAGAGCAGGTCAGAGGCTGGGTGTTCTTTGGCGTGTGTCTCACCTCCTGACTCCCCAAAGCCTTTCCACCATCTACAAGGCACAAGTCAGGAGTGTGATGGAATACCCTTCCAATTGCCTGGATGAGTGTAGTTCTAACAACGCTCAAGAAGCTCGACACCATCCAGGACAAAGCATCCCGCTTGATTGGCACCCCATTCACCACCTTAAACATTCACTCCCTCCACCACTGGTGTACCCTGGCTTCAGTGTATACCATCTACAAGATGCACTGCAGCAACTCATCAAGGCTTCTTCGGCAGCACCTCCCAAATCGGTGAACTCTACCACCTAGAAGGACAAGGACAGCAGGCACCTGGGAACACCACCACCTGCAAGTTCTCCTCCAAGATACACACCACCCTGAACTGGAAGTATATCGCTGTTCCTTCATCATCGCTGGTCAAAGTCCTGGAACTCCATCCCTAACAACTCTGTGGGAGTACCTTCACCACACGGATAGCAGCGGTTCAAGAAGCCGGCTCACTACCGCCTTCTTAAGGGCAATTATTGATGGGCAATAAATGCTGGCCTTGCCAGCGATGACCACATCCCATGAACGAATAAAAATAAAAGATTTGGAGTGTTTTTTTGGCTTGCTTGCTGATTAACTCTTCCAGTGCAGTCATAATTTTGTGGAGAACTTTGATTCAGTAGAAAGTGGACTTCGTGACCATCAGTTAGCATTGCTTTGAACTGTACTGCATCCAGAGGTTTACTCCATCTCTGACAGGATACAGGTTTTGTAGAACACTCATGTTGGTAACAGTGCCAAGTTGAGGTACAGTTGCCTAGCAGATTATTAAAGAGATTCCAATATAACTGGAACAGTAGGTTCTTGTCTTCCCCCCCAAAAAAATCCTCCTCAACCCACCACATTGTTCATGCCAGACCCAAATTATAGAAGTTAATTTTGGAGTAACTTAGGAGGATTTCAACACCAAATAGCAATATATTTAAGAAAACTGAATTATTTTTTAATGTGCTCTAGTTCTATTTTTACAGAGGATTACACAGGATATACGGCACAGAAACAGGCCATTCGGCCCAACTAGTCCATGCTGGCATTTATGCTCCACTTGAGCCTCCTCCCATCTTTCCTCATCCAAATCTATCAGCATAACCCTCTATTCCCTTCTCCCTCAGAGACTTGTCTAACCTCCCCTATTTGGCAGCATTGTGCATTGAAAAGCCACAGAAATGCATCTTTAATATTACTTGTATGTCAGATAATCTGCATATTTTAATATCTAAAAAGGACATTCATTACATTCAAAAGATTAGAAAAAAATGACAGAGCCATGGGATTTATTTTGCTGGTATTTACATCTTGTAAACAAAGCTAACTGGCATATTTCTACTAAAAAAAATGCTTCTTACACTACGCAGCAGTCTAAACTTTTTCCATTTCCCTCTCCTTTCATGTGCTGCAGAGTTTTGTAGTTTCAGCTAGGATGTCCCACTGCTCTGCGAATCAGCATGCTATTAGTATTTTCTATATAGCTCTACTGTGACCTGATTGTGTCTTGTTTTTACAAGAGTTTTCTCTTTGTTTCAAACTGAAGGTCTGTTCATGAATATTAATGATTGTCACCCACATGCACTCAAGATATGTTAGCAAGTTTACACGTGGTTAACTTTTTTCTTTCAGAATCCTCATTAATTGGAGGTATGGCAGTGCTAAAGTCGAGAGCATTTTTCCATCTTTGTTTTCAGTGACAGTATAAATAAGCAAAGATTTCTTAAGTAGTGTTTGTAAAACACCATTTACCCACAACTAATTTTCAGCAAAGTAAATTCTGGAGTTAAAAATGTATATATATACAGGACAGGGAATAAAGAGAACATGCTGATTTGCCTTGGAAATTGAGACTAACTGGGAAGGAGGTGCAGGTCAGGATAAGGTAAGGGATGTAGGTAAGGTAACAAGGCATTGCAGGCTGGAACTTGGCAGAGCTGGGTGCAGAATGGAGATCATGTTTGTACAAGAAACAATAGCCTAGGTAGCCCATTAAAGGAGTCATATACCCCAAAACATAATTACGGAGAACATTGTCCAGACTGTGTAGATGATGAATACTAGCACAGTTTAGAGGATGGATATTAGGGTTGGCTGTTAGATGGAGGGTAGTGCTGGAGACTGGAAGTTGATGTTTAATGATAAACTGGAGTAAGACTTGTAAACAAATAATGTAGTGTTAAGAACGGCAGGAGTATTGAGATCAATCATGAGGTGTTTGGAAAATGTATGGTGCTATTGTTTAGCTTGTGACAAATGAGATCGTAGGTTTCAAAAGAAGATTGTTTTCCTGCTGAAGAGACTAAAAGAATGAGAAATTACAGCGATGGTTCACAATAGCCTGATTTGCATATTAATAATAAAAGACAGCATGGTGGCAGAATGTTAGTCTGTCACTGTATTTCCAGTGATATATTTGCAGTTTTGAAATATGACCCACCTGTACAAACTCTTCAAAAAAGGTTTTCTGTAAAGATGGCATTAGATTTCTATGCTGCTGTTATGCTAGAAACTGCCAAATAAGAAGTCAATTTACAACAATACTAAAACAAAAATAAATATTTTTTAAAGAAGATAATAAAATAGTTACAAATTATTAACACACAGTTTGTTTGTACTTGTATTGCACAGAAATAAATCATTTTGTGAAGCATATAGCCCAGAAATTATTATTGGTGATATCAGTGGATAAATGATGAATGTGCTTGTCAACTATTTTAGTGGAAGTGACCATCCATTTAAAATGAAAAGAATAATGCTTGCTTTAAAATGGTGGACAGAGGACTGTCAAACAAACGTCTTATGTGTTCATCCGCTAATATCGACAGCAGTCATTTCTATTTCATGTGGAATTTATGGGAGGAAAATTGTGGTCGGAGACTTCCTCTGTACGAACACCTCCAACCTGAAATAAATCTATGAAAGTACCTGGTGGACCCGGAGGAATGTAGGATTCCGGTTGGAGGCCGAGATTCACTGCGCAGTGCACAGGGAGATGCCTTTCATGTACGTACGTACATGCTGGAGACACGTGGGCAGGACCACCAATCACTATGCAGTATTCTCATTTATAAAAATGGGAGCTCTGCTTGTACAGGCTCCAATTACTATCAATGAAAAAAAACCCTAAAACACCGAAACACAGCATAATAAATAAATCAAACACCTCACATATTTAAAATTAATTGAAATTAAATGCTTTAGAAAAAAATATTTTTTGGAATTTTTTAATGTTTTAACAGGGTTAAAAATAAACTTACCTTAATGGACAGGGTTTTTAATATAAAAATGAGTGTTTAAATATAATTTTTAGATGTTTTAAAAGTGTTATGCTGGTAAAAGTAAGCTATACGCTTGCTTTAACCAGGCATAAAAGTTTGAAGGACATTCGCTGGGCATGAGTTGGGCAAATAGCCCAATCTCTCCCGCTTGGATGTCCTTCTCCCGGGGATGGGTAGGATCTGTACGGAGATATCTTGACAGATTGCAAAAGCCAGTTCTCGGCACATGCGCATCGTGCCCCAAGAACCGGCTTTTGCAAGGCCACGCCAGATCCGTGTGCACTTTATACGGACCCGGCGAGGCTACAATTTTCAGCCCTATGTGACTTTATGCATCAAACCTACATTAAAATAATGGGGTGAAGTTTCCTGTGCTGACTATCAAAATGGAAATTTCATTGTATATGAGATGGCTTTTTGAACTTTTGAGATCATCTCTAAAGTTCCCCCATCACCCACCAAAAAACAAGCAAGTACAACTTCCAGTCAATTGTGAAGTCTAAACTCTTCCACATGTGCATTCTAGCTATTGATTGGTGAATTGACATTGTCCTATAAATACCATCCTTGGTGTCAAGGGCAATCAAAGAGCATCAATCAACAGCTCACTATTTTTTATGCACATTTTCCAATTTTCAGCGACGCTATTAAAAGCTGATATGATTAGCGTTTAATGAAGTGTAAAAATTATGTCATTTTTTCTTGGTAATGAATATGTTCATGTGCAGTTCTGACATTCAACTGATTTAACTCAATTGAGCAGTTAATGGACATGTCTGTGCCCTGTTATGGCTGATGACTTAAGTAATATCGAACCATTTTACTCCTGAGTCTTTAAGAACGTTATAATATTTTCAGCGAGAGCTGGTTATCTATTTGTACTCTGATTTGTAGACAAAGGCCAATAATGAGTGAATTTCTATATGTAGCTCATTTACAGGGGCACGAGCAGCCAGTGCCTAATTTGTTTTTATGGAAAGCCATTTGTGCCAGTGTGATTTATGCTTCACTGTAACTCAAAAAGAAACTGTTACTGCCAACCTTGCCGTCTTCATTTTATTTTCACATTAGAAACAAATAACTACAGCCAAGGATTGGAGAAAGTGTCCTCCTTCGAACAATCTAACAATTAATTTTGGTCCTTCATTGATGGCAGAAATAATTATGCTGATTATTGCAAAAATAGCTTGCATTATCACTGAAATTATCTTTTCAAAATAATAAAAGCAAAAGGACTACTGGCCATTTCAAAATTGACATCTTGCAATAATGCTCCCAAGTGTCAGACCCATTGAGGTGAATGGAATTGTTCCAGAAAGGTATTTTGTTACTGGCTCCATCGTGTTGTGTGGCACTACCACCGTGTTAAATGGAATAGATTCAGAACAGGGCTAGCTCAATACTGGTCATCCATGAGGTGCTGTGGGCCATCTGCAGCAGCAGAATTGTATTCCACCATAATCTGTAACATCATGTATCTGGGAGTTTGTGGACAGCGAGACTGTACCGAGTAAACATGTCTGCAGGAGATGCCTCTATCTCAAATCCCTCCGGCTCAGAGTCATTGAGCTGGAGTGCGAGTTGGAGACACTCGACATATAAAGGAAGGGGAGGAATTTCTGGACTGTTTTATCCAGAATACAGTCACACCCCAGAGGAAAACACAGATTCAGGAAATGGAGGCTGTGACTGTAAGGGAGCTGGGTAGTGGGGATTTAGAAGTGATTGAAAAGGAGGTCCCACAGACACTGGTCATGTCCAACAGGCACGATGTACTCGCTACCTGTGAGGACAAGGAGAAAGACTGCAGCTAGGACAGCCACAATGTAGACCAAGGCACCTTGGCTCAGAAGGCTGTCCAAGGAGGGGGGGTGGGGGTTGCGGGGAGAGCAGAATAGAAATGTGGCAGTGATAGGGGACTCTATAATTAGGATGATAGATAGCGTCCTCTGCAGCCAAGAACGAGAATCCCAAAGAATTTGTAGTCTTCCCTGTGCCAGTGTAAGGGATATCTTACAGCGGTCGGAGAGGAACTTGGAAAGGGAGGGGGTAAATCAGTTGTCGTGGTCCATTCTGGAACAAATGACATAGGTAGGAACAGGGAGGAGGTCCTGCTGAAGCAGTATCAGGGGTTTGGCTCTAAATTAAAAAGCAGGACCCCAAAGGTAATAATCACTGAATTATTGCCCAAGCCATGTGCAAATTGGCATAGAAGCAGACAGATCAGGAGAATTACCGTGTGGCTAAAAGGCTGGTGTGAGAAGGAGGGGGGGTTCCTTTTCATGGGACACTGGCACCAGTTCTGGAACAGGATGGAACGGGCTCCACCTGTACTGGGATAGGACCCGGGTACTAGTGGAAAGGTTAAATAAGGAGATGGCAAAGGCTTTAAATTAGTAAGATGAGGGGAGGGATGTACAAGAAATGTAACCAGCCTAAGTATAAACAAAACAGCAAAAGAGAGCATAGGAAAGAATAAAGTAAGGGAGGACACTGATGGCAAGGGAATACATAAAGTTATAGAACAGGAGTCTAAAAAGATGGTTAAACATAAAATGAGAAGAAATTCTATTAAAAGTGAATTAAACTGTCTGTACAGCAACGCATACGGTGTCTGTAATAAAACAGGGGAGCTGGAGGCAATCGTGCGTTGCGAGGAACCAGACATTGTAGGGATTACTAAAACATGGCTACAGAAAAATCAGGACTGGGAATTAAACATTGCAGGGTATAACATATTTGGAAAAGATAGAGAGGGTAAAAGGGGAGGGGGAGTAGCTGTACTTATTAGGGATAACATAATAATAGAAAAAAATGGTGTAGTTATCAGCAAGACAAAAATAGAATGCATATGGATAGAAATAAAAGATAATAAAGAATCAATTACACTAACAGGTGTAGTCTACAGACTACCTAATAGTGGAAGGAAGGTGGAGGAAGAAACATGCAGCCAAATTAGAGAAGGGTAGGTAGGTAAAGAGGATATGGGAATGGACATCCTACAATGTGTACAGGACTCCTTTGTAACCCAATGTGTAAAAAACATAACAAGGGAGGATTTGCTTTTGGATCTAGTAATGGGGAATGAACCAGTGCATAAGATAAGAGAAGTAAAAGTAGGGAAACATCTAGGCAATAGTGACCATAATATAATACGCTTTAAGGGGTGACCTAATAGAGGTCTGTAAAATTATGAAAGGTTTTGATAGAGTGGATACAGAGAGAATGTTTCCACTTGTGGGGAAGAGCATAACTAGAGGCCGTCAATATAAGATAGTCATCAATAAATCCAATAGGGAATTCAGAAGAAAATTCTTTACCCAAAGAGTGGTGAGAAAATGGAACTCGCTACCACAGGGAGTGGTTGAAGTGAATAGTATAGATGCATTTAAGGAGAGGCTAGACAAGCATATAAGGGAGAGTGGTATAGAGGGTTATGCTGATCGATTTAGATGAGGAAAGATGGGAGGAGGCTCGAGTGGTGCATAAACGCCGGCATGGATTGGTTGAACCAAATGGCCTGTTTCTCTGTCATATAGCCTATGTAATTATGGCCTGTCATATCCCCCTACCATTACCATGAAGCCAGGTGACCAACCCTGGTTCAATAAGGAGTGTAGACAAGCATGCCAGGAGCACCAGCAGGTATGCCTGAAAAAGAGGTGCCAACCTGGTGAAGCTACAATGCATGCTAAGCAGTGGAAGCAGCATGCTACAGATAGAGCCAAGCAACCCCACCAGCAACGGGTCAGATTAAAGCTCTTTAGTCCTGCCACATTCCGTCATGAATGGTGGTGGACAATTAAATAACTAACAGGAGGAGGTACCTCCATGAACATCCCTATCCTCAGCGATGACAGAGTCCAGCACATGAGTGTAAAAGATAAGGCTGAAGCATTTGCAAGCATCTTCAACAAATAGTTCTGAGTGGATGATCCATCTCATCCTCCTCCCTACCGTCACAGATGCCAGTTTTCAGCCAATTTGATTCACTCCTCCTGATAAAGAAATGGCTGACCGTATTGGATACAGCAAAGGCTATGGGACGTGACAACATCTCAACTGTAGTGCTCCAGAACCAGCTGCGCCTCTACCAAGTTGTTTTAATACAGCTACAACACTGGTATCTACTCGACAAAGTGGAAATTTGCCCAGATATGTCCTGCCCACAAAAAGCAGGACAAATCCAAACCAACTAATTACCGCCCCATCAGTCTACTCTCAATCATCAGCAAAGTGATGGAAGCTGGTGTCGACAGTGCTATCATGCGGCACTTACTCACCAAAAACCTGCTCAGTTTGTGTTCCGCCAGGGCCACTCAGCTCGAGACCTCATTACAGCCTTGGTCCAAACATGGCCAAAAGATCTGAATCCCAGAGGTGAGGGTGACTGCCCTTGACATCAAAGTAACATTTGACCGAGTGTGGCATCAAGGAGCCCGAGTAAAATTGAAGTCAATGGGAATCAGGGGGAAACCTCTCCACTGGCTGGAGTCATAACTAGCACAAAGGAAGATGTTTGTGGTTGTTGGAAGTCAATCATCCTCAGTCAGTGTCCTAGGCCCAACCATTTTTCAGCTGCTTCATCAATGATTTTCCCTTCATCATAAGGTCAGAAGTAGGGATGTTCGCTGATGATTGCACAGTGTTCAGTTCCATTATCAACTCCTCCTCAGATAATGAAGCAATCCGTGCCTGCATGCAGCAAGAACTGGACAACACCCAGGCTTGGGCTGATAAGTGGCAAGTAACATTCACGCCGCACAAGTTGCCGGCAATGATCAACTCCAACAAGAGAGAGTCTACAAAGAGTAACGAAACTGTAGCAGTTCAAGAAGGCGGCTCATCACCACTTTCTCAAGGGCAGTTAGGAATGGGCAATAAATTCTGGCCTTGTTAGCAACGTCTACATCCCATGAATGAATAAATAAATAAGAAGAATTAAAAAAAGGCTGTTGTGGAGTGAAGGAAACACAAAATGTCTCTGTGATGTATTTATTCCTATATTTTACTCAAGCAGAGAAGTGGGTGTACTTTGAATGGAATTACGCCCCTAGATTTTTCTTCCCCCTTAAATTTGTGTAGAAAAAGAGGTCCCATGTTTTTTTAAAACGTAACATAATGGCCCGAAATATGACATGGTGAGCTGCACCAAATTTACGCCAATGTGTCAGGAATTGCACCTGTCAATATTTTAAGAGCTGAAACTGCCAGAATTTTGTGGGTCAGCTCATTTGAAAATCCATGCGAGCATCTCCAGTGCAAATGGGACTATGTGCCGAGAGTGCTTGGAAATGAGAGCTCAGCCTTTAAAATTCCAAGTCTGGCTAAAGATTGTAGCAGCAGACTGGGGGAATCAGCAAGTACGTAGGAAAGTGTCAGATAACTGCACTGGATGGCTCATCTGACACTTTGAGGCCTTTTTCAAGAATGTCTACCAAAGAAGGATCTGGCACAGACAGCTGGCAATGGGACAAGGGCAGTGCAGGGAGGAACAAAAGAATAACTCACAATTGCAGTCAGATGGACCTCTAAAGCTCTCATCAAGAAGGTTGAAGAGAGAGACAGACCACTTGGTTTACACTGGAAAAAACCTCCAAACAATGGGGCTCAATTTTGCCCAAGCCTGTTTTCTGGCGTATTGTCAAGTTAGGCCAGTTTTTCTAAGCCAGAAATGCGCCAGAAATATTTTGCCAAAGTTTCCCCGAAGTATAATTCAAATGTGGCGCCGCGCAACATGTCCAGTCACTTCGGGGGGTGGAGCCTGCTGTCTGCAGCGAAAAAACAATGCCGCAACTTCTGTGCATTCGCGACAAAAAAAGTGACATTTTTGACGTTATTTCAATGGACGCGCATGCGCAGTACAGCTCCGGGTTGGCAGTCGGCCATTTTTAAAGAGCCAGTTGTGTGAGAAGGAGTGCTGTGTGAGAGCATTGGAAAAATCGGATCTGCAGCAATACAAGATGCAACGCCGTGCAAGGATCAAGAATTACTTACAGGCTGAAGTGGAGGCACTAGTTACTGTGATTGAGACCAGATGGCAGGAACGGGACCAGCAGAGATCACATAAAAGTTCCACACAAAAAAATGAAGAAACGCTAGAACCAAGTTGCAGAAGGTTACTGCGCAGTGGTGACCACCACGAGATCTGGAGGCCAGTGTAAAAAGAAGTGGCAGGACCTTGGTCAAGTAGTTAGTGTAAGTAATATTTTCATTTATTCCATGGAATTGCAGTTGTAAATGTGACCAGCTGTATATGTTCCACCCGGCAGAAAGGCACCCTCACTAAAAAGTTGCATTTTCATCTCAAAAAGGAAAGAACTCGAACAGAAGGAGGCCCGGCAAATCTGCACCCATTGACACCCTTGGAAGAGAGGGTCGCTGCTTTGATGGGTCCTGCCTGGAGAAAAGCAAACATCACTGCACGAGCTGGCCCCACACTCGAGGGGGAGGGTAAGTCTTGCAAATTCCACCATCTGGCTTTGCTAAATGTTAAGTACTGCACAGGCTAGCCATGCTTCAGTTCATGGAGATGTCTCCATCAGCTACGCTTCGGTTGATGCAATGTGCTAACATTCATCGTGGTCCTTCAAATCAGCCTGCTGCCTGCGCTGTGTGAGCCTACTCATGCCACCTACCCTGCCCTCTCCTGTGCTCTAACCATTTATCTGTGTTCTGTTATATTTTGCACAACTTGAGGCCGACCCTGATGATGCAGAAGAAGATTCAGGTGAGGGTGAGCCTGAAGAGGAGAACATCGTCCAATCCCACCCTCCAGACCAAGAGCATGAGGGTGAGGGTGAAGGCGAGAGGGAGAGGATGGAGCTGGATGAAGCCCCCACTGCTTTACTGACTTTGGTGGAGGTGCAGGTGCTGCCCATTGAGGTGCCAGCTTCCGTGACCAGTGGTTTGAGTGTTGATGGGACATTCCATGGTTTCCTAACATCTGAGGCTGCGGGTCCTAGTGGTGGGGTGCAGCGAGGCACACCCAGGGCCCCACCTTCCAAGGCTGCGGGTTCCAGTGATGTGGTGCAGCGAGGCAGTGTCTCCAATATACAATGATGGAGACAGGGAGCTCTGAAACTCTTCAAAAGACTACATGAAGCACATCTCCATCCTAACAGTCAAATAGATAAGAATCCGTGGACCCCTCAACAGAAGAACATCTGGTCCTGGTGTTCTGTTCAGGATGTTCCTGCTTCGCTGCTCCTCCTCCGTCATGATACCTCCGTCAACACCCACCGTGACGCTTTTTCCCCTGATTCCTCAAAAAAGGATGCATTTGAGTACGTGCACGCTCAGGCATGCATGATGCATGCTCAAGAGATTGCCCAGGTTCCTGCTCATCTCTGCGGGCAGTTCTGTCATCTTGTTAAGCCCTACACAAAAAGAAAAGGAACGTTCTTTATTATGGTACCTCCAAGAAATAATGGGCATACAGTCCTAACCCCCATAGGGGAGATTTTCCTGGGCACATTAGGTGTAGTGATTATTGAATGGATCAAAATACATGCCACTCAACCAATTTTCTTTTCATTAATTTAAATGGAGGGTAAATCTGACAGGTTCCATTACAGGCATGCCTGATTTTCTGAATTCACTTGCTCAGCCGATCCAGTGCACTTGGGTACAAACCCAGGAAAATCCCATTGAGTGCTGTGCTATTGCTGGGTAGATGGTGTGTTCATGAGTGAGGTTGACAGGGGAGTAAGAAATTATCTTAGAGGACACTTGTGTCACTACCAAACGTCCAAGCTCTCCCTGAACAGTGAGGAAGTCCTATTGCTTCCATTGATTTCAAGGGCTATCTGCTCACACAAAATCAGAATTCAGTGGTTAGCAGGGCAGCCACATCTCCAATTTGTCTCCAAATGGTTGTGCACAGTCTTCCCATTTGATAAAGGACAGAAGTCCATAAATACCCACCCTCTCCATTGATCGTGCTGCCTGCATTCATGCAAAAAGCAATTCCAAATTATTATAACAAGATGACCTTGGATAAACCGGCGAGGTCAGCTGTTGTCTACTTGTGCAAAACATCATGGGAACACTGTGATCTTGGCTACATTTTTGCCTGGGTTGCAGCATCGACTCTCATTGCAGTTTTAATTGTGTGGCATCTAAGAGTAATTGCCACAAAATAAGGGCAAATGGTAGAGCCTGATGAGACAGTTAGATCACATATGTAACTGAGAACGCAGTAGGGGTAATTTTCCAACATTGTGCTCCTGGTTGCCCGCTGGACGGGGTTACTACTAAGTCAGGCAGGGTCAGCACACGATTTCTCCAACCATTCAATTAAATAGTTGGGAAAACATGCAAAACATGCAACCAGATTTCTGATATGCACTTCCGGGCGAGGGCGCAAAGGTTCCCCTCCCAGGAATCAGAAAATTACCTCAAATACTTATCAGTGATGATGCATTAAATGAATTATACAAATCAATATTAGTACAATATGAATCTTCATCAGGCGTTCTGTGCGCACCTTATGAGTATATACAATTTGGACAGAAAAGAAAACCAAAACAAATTTATCTTCTTTGAGCTGCAAGAGATGGTTTTATGGCCATTGAGCGACAGCTGTTTGCTGTTATAATTCTTATGGTTCAATGTGCAAAGAATGCAACATAGGATTATATTTTTAAGATGGAGTTGTATTCTTATTCCAGTTACATTCACATTTGTTTTAACTGTGCCGATATATATACAAATACAACTGAACCAGTAAATGTCCCTGCAGTAAAAACATCTTGTATGCCAACAATATTACCTCAACTTGAGATTAGTCAAAGCATTCACACTTTACATAGGGCACATTCTTCGAATAACATGTCCAATCAGCAGTTGCAACCTTTCATCTGTGTCCCACTATTGTTATTCATTAAACTATACTGGTCTGATCAATCTATATCTGATCCACAATCACTTCAAAATCATTTTCTAAAATCTTGCAGGAACAATTCACAGAACTGCCAATTACACACAAAAATTTGCTCAGTTGAAAGAAAAAAAACATTCTGGATTATGAATATAGTGGCTGAAATTCCTCTGAGGTTCTGCCAGAGTCTGGAGGGAGACTGGAGGAACCCTTTGGAAAATGCTAGACAGCTGATTGTGCTGGGTCTCAGCCATTTCTAGAAGTTTGTCAACCAACTTAAAGCCAGCTCCTGGTTACAGAAAGAGTGCGGTTATTCTTAGCATGCAGGCAGGATTCCCTGAAGAGCTTCTCCATGCGAAGCTGAGAAGCCTCTGGCCCCCAAAAGCCCTGTTGGGATCAGGACAAAAAACAGTTATGCTAGGATTCCTCCCTGTTAGTTTGGTGCAGCTATTTCCCAGTGGGGTGGGAACATGAGCTGATCCTCCACCATCCTCCCTGTGTCGTGGGGGTGTGTGGCTACTGTGGAAATTCTGCCCTTAACATTCTTAAAAGGCCTTAGTGGAACTCTAGTTAGCTGAGAGCTGGTGTGAATCTCTTTGAGGGCTTTTGAAAGGCCACGAACTAGGGTAATAAATTCAGGGAGCCATTCTGCTTTGGAATGGCCAGCGCTGAAGTACCTTTACAGACACAATGTGCCCACCTTGGTCTTGGAAATGGCCCTGTTCCTGCAATGTGGGATAGAGTCTATGGCCATCAATATGGACAAACTGGGGTTCCGCTCTTGTTGCATTTGTACCTGTGAATTTCGGACCCCAGGAATTTCAGGACTTCTATTATTTACATGGCAGTAAATTGCATGTACTGCAAAAGCACCATTGTATTTAAATAATAGAGATTCTTTCAACTTAAGCTGTGCCTTCCTTTCTGCTCCACCTGCTGGAACTCACCACTCTTGTCACCCGCTTATGCTAAATATCAGTGCCTTTCTCTCAACTCCCACACCAACCCTTGACAAAAACCCTTCATGCTGTGCTTTTCACAGTGCCAACCTGCAACTCCTTTCCCACCCTTCAGGTCCCAATAGTTTTACACCTCGCAACCCTATCTCCAATAATCGCTCACTGTGCTACTGTCATCTCAGTGCTTCTACATATCAAGACCACCCCACACATTACTGCCACACCCCAGCAACCTGCTCTCAGTGCCCCCACACCCCATGACCACTGTCCCACTCCTTCCGCAGATAGGACTCCACTACTCTATGGTTTCTTACCCCGAAAGCCCTGCACTGCTCCAAGATTATGCAAACCCTGTTCTAGTTCTCTCACACCCCTCCAATACTCTGGACCTTCTTCCCAATATTCACAGATCATAATATCACATCCAGCATCACTGCCACAAACCCAAGCCCTCATTACATCACTGCCATGCTCTTGAGACCCATCCTCAACTGCTCAAACTATGCAATAGGCAACCATGGTGTCTTCTTTGATGCTGAGCTGCTATTCAATATGCTACACCTAGACCATTGACCTATTTTGATCTTTATGCATATTGACCCCACCCTCCCCCCCACCCATGCACTCTCTCATCATCTTCAAACTCAAATTTTCCAGTACTCTCCTTACCAGTTTTCTGGGCTCCACCCTACATAATCTCCAGATCATCCACAACTCTGCTATCTGCATTCCGCTCTGTACTATCTCAGTTACCTATCATTCCTGTCTGTAATGTATGCACACAGGTCGGTGGAGCTGTTGAGTTGGGAGAGTCTTAGCCAGTCATGTGATGTTCACAAGACTCAATAAAACCCCAGCCAGTTGGGCTCTGGGAGGTCCACGATGAGGCAGGTGGTTGTGAGCCTGGTGGATGTACTGGCAATGTATAGTGCCATTGTTAAGCCTTTGCTAATAAACCAACTAGTTCTTAATAGTAATGTGTTGCTATGAATTCTGAAGCAAAGAACCCAGGAAGCAAATACATTACACAGTCCACACTGACCTTCATTTTTAACTCCTCAACAAATCCTTCCATGGCCTGGCTACTTTCTAATCTGCAACCTCCTCTAGTCCGATATCTCAGTTTGAACCCTTTGCTCCTTGAATTCCACTTGACTGTGAGTACCTCCCTTCCTCTGCTCCAGCAATCAATTTACAGTACTGGGATTCACTGCCTTGCCATATCTCGTTTCACCTTCACAAACCTCATGAATACTTCATTCTTTAATCCTGCTTTGGTCATCTCCCAGCACAAACTCCTGATTGGGGCCCTTCCCCCTCTAGTAAGGTATAAGATTATATGTTGTACTCTTTTCTTAGCTGTAGGCAGGACTGACTCTGCGATAATTTCAAAAACATTGTCTGCTGTATCCACAGTGATCAATGAGCTCACAGCTTATCGATGTTTTTCCGTAAGAGTAAACCATTCCTTGTTCATCCCATAGCTCAGACCTTAGCTTCTGTTTCTGTCTGAGAACTTGAACCAAAGGTTGAGGGATCATGTATAGAACTGCTAATGACCATCAAGAAACACGGACTGGAACCCAACGGGAAACGGGGCAGGAGATAAAAAGAAAAAAAATAATTTCCAGTGCCTTACATTGAAATCAAAAAGCTGAAAGACAACGGATTATTTTTTAAAAAGTACAAAAACATTCTTAAACAAAACATTTGACAAACATTCCATGGGAAAAATAATCAAATCATGATCAATTAAAAATAAATCTACCGTAGAGTAGAGTAAACAAAATGAACAACAGTTAACATTGGGAGTTGCTTAGAACGTGTTAACCCATACACTTCGTAAAGCAGAAATCACCAAACTCATGCTAGATTTGAGAAAAGGGAATGAGTCAATATCTGTAATCCCTTCTGAAATCGATAAAAAAAAGTCAGCAAATTTATGAAATACTGTGGATCTCAGAAATTGAACCATTAGGAAGTGGCCTTCAAACCTCCTTCGATGCAATCACTCGCGTTATTATCCCCAGGTCTACTTTATGTTTCTACCACCATAATCATTAAACCCTCAGCCATTCCACATCAATCTATTCTGCTTTGGTGGTGCTCTCTACTCATTGGCACAAGTTAACATGCTGGACGGCAACATACAGTTACTGCAAATTCTGAAAATGGAGAGTAGCACATGCAAGAAACATTCACATTGATACAATGTGATGTTCCGATAAGCAGAAGCATATGTGGCATTAAAGCTGTTTTAAATACTATATTTGCAGCGTGAAGGAGTCTTGAAATAATAGTCACAAAAATATGCAACCATTCGGGCATGCTCCCACCATAACTGCAGCCAAGGGAGCAGCCAGAAACGAGGCCAGGACTCGGATTTCAGGGGGTCCTGGCTTTGCAGTGAACTTTCTGGCTGGCCTTGTGGGCCATCAACATATGAGTGCCAGGGTCCTCCTACATCAAATTTCCAGTGACTCAGGCCCTCAGTGGAATTCTGCATTTGGTTGGTGGAGAGACGACTGGTGAGACTAAGCATCCCTACCTGACAAAGGTGGTAATGGGGCTATAACTTCTCTCCAGGGTGGGGGTCAATACCCACAATGACTAGGCCACGTTCACTGAACTTTCTGGTATCTTTACTGTGGGGACATTTCAAACGTAGCTTTATTACTGAATGAAAACTGTGCATCTCTAGTTGTCCGCGGAATGCAGTAGTGGCCATTTTCCCTCAAACAGACAAATCCAGGAACACCCCATGATCCTGGAATGTTACGGGGTCAAGGGTGCAGGTTCTTGGCTCTTGCACCAAGATTGACCCCTTTGTGGATTTTCAGGGTCAATGATTCTGAGGCCTAGTTTTTCAAAAGGCTTTCAATAGACTAATGAATAAAGTCAGAGCATGCGGAGACAGGGGACAAGCAGCAGAATGGATAGCTAGCCGAATGATAGACAGCAGGACAGAAAGCAAAGGGTAGGGGTAAAGGGTAGCTATTCAAAGTGGCAGACGGTGGGAAATGGGTCCCACAAGGATCAGTGCTGGGAGCACTGTTGTTCACAATTTATATTAACGATTTAGATTTTGGAATCAACATTTTTTCTAAATTTACGAATGACATCAAATTGGGAGGTATAGTCAACACTGGGGAGGACTGCAACAAATTACAAGACGACATTAATAAACTTGCAGAATGGGCATATAATTGGCAAATTGATTTCAAAATAGCTAAGTGCGAGGTATAATATTTTGGCAAGAAGATAAAAAGCAGGTCGCAAGAAGATAAAAAGCAGGTCACATATTACTTGGAAAGTAGGAATCTAAATGGGGAGGAGTACAAAGACACAAATCACTAAAAGTTGTGATGCAGGTCAATAAGGCCATATCAAAAGCAAACCAAGCACTAGGGTTTATTTTTAGAGGGATAGAATTGAAACTTAGGGAAGTTATGCTAAACTTGTATCGAACTTTGGTTGGACCACACTTGGAATACTGCGTACAGTTCTGGTCACCATATTATTAAAAGCATATAGAGGTACTGGAGAGGGTGAAAAAAAGATTTGCAAGGATGATACCAGAACTGAGACATTTGGGACCAAAATTCAGGTACGCCAGAAAGCTGAGTTTCCTAGCTGGTTTTACCGCTGGGATCCATGAGGCGGCCGTATGATCGATTTTCAAGACTTTGACATTTTTTCAAAGTCCCACCGGAAGTCGGTCATAGTGAGGACAGGAGATCGAGAGGAAGGCAGGCTGAGGGGCTGAATTTTTGTCGGGACCGTGACTCTGCCGCTGTCAATCAGCGGTGGAGTGGTGGTGATGTCACAGCACATGTGCGTCACCGCGCTCTCTCCCCTCCGTTAAAAGGGAGAGAATCTGTCATTTTTTTAATCTTCGGTCACTGGGCCACCAGAGAGGGTTTCGACCGAGTCAGCGGCCTAGCACCCAAGAGGGGGTGCCAGGCTGCCCGGCCGAGCCCGTGGGCACTATCTTGCCGGCCGATCGGGAAGTCGGCCGCCAAAAATAAATACATGGCAGCCGCGGCAGTGGGCTCTCCCCTTGAAGGGCCACCGCGCTGCTGGGCTGCACTCTGTGCGGAAAAGGTGCACTGACAGAAAAAGCTGTCGGGGACACCGTGTGGCGGTGGATCGATTTCTTAATGTTAATTTCGGACGGTTGCGCGTTCAGATGACGAGCTTGTAGCGGTCAGCATCATCGCGGCGGAATCAGATCCAGGCCAAAAAATCCCCGATCTGAATTTGGGTCTGGGCGGCCATTTGATCACAAAGCGGCGGCCATGGCCGCCACAAATGGGCAGTAACGGGTCTTTCTGAGACCCTGAATTTCGGCCCCATTATACCTATCAGCAAAGGATGAACAGGATGGGTCTCTTTTCTCTTGAAAAGAGAAGGCTGAGGGGTGACTTATTAGAGGTCTTTAAAATTATGAAAGGTTTTAATAGAGTGGATACAGAGAGAATATTTCCACTTGTGGAAAGAGCAAAACTAGAGGCCATCAATATAAGATAGTCACCAAGAAATCAAATAGGGAATTCAGAAGAAACTTCTTTACCCAGAGAGTGGTGGGAATGTTGAACTCACTACCACAGGGAATAGTTGAAGCGAATAGTTTAGATGCATTTAAGGGAAAACTAGACAGGCATATGAGGGAGAAGGGAGAAGGGTTATGCTGATCGAGTTAGATGAGGAAGGATGGGAGGAGGCATGAATGGAGCATAAATGTTAGCATGGACTGGTTGGGCTGAATAGCCCATTTCTGTGCTGTATATTCTATGCAGGTCTATGTACTCTGCTAGTGAGGCAGGGTGGCACTAGTATGAAACCAGCAATCTTCATCTGATTTTCATTACTGTCATTACTAAAACATCTTATGACCAAAGGCTGTCCCTTTATCTTATCCTCTGCAGTGTTGATATTTCTCTAGAAAAAGTCCTTTGCAAGAGCTAATGACTGGCCAATGTTTCACACTGAACCATTGCACCATTTAGGTAGAAATGGCACTGCTGTCTTTATCACCTGTTTGCTTATAAGAGGCTAACCATTTTTATTGTCATTGTTACGATGCCAATCTGTCTCTTTGAGGAACCAGCATGCAGTATATCATACATGGTGACTAATGTTAGATGGTCTAAACCCCACACCACGTGCGATATCTGGCCCACAAACTCAGTTTTTATTGAGCCAGTGAACTACCAATCCCCGATGCTGCAATTTCTAGTCGAAATTTCTACTCCTCAATTAATGGATTTGGTCCAATCAAAAGCTCTTTGCCACCATTTTTAAAATCTGCTGCGCTTTCAAAGTTCAAAAATCCAAACTGAATAGCAGAAAAAATATAATTAAAATATCTAAGCATCAAGAAGAGAAAATCCAGTTAAGATAGGGATAGCAATGATAGCAATAGAAGACTTGGAGGAAGCACAAAAGAGTGAGGAGCACCTGTGGAATAGTTGGAGAACAAGGAAGCGAGAGGAAGAGCTTGCAGGATAGCAGGAGGGCCAACAAATAGTTAGGAGTGCAGCAGTTCAGGCTTTTCCTCATATAAACAATTTTCCATGTAATGAGAGTTTTTTTCAATATAAAGAAAACTGCACCTCCTGTGAACTTAAGCCTGCAACATTTATTTTCTGCAGCACAGCCCAGGTCTGACAATTGAACCCAATCATGATAAATTGCCTACTGGAGAACACTAAGGATGCCCACTACATCTTCTGTCAATTGAAAGGTAGAAAATACTCACAAAGCTCGACCACTTTGTATAGACAAAATTACTATCCAGATTATGTGCAAATACCATGATTCACAAAACCAAAAACAACAACAACAACAACAACTTGTATTGATATAGCACCTTTAATGTAGTGAAATGTCCCAAGATGCTTCACAGGAGTATTATGAGACAAAAAAAAAAATTGACATAGGTAGAATACTAAAATAAAACAACCGAAAATGCTGGATGCTGCCTGATATATTAAATCAGAATATATCATGTACCCAATTAGTTTAGTGTGGTAATTACCCCTTTACAACTGCAACCAATTTGCCATATATGCAAAAGAATACTTTTTTCCTCAACTTCTGCTGGTAAAATCTTGAAAGGACACAACTTCCGATGGTAAACATGTCAGTGGTGTTTTATACATCTTCCAAAGACTTAACAGTGGCATTGGACAGACTGTTGAACAGTAGAAGATTCCGAGCTCGAAAGTCTGGTTTAAAGTTCACCCAAACCAAATGTTGAGAGCCTTTATGCCTTAGTAAACAGTAGGATAATAGTTGTGTTCATTTTCTTTCCTGTGACTTTCCACATTTCAAAAAGGCAATCCTGATACACAAGTGGCAATAATATGTTGAGCCGTAAATTGCGGCCTCTCTGGGTATGTACGCGTAGAGGGCCCGGAGGTGCCAGTTTTAGGTCATGTGCCTAAAACCGGCATGTGTGATCTCTCAAAATGTCTTTTGACAGATTGCATGCATCTCAGGGAGAAGGGCCTTCGCGGGCGGAGCTTTGGGCTATTTGCCCAACTCTTGCCCAGCGAATGTCCTTCAAACCCTTATGCCTGGTAAAAGCGCAAAGCCTGCTTTTACCAGTGTAAGAGTTTTAATAGATAGAAAAAATAAATGTTATTACTTATTTTTATATTAAAACTCTGTCTATGAAGGTACGTTTATTTTTAACACTATTAAAACTTTTTTAATTTAAAAAAATAAATTTTTCTCTAAAACGTTTAATTGAATGCAATTTCTATGAATTTAAGAAAAGTGAAGTGTTTTTTTAATTTATGTTGGTGTTTTATTCTTATTAATAGTAATGGGAGCTCCTATGAATGAGAATACTGCATTGTGATTGGTGGTCCAGGCCCACGTGATCCCAGGATACGTAGATGCTCCTGGAAGACATGGGCCTGTACGCCAGGCTGCCCATCAAAGCCTTGGCGCGCAAGTCTACGTTTCTCTGGGACCACCAAGTATTTTTAATTGGAGGCATCCGCCCACAGGAAGCCTCTGACCGCAATTTTCGGACCATTAGTTTGTTGAATGCTGCATACTTCAACATTTTGATCATTCTTCTGCCTCATTAAAGAGATAGGCATGATCAAAATGTTACTATATGCAACGTTATTAATGATGCCTGTTTCTCACAGACAGAGCGTCTCAGGTCTCCCAAGGACCCCACTTTGCTTTTACTGTAGGAACATCCTCCATCTTAAACCTGTGTGACTACAACTTTTAAAATATATGAAACTAAAGGCAAAAAATCCTATTATTGTCAAAAGCAGCATCTGGAAGACCAGAGACAGTGACATACACCAGCAGTGGAGATCAGGGACCACCAATGGTGGAGAATGTGGAGCAGACAGTGAAGAGCTTCAGTGCAAGAGAGCAGGAAGTACCAATGACAGAGAGCAGGGAGCACCAGTAGGAGTTCCTGGAATACACCAGAGGTTAGAGCAGTGGGGGCAGGCAGCTAAGAAATTCGTGAGCAGGGATCAGGCATTTGGCAAATAGAAATCAGGAACAGCTGCTCAGTGGATTTCAATTTTTACTGCTGCTTTTGATACACAAAAATATAAGAAACAGGAGCAGCAGTAGGCCATTCAGCCCTTCGAGCCTGCTCTGCCATTCGATAATCTTCTCTCTCAGCTCCACCTTCCCTTAGCTTTCAAAAATCTAGCGATCATAGAAACATAGAAAATAGGTGCAGGAGTAGGCCATCCAGCCCTTCGAGCCTGCACCACCATTCAATAAGATCATGGCTGATCATTCCTTCAGTACCCCGTTCCTGCTTTCTCTCCATACCCCTTGATCCCTTTAGCCGCAAGGGCCATATCTAACTCCCTCTTGAATATAACTAACGAACTGGCATCAACAACACTCTGCGGTAGGGAATTCCATAGGTTAACAACTCTCTGAGTGAAGAAGTTCCTCCTCATCTCAGTCCTAAATGGCTTACCCCTTATCCGAAGACTATGTCCCCTGGTTCTGGACTTCCCCAACATCGGGAACATTCTTCCTGCATCGAACCTGTCCAGTCCCGTCAGAATCTTATACGTTTCTATGAGATCCCCTCTCATCCTTCTAAACTCCAGTGAATACAGGCCCAGTTGATCCAGTCTCTCCTCATATGACAGTCCTGCCATCCCAGGAATCAGTCTGGTGAACCTCCGCTGCACTCCCTCAATAGCAAGAACGTCCTTCCTCAGATTAGGAGACCAAAACTGAACACAATATTCCAGATGGGGCCTCACCAAGGCTCTGTACAACTGCAGTAAGACTTCCCTGCTCCTATACTCAAATCCCCTTGCTATGAAGGCCAACATACCATTTGCGTTCTTCACCACTTGCTGTACCTGCATGCCAACCTTCAATGACTGATGAATCATGACACCCAGGTCTCGCTGCACCTCCCCTTTTCCTAATCTGCCGCCATTCAGATAATATTCTGCCTTCGTGTTTTTGCCGCCAAAGTGGATAACTCACATTTATCCACATTATACTGCATCTGCCATGTATTTGCCCACTCGCCTAACCTGTCCAAATCACCCTGCAGCCTCTTAGCGTCCTCCTCACAGCTCACACCGCCACCCAGTTTAGTGTCATCTGCAAACTTGGAGATATTACACTCAATTCCATCATCCAAATCATTAATACATATTGTAACGAGCTGGGGTCCCAGCACTGAGCCCTGCAGCACTCCACTAGTCACTGCCTGCCATTCTGAAAAGGACCTGTTAATCCCGACTCTCTGCTTTCTGTCTGCCAACCAGTTCTCTATCCACATCAGTACATTACCCCCAATACCATGTGCTTTGATTTTGCACAGCAATCTCTTGTGTGGGACCTTGTAAAAAGCCTTTTGAAAGTCCAAATACACCACATCCACTGGTTCTCTGCTGTCCACTCTACTGGTTGCATGCTCAAAAAATTCCAGAAGATTTGTCAAGCATGATTTCCCCTTCATAAATCCATGCTAACTTGGGACCAATCCTATTGTTGCTTTCCAAATGTGCTGCTATTTCATTCATCCTTAATGATTGATTCCAACATTTTCCCCAATACTGATATCAGGCAAACTGGTCTATAATTACCCGTTTTCTCTCTCCCTCCTTTTTTAAAAAGTGGTGTTACATTAGCTACCCTCCAGTCCATAGGAACTGATCCAGAGTCGATAGACTGTTGGAAAATTATCACCAATGCATCCACTATTTCTAGGGCCACTTCCTTAAGTACTCTGGGATGTAGACGATCAGGCCCTGGGGATTTATCGGCCTTCAATCCCGTCAATTTCCCGAACACAATTTCCCACCTAATAAGGATATCCTTTAGTTTCTCCTCACTAGACCTTCGGACCCCTAGTACATCGGGAAGGTTATTTGTGTCTTCCTTTGTGAAGACAGAACCAAAGTAGTTGTTCAATTGGTCTGCCATTTCTTTGTTCCCCATTATAAATTCACCCGAATCCGACTGCAAGGGACCAACGTTTGTCTTCACTAATCTTTTCCTCTTCACATATCTATAGAAGCTTTTGCAGTCATTTTTTATGTTTCCTCTCATAATCTATTTTCCCCCTCTTAATTAAACCCTTTGTCCTCCTCTGCTGTATTCTAAATTTCTCCCAGTCCTCCGGCTTGCTACTTTTTCTGCCTAATTTGTATGCCTCTTCCTTGGATTTAACACTATCATTAATTTCCCTTGTTAGCCACTGTTGAGCCACCTTCCCCGTTTTATTTTTATTCCAAACAGGGATGTACAAATGTTGAAGTTCATCCATGTAATCTTTAAAGGTTTGCCACTGCCTATCCATCGTCAACCCCTTAAGTATCATTTGCCAGTCTACTCTAGCCAATTCACGCCTCATACCATCAAAGTTACCTTTCCTTAAGTTCAGGACCCTCGTTTCTGAATTAACTTTGTCACTCTCCATCTTAATAAAGAATTCTACCATATTATGATCACTCTTCCCCAAGGGGCCTCGCACAACAAGATTGCTAATTAGTCCCTTCTCATTACACATCATCCAGACGAGGATGGCTAGCTCTCTGGTTGGTTCCTCGACATATTGATCTAGAAAACCATCCCTAATACACTCCAGGAAATCCTCCTCCACCGCATTGCTACCAGTTAAGTTAGCCCAATCTATATGTAGATTAAAGTCGCCCATGATTACTGTTATACCTTTATTGCACACATCCCTTATTTCTTGTTTGATGCTGTCCCCAACCTCACTACTACTATTTGGTGGCCTGTACACAACTCCCACTCGCGTTTTCTGCCCTTTGGTATTCCGTAGCTTCACCCATACCGATTCCACATCATCCAAGCTAATGTCCTTCCTTACAATTGCATTAATTTCCTCTTTAACCAGCAACGCCACCCCGCCTCCTTTTCCTTTCTGTCTATCCTTCCTAAATGCTGAATACCCTTGGATGTTGAGTTCCCAGCCTTGGTCACCCTGGAGCCATATCTCCGTGATGCCAATCACACCATACCCGTTAACTGCTATCTGCGCAGTTACTTCGTCCACCTTATTCCCAATACTCCTCGCATTGAGGCACAGAGCCTTCAGGCTTGTCGTTTTAACACACTTTGACCCTTTATAATTCTGCTGTAATGTGGCTCTTTTTGTTTTTTGCCTTGGGTTTCTCTGCCCTCCACTTTTACTGTTCTCCTTTCTATCTTTTGCTTCTGTCTCCATTTTATTCCCCTCTGTCTCCCTGCATAGGTTCCCATCCCCCTGCCATATTAGTTTAACTCCTCCCAAACAGCACTAGCAAACACTCCCCCTAGGACATTGGTTCTGGCCCTGCCCAGGTGCAGACCGTCCGGTTTGTACTGGTCCCACCTCCCCCAGAACCGGTTCCAATGTCCCAGGAATTTGAATCCCTCCCTTCTGCACCACTGCTCAAGCCATGTATTCATCTGAGCTATCCTGCGATTACTACTCTGACTAGCACGTGGCACTGGTAGAAATCCCAAGATTACTATTTTTGAGGTCCTACGTTTTAATTTAGCTCCTAGCTCCCTAAATTTGTCTCGGAGGACCTCATCCCGTTTTTTACGTATATCTTTGGTACCTATATGCACCATGACAACTGGCTGTTCACCCTTCCTTTTCAGAATGTCCTGCACCCGCTCTGAGATATCCTTGACCCTTGCACCAGGGAGGCAACATACCATCCTGGAGTCTCGGTTGCGGCCGCAGAAACGCCTATCTATTCCCCTTACAATCGAATCCCCTATCACTGTTGTTCTCCCACTCTTTTTCCTGCCCTCCTGTGCAGCAGCGCCAGCCACGGTGCCATGAACCTGGCTGCTGCTGCTTTCCCCTGATGAGTCATCCCCCTCAACAGTACCCAAAGCAGTGTATCTGTTTTGCAGGGGGATGACTGCAGGGGACCCCTGCACTACCTTTCTTGCACTACTCTTCCTGTTGGTCTTCCATTCCCTATCTGGCTGTGGACCCTAGACCTGCAGTAAGACCAACTCACTAAATGTGCTATTTACATCATTCTCAGCATCGTGCATGCTCCAGAGTGAATCCACCCACAGCTCCAGTTCCACAACGCAGTTCATCAGGAGCTGGAGGTAGATACACTTCCCACACACGTAGTTGTCAGGGACACCAGAGGCGTCCCTGATTTGCCACATGGTGCAGGAGGAGCATAACACGTGTCCGAGCTGTCCTGCCATGACTTAACCCCTAGATTAACTTAATTTGGCAACAATGCTAAAGGTTACTTACTGAAATAGAAAAGAAAAAGAAAAGCTACTCACCAATCACCGGCCAATCAATTACCCCCTTGGCTGTGATGTCACCTTTCGATTTCTTTCTACTTCTTTTTTGCCTTCTCACCCCGCTGCAGCTGCACAAGCCACGCCTTTATAGGCCTCTCGACTCGACCCCGGAACTCCCGCCTCTCCTCGCTGCTCCTCCGCCGACTCTGGGCCTTTATAGGCCTCTCGACTCGACCCCGGAACTCTCGCCTCTCCTCGCTGCTCCTCCGCCGACTCTGGGCCTTTATAGGCCTCTCGACGCAACCCCGGAACTCCCGCCTCTCCTCAATATGTTCTCAATAACTGAGCATCCACAGCTCTCTGGTGTAGAGAATTCCAAAGATTCACAGCCCTTTGAGTGAAGAAATTTCTCTTCATTCCAGTCCTAAATGGCCGCCCCCTTATTCTGAGACTGTGACCCCTGGTTCTAGACTCCCCAGCCAGGGGAAACAGCCTTCCAGCATCTACCCTGTCAAACTTCTTAAGAATTTTATGTGTTTCAATGAGATCACCTCTCATTCTTCTAAACTCTCGGGAATATGGACCTAGTCTGTACTTTTGATATATTAGTGTATTTGTTTATTTAATGAGGAATCATGTCAACAACTTTCTATTTCAACATCAATTACATTACTTATTACAATTAATTTTAAAATTTTCTTTGAAAGTCTGCAAATATTTTATTGTTGATTAGACAAAAAAAATAACAGGCTGCTTTAGTTTAATTTTACCATCTTTCAGTTGAGTGACAAAAGTAGTGTGTTCAATTAAACGTTGCTTGAATTTGGTGGTTTATATTTTAATTCTTTATATGCAGCCCATGGGTCTCTATAGTAAACAACTAAGTAGCTCATAAAGAGAAAACATTCGGATATCCTGTGACTAGTGTGTCAGAGGGTGGAACACCACATGCTTCATGACCAACCTATTCAATGCATTTAGAAGACCATCCTGTAGCAATGCAGTGTGTGGCCTGTACTTCTTTTAAAGGATATTCTTCTACCTTTACGTGCTTCCCTACCCGAGGACATAACCTTAGATTATGTCTTATTTGAAGCAGATTGAGGGTTGTTGGTACTTTTATGTACAAATGAACCTGAAAGTCCTCTGCCAGTCTGGCTGGGGATGTTACTGACTTTATTTGCAAGGATTCTCAGGTGTGTCACCCACTCACGCAGAGCCCAGTGCACAGGGGTCTCACCATCAGGTCCGCCACCATGCTTGAAGGCACTGTTCAGTAAATCAACGACCAGGTGCTTGGGCAATGGATAGACCTGCACCAGCTAGGTTCTTTGTGGGTGTGCAAATTCCTGTGTTTACTCCATGAGGCCCCTCGTTCTTTTCTCCCAAGAATTGAAGGCAGTGTTGATCTTGATCAGCTGAGTGTACAGGAACTAAACTGCTTTCAGGGACTGAAATGCAACTTGTACCATGGAAAATCTATCTGGGAGAATCCTCTTCCATTACGACACCCAGTTTGCTCATATTCGTGGACATTTGGTCATATGTTCGTACATAACATCTAGATATTCACTCAAATATACTCCCTGGAGCTGAATGATCTATCAGCATCACAACATTTTTCTGCTTGTTCCAATCTAAGGTACCTTTGTAGAGGACTCTATTTCTTGACAGCATAGGAGTGGCAACGAACAACAGTGAGCTCTGCAAATAGTTTCCAGCCCTTCTGAAGACTGTCCTGGATGCACCCAATTACTTTGTACATTGAGTAATCTCTGCTCTTTCTGCAAAAGTGAGGTGTTACGTGAAGTATAAGTGAAAGGGAGACTGTTGCTATGGGAGGGCCTGGACTCCTCATTAATGGCTTCCTGCATTGGCCATAGATTGTCTTTACCTATGGCAAGGGCACATGGCAAAACAAAGCTGTGGCATACTTGCTGTCATGTACATGCAGTCATAGCAATACAAGTACAATTATAAAATAAAAACAGAAAATACTGGTAATACTCAGCAGGTCAGGCAGCATCTGTGGAGAGAAAAACAGAGTTAACGTTTCAGGTCAATGACCTTTTGTCAGAACTGGAAAAGTTTAGAGTGGACTCCACTTACAACTCAAGACTGCCTGCATGTATTTCAAACCTGATGTGATCCACTGTCCTCTTTCCAGGTTTCATTGCCACATATTTTTAAAAATTCTCTCACAGGATGTGGGTGTCGCTGCAAGACCAGCACTTATTGCCCATCCCCAATTGCCCTTGGGGAGTTCGTGCTGAGCTACCTTCTTGAACTGCTGCAGTCTGTGTGGTGAAGGTACTCCCACAGTGCTGTTAGGGAGGGAGTTCCAGGATTTTGACCCAGCGACAGTGTAGGAATGGTGATTTATTTCCAATTGAGGATGGTGTGCAACCTGCTGCCCTTGTCCTTCTAGGTGGCAGAGGTTGTGGTTTTCTGAGGTGCTGTCGAAGAAGCCTTGGCGAGTTGCTGCAGTGCCAGTGGTGGAGGGAGTGAATGTTTAAGGTGGTGGATGGGGTGCCAATCAAGCGGGCAGCTTTGTGCTGGATGGTGTTGAGTTTCTTGAGTGTTGTTGGAGCTGCACTCATCCAGGCAAGTGGGGAGTATTCCATCACACTCCTAACTTAGGCCTTGTAGATGGTGGAAAGGCTTTGGGGAATCAGGAAATGAGTCACTCGCCGCAGAATACCCAGCCTCTGACCTGCTCTCGTAGCCACAGTATTTATGTGGCTGGTCCAGTTAAGTTTCTGGTCAATGGTGACCCCCAGGATGTTGAAGGTGGGGGATTCGATGATGGTAATGCCATTGGCTGTCATGGGGATATGATTGGACTTTCTCTTGTTGGGGATTGTCATTGCCTGGCACTTGTGTGACATGAATGTTACTTGCCACTTATCAGCCCATCCTGAATGTTGTCCAGATCTTATGCATATGGGCAAGGACTGCTTGATTATCTGAGGAGTTGCGAATGGAACTGAATACTGTGCAATCATCAGTGAACATTCCCACAATCTGACCTTATGATAGAGGTACAGTCATTGATGAAGCAGCTGAAGATGTACATACTGGATGGTGGTTGGTGGCCCTCCCAACTTGGGGAGGGTATGGGGCAGGGGGAGGGGAATGAGAGATGGATGGAGGACAACTCCAGAAAAGGTGTCCGTGTTACCAAGTTCCATCATCTGCTCTTCCCATGGCAGTCGCTTAGTAGAAATGAACTCTCATCTGCCTGCAACCTAGCTGTGTTTGCCAGCCTTCTCTGGCACAGGCAGAATTATACAAGGTCAATATAACGCATGTTATAACATGTAAATGTCACCTTGGATATATTTAGAGAAGTGTCTGCCACTTCTGCCAGTTATGCCTCTATTTCCAACATTATACCAATTAACTATAACTCATTTAGCTATGCTGTAATGAAGCGAATAGCTTGCTTTCTACAATTTCCTCATTAAATTATGCAGGCAATATGCAAGATGTCCTCAAACCTTTCCTCCAAAATTTTCACAGCTTCTATGATCATTATTCATATTTTACAAATCCTTCTCTTTATATCAGGTACCTTTTGTGTGAGTACAATTTGCATTTCAGTCACTCATCTTGGTGACTTTCTCAATAAATCTTTTTGCATTTTCTTTATCATATATCAAGTTGATGACAACTCTCTGAGTCACCTTCTCACATGAACAGTGTTACCAGGACTTGGTGAGTGTGGGTACAGTAGTGTAGTAATCCAGAACCCTGGCCTAATAATCCAGAGAATGCAAACTCAAATCCCACCATGGGCAGTTTGAGAATTTTAATTCATTAAAAAATGAATCTGGAAATTAAAAGCTGTTAATAGTAACATGTTGTAAAATAACCAACTGGTTCCTTCAATTAGGATAGGAAACCGGCCATCATGACTCCAGTCTCGATGTGGTTGACTTGAAACTGCCCCCTGAAGGCACTCAATTATGTCACCACCTTATCAGCGCAACTAGGGAGGGCAACTAATAAGTCAGCGACACACACATCTAGAGAATTACATTTTTTTTTAAATCACCTGCTAAATCAAAGATGCTCTGCTGTTTATCCAGCATAGGTTCCACCAGCACTTAACGTTATTCATGAGCCGCACTTTCCTGCTGTGATTGTTTGCCATGGGGACACGAAAATCTCCATTTCCCACAGCTGCTTGAGTGGCTGCAGCCACCTTAATCTAATTCTGTACGACCTAAGGGCATTTAACAGGTGCCAAGCAGCCACCCTGTTGCGTTTTGCTGATATTAGTAGCAGAACAGAGAATTTTCAGTTTGACGGGCAGTATGGACAAAGTCCGGCAGCGTGTCACTAATTTTTACAATTACTGGCACCGTGTGCAACCATGGCACCTGAAGTGGAGAATTAAGTTCACGGTGGCTTTGCGAGGGATAGTGATTCATGTGGTGAGCCTGCCTCTCATATTGAACAATCCGAAGGATTGCCCAAAAAGAAGATTAAACAATCACAACAATCCAAGCTTCACTGACTTGGAGTTGGATACACATTATTTTGAAATGTATGGCTTGAGATTTTGTAGGACTGTTAACACAATTGGAGTTGAGGGGCTCATAGAGTGCTCTAAGAAGATTGGTAAAGATAAACAGATGGGAAAAGCATACATCTTTACTGAATAAGCAGCAAATCTTGATTCAGTAACATTATCTTATGTCAACACATTTTCTAATCATGTTTCACATCAGGATTACTCTAATATTTTGTAGCTTTGCTGACTGTTAAATTCACTGCCGCACAATTCTACTCCGCACTTTTGAGCCTATGGTTTGGCAGCTAGCAAAGTAATCACATTTTCATAAGTATTATTTTGATTTATGTTTCACGTGAGATTATTGGAACGGTTCGTTGTATCTAAGTGAATGACATTACTGTAATCATAGAATCATAGAATGGTTGCAGCACAGAAGGAGGCCATTCGGCCCATCGAGCCCCGTGCCAGCTCTCTGCAAGAGCACTTCAGCTAGTCCCACTCCCCCACCCTTTCCCCGTCATCCTGCAAATGCTTTTACTTCAGGTACATATCCAACTCCCTTTTGAAAGCGATGATCGAGTCTGCCTTCACCACAGTGCATTCCAGATCCTAACCACTCGCTGCGTAAAAAGTTTTTCCTCATGTCGCCTTTGGTTCTTCTGCCAATCAACTTACATCTATGTTCTCTAATTCTCGACCCTTCTGCCAAAGGGAACAGTTTCTCTCTCTCTACTCTGTCCAGACCCCTCATGATTTTGAACACCTCTATCAAATCTCCTCTCAACCTTCTTTGCTCCAAGGAGAACAAGCCCAGCTTCTCCAGTCTATCCACATAACTAAAGTCCCTCATCCCTGGAACCATTCTTGTGAATCTTTTCGGCACCCTCTCTAAGGCCTTCACATCCTTCTTAAAATGCGATGCCCAGAATTGGACACAATATTCCAGTTGAGGCTGAACGAGCGTTTTATAAAGGTTCATCATAACTTCCTTGCTTTTGTACTCTATGCCTCTATTTATGAAGCCCAGGATTCCGCATGCTTTATAACCACTTTCCCAACCTGCCCTGCCATCTTCAATGGTTTGTGCACATATAATCCCAGGTCTCTGTTCATGCAACCCCTTTAGAATTGTACCCTTTAGTTTATATTGCCTCTTCGTGTTCTTCCTCATAATGTGAAGGATATTTAAAAATAAACCTTAACTTATTAAACATTGAACTCTACATTTTCAGAATGTGTTTTAAAAGCACAAATGTAACTACATTCATTGTGGTTTTTTTGTTGTGTACTCTGTGTTCTGCATTTTATCGTGATTTTAAAGAATTTAATGCAAATCTCATCTGTTATTTGATAAGCATACTGTGCGTGGTACTTTGTTGAGAACTCGAGTTTGATTTAAATTTGTTGATTAGAGTTTCTAGTTAAAAGTGTATTTCTAGATCGTTCCTTTATTTTGTAGTTTGAGTACTGATGGGATAACCCCCAAAAAGGAAAAGTGAACCAAAAAGAAAGTGAACTTTGATGAGCCAAATGGCCTTTTATTCAAACCTGCCTTTTCTTGTGTTCCTGAAGCATCATGCCATCTCTGCTAGCTGACATCCTGGTGTATTTTGATTGACTACTAGAATTAGGATAGAAATATTTCTCTACTTTGTTCCAATTGGCCATTCTACGTATCCTGTGCTGATTTCCATTAACGCGTTACAATAATTTGGGACATTCAATAAATTTAAGACAGAAATAGACAGTTTCTTAAACGATAAGGGGTTATGGGGTGCGGGCAAGGAAGTGGAGCTGAGTCCATGATCAGATCAGCCATGATCTTATTGAATGGCAGAGCAGGTTTGAGGGGCCATATGGCCGACTCCTGCTATTTCTTATTTTCTTCTGTTCTTATGTTCTTATGAAAAAAGATGAGAGGATGTTTCTTGGACTTATCCCATGACCATTCAAAATGCAAATTAAGGAATGCGCTGGCAAGATCTAGAAATACATGTTTAATGGAAAATTTAGTCAAACAAATTGAGGGAATGGTAGCATAGTGGTTATATTACTGGACTAATAATCCAGAGGCCTGGCCTAATGATCCAGAGACATGAGCTCATAATCCCACCATGGCAGCTGGGGAATTTAAATTCAAATAAATAAATACATTTGGAGTAAAAAGCTAGTGCCAATAATGGTGACTATGAAGCTATTGGATTGTTATAAAAAAACCATCCGGTTCACTGATGTCCTTTAGGGAAGGAAATCTGCTGTCCTTACCCGGTCTGGCCTACATGTGGCTCCAGACCCATAGCAATGTGGTTGATTCTTAACTGCCCTCTGAAATGGCCCAGCAAGTCACAGAGTTGTTCAAGAGCAGTTAGGGATGAGCAATAAATGTTGGTCTTGTCAGCGACGTCCACATCCCGTGAACGAATAAATCAAAAAAAAAAATCTAACTAAATCTGCACTATTATGAGAATGCATTTTAAATGAGGGCTATGATGTAGTTTCAATTTAGTTGAAGTTGAGACTACAAAATAGCTTTGATTTTGCAATTCCAGCAAAATGTGTGCTGGAAATGGTCGACTGCCTAGGTTAAGATTGCCTCACAGGGTAATGAGGTGATTGTTCAGTTGCAGGGCCTGTTCATTTGAATAATTAACATAAGTTCACAGCAGGGCTTTGGCCTTGTGCCAGTAGTTTGCCTCATGGAAATTCTAGCCGGCCGCTCAATTTAAAAGGACCCGTGTACTTAAATACAAGTGGATGCATAGGGGGCAAACAATGTTTCACCCTTCATGAAGCCTCGAAACAGATTTTTAGACATTTGTCAATCTTCCCAGAAGGGATGTTCTCCCAGTGTCCTGGATGTGTCCTCAACCAATACCACCTAAAATAGATCAACTAGTTATTTTTCTTGTTCGAGTTTGTAGGATTTTGCTGTCTGCAAGCTTGGTTGAAACATTTGTCTACATCATCATCATAGGCAGTCCCTCAAAACGAGGATGACTTGCTTCCATGCCAAAAAGGGATGAATTCACAGGTGTTTCAATGAAGGACCTAATATTCCAGATCCCGAACTACATCTTGAAAGGTGGAAGATGCCTGTGCGTGGATTTTTTAACGTGTGGTGGCCATTGCACACCAGCTAGGTCTTGTTCCAGTGGCAAGGATTAACCAAGATGACTGGAGACCTGCTCTGCTGCACGGACCTATTGCGCACACAGATTGCAGTGTGGGCTGCCCCGTGCTGCCCCTGGGCCCTCGCCTCTTCTGGCCCCAAACTCATGCCTCTCCTGGATCCTGATCACATCCCTCTACATTCTCTCACTGCTCCTTCACCCCTGGGCCCTCACCTCTCTGGCCCCGAACTCATGCCTCTCCCGTGTCCTGATCACATCCCTCTACATTCTCTCACCGCTCCTTCTCCTCAACCTCACAGCTCCTGCTGTACCTACCCCCGCTCCAATCACCGACCTGAACCTTGATGATGTCTCTCTTCGCTGCTGTCACCCTTCTGCACGAGCTGTACCTTTAATTGGAACGCCGCCACACTGTCCGGGGCCGCAGCTCGCCGCTCCTTTTATAGCCCCAACCTGCCGCTACATAGCAACAGCCACTACACTTCACGAGTACTTTGTATGTCCTTAAGATATGAAAGGTGCTTTGTAAATGCAACTTCTTTCTTTAAAAGCACAGCAATCTCTGGGACAGCTACCATGTCACAAATAATATAGTTGTAAGAAACAGGCATATTATAATGGATGAGTATTCTCATTCTCAAATGTGCTGTGCCTTGGAATGGTAGGAACTAAATTTCTCATATATGTTGAGATTGCAACTCAAACATGTCATTGTGAAAGTACCATTTGGAGACTGAGTTTCCTTACAGACAGCAAAAGAAAACTGGCGAATAAGGCATCCTGCCTTTTGTACACTTCCTGGTAATCATCTGGCAAGTTGCATTGGAAAAGGTCTAGGAAGTAGCCATCTGCCACCTCAGCAAGGGTGTAGTATACACAGATCACTAAAATACAGTCATCAGGAACAATAAATAATCAAAAAGGCTAATGGAATGTTAGCCTGTATAACTAGAGGGATAGAATATAAAGGAAAGGAAATTTTGGTATAACTATACAAAGCCCTGGTTAGACCACATCTGGAGTACTGTATACAGTTCTGGGCACCACGGCTCAGATAGGATATTCTGGCCTTGGAAGGAGTGCTGCAGAATGTTACCAAGGCTTAAAAGTTAGATTATTAGGAGAGATTACATAAACTAGACTTGTATTCCCTGGAATATAGATGGTTAAGGGGTGAAATGTTTGAGGTTTTTAGGATTTTGAAAGCAATAGATAGAGTAGATACAGAACAACTTTTTCCGCTGGTGGGGCAGTCTAGTACAAGGGGATATAACCTTAAAATTAGAGCCAAGCCATTCAGGAGAGAAGATAGTATCAGCCATGGCTCAGTTGGTTGCACTCTCGCCTCTGAGTCAGAAGTCCCACAACAGAGCACAAAAATCTAGTCTGACGTTCCAATGCAGTACTGAGGGAATGCTGCACTGTCGGAGGTGCCGTCTTTTGGATGAGACGTTTAACCGAAGCTCCGTCTGCTCTCTCAGGCTGACGCACGAGATCCCATGGCACGAGGATATTGTAGCATTGTGGTTATGTTACTGGACTAGTAATCCGGGAGACACGAGTTCAAATTCTACCCCACAGCACCTGGGGGATTTTTCAGTTCATTAAATAAATCTGGAATTTAAAAAAAACTAGTAGCAGGAATGGTACCCAAGGGCTCAATTTTCCCCAAACCATTTTTTTTGGTGTACTTGAAGAGTTTCGCCTGATTTTGTGGGGCTTAAGTACGGCAAAAAAAAATATTCTTAGTTTCTCTGTTGGATTTCTTATTTTGGCGTGGTGTAACCCGACCTTTAGTTTTGGGGGCGGAGCCTTGATCTGCATCTGCTGCACCGATTTCCTTACCTGCGGCAATTTCTTTAACTCTCCGGAGAGGCCACATACGCTGGCCTAAGCAGAACTGGATTAACTCTCAGCTGACCAAACTTCCCTAAATGGCCAGAATTGACGTAGGTGGCTGGTTACGCCGCCTTTGGCTGAAAAAAAACTGACCTAAAAAAATCGTAACTGAGTTACGCTGGTGCAAGTTGATTGGGGAAACTGTGGTTTTTCAACTTAGGCCAAAAAGAGCAGCCTGCCCAAAAAAAACGGTGTAAATCACTGAGGAAAATTGAGCCCCAAGAAACTACTAGATTGTATTAAAAAACCCAACTGGATCACTAATGTCCTTTAGGGAAGGAAATCTGCCATCCTTAACTGGTCTGGCCTCTATGTGACTCCAGACGCACAGCAATGTGATTGACTCTTAGCTGCCCTCTGAAATGGCCTAGCAGCCTACTCAGTTATCCCAAACTGCTACGACAAAGTCAGCACTGTGGGAATACCTTCACCACAAGGGCTGCAGTGCTTCAAATAGCAGTGCTCACCATCACCTTCTCAAGGGCAGTTAGGGATGGGCAATAAAGGTCGACCTTGTCAGCAACACCCACATCCCGTGAATAAATACATTAAAAAAAACGATGTCAAATAAGAGCAGGGGAGTTATCTCCAGTGCCCTGGCCAATATTTAGCTCACAATCAACATTACTAAAACAGATTAGCTGGTCATTATCACATTGCTGTTCATGGGAGCTTGTTGTATGCAAATTAGCTGCTGCATTTTCTACATTACAACAGTGACTACATTCCAAAGATACTTCATTGGCTGTAAAGGGCTTTAAGACATCCTGGGGTTGTGAAAGGTGCTATATAAATGCAAGTCTTTCTTTTTTAGGAAATGCTTCTACACGCAAAGGGCAGTAGAAGTGTGTAACTGTCCCACAGAAAAGCAGTAAAAGCTAGCTCAATTAATAATTGTAAATCTGAGATCGAAAGAGTTTTGCTAGCCAAGGGTATAACGGGAGGTGGAGCCCAGGCGGGTGGGATGGAGTTAGGATGCAGATCGGCCATGTTCTAATTGAATGGCAAACAGGCTCGAGGGGCTAAATGGCCTACTCTTATTCCTAGAGGCACAGAGAATCCTGTCAGTAAGAAAGAAAAGTAAATAAAAAAGGAAGAATTATGAAAACATTTATTGGAGATTTCAATGATGCATACGTTTATAATGTGGAGTGTAACTGTTATTGCAAATCTCCCAATATAACAAATATCTCAGCTGCCGAATGGAAGGACCATTTTAGAAGTACTGTAAACAACAACAACTTGTATTTATATAGTGCCTTTACGTAGTGAAACATTCCAAGGCGCTTCACAGGAGTGTTAGGAGATAATACATTTTGACACCGAGCCGCACAAGTAGAAATTAGCACAGGTGACCAAAATCTTGGTCAAAGAGGTAGGTTTTAAGGAGCGTCTTGAAGGAGGAAAGAGAGGTAGAGAGGCAGAGAGGTATAGGGTGGGAACTCCAGAGCTTGCGGCCTAGGCAACAGAAGGCACGGCCGGCAGAATTAGAGGAGAGCAGACATCTCAGGGGGTTGTGGGGCTGGAGGAGATTACAGAAAAAAGGAGGGGTGAGGTCATGGAGGGATTTGAAAATAAGGATGAGAATTTTGAAATCGAGGCATTGCTTAACCGAAAGCCAATGTAGGTCAGCGAGCACAGGGGTGATGGGTGAGCGGGGCTTGGTGCGAGTTCCGACATGGGCAGTGAGTTTTGGATCACCTCTAGTTTACGTAGGGTAGAATGTGAGAGGCCAGGCAGGAGTGCATTGGAATAGTCAAGTCTAGAGGTAAGAAACAGAGTAGTCAACAGAGGACCTTAATCATCTTTGAGAACAACTTTTGGTAAAAATAACTATTCTTGAATCCTGATAGGTTTCGAATTGCAAAGTTATTAACAGGAATTCTATTTCGCACACCTCAAAATATTCTGAAAATTTCTAAAATTTGAAAAAACCCTAAAGACAAAGCGCTATTAAAATTAAATCTACAATTCCAAGTTGTTTGTGTTTTGATGATTTTTGTGATTTGCAGTTGTACGAAGGCTGTGTTGTTTTTAATCCAATAATCATTTATTGTAATTTGCTGCATTTCTTTTGATCAAATAATGGAATGGAATGGAATGTCAGTTTAATGTAACAATACACAGAGACAAAGTGTATGTGTATGTGTGTTTATGTGTGTGCACGCGCAAGAAAGAGAGAGAGGCTTATACTAAAAAATCTCTTCTATTGTTTGCAATCCAGCTCAGGATTATCTATAATACTTTATGATAAGAAGGCATCCAATTTTCATGCCATCTCAAGGAGGACTGTCTGGCAAACATGATATAGGTTTTTGCATACCAAACAGGCTGGACTGATGGATTGTTGGTGGTAGACTAATAACCCTTAACTTGCTGAATAAACAAGAATTTCAGAAAACACAATACAGGTGTAATGTCCCGAAGCCGGAAACCTCGGGACCGATGCCATTCTGGTTTTTGTGTTTTTCCGGATTTCAGAGAAGAAAATCCGACGTCCCAAATCCGGAAACCTCATGGCCGATTTTCGGGTACTTCCGGATTTCGGAGACAATCTGACATCCCGAATCTGGAAACCCTTGGGCCGACTTTCGGGAATTTCTGGATTTCGGAACATTACATCCGATGGCAACCTCGAGACCGGGCCGTGCTCGGCTGCGTATTTTTTAGGATTCATGCTTGGAGAAAGGTATGTACAGCTTAAAAGTCCGGTTTTTGGGAAATATTTCCGGATTCCGGACGACTCCTGCAATCTGCACAATGTCCGGCTTTCAGACAATTCCATTTTTTAGAACTCCGGATTTCGGACATTCTACCTGTAGTGGTAAAAATCTTCTGCTGATCATTTTACACAAATAACTGGTGTGGAAACAAAATCAGGTTTCCCATTTTGTCCTCCCACTCAGCTGAATTGATTGGTGCTTCAAAGTGACTATAATCTTGTAAAAGACTCATGGAGGACAGAAACTCCACAGGGAGTCAAAAAGCATAGTTATAGCAGACTAGGTCACTAGTGATACGCAGATGTCAGCATCTGAGTGAGGCAAGCTCTACAGTTTTGAGGCTAACTATAACTTTTGTAATGCTATTCTTAAAAAAAAAATGTAAGGACATTTACTGACCATTGAAAATATTCAAAATAAGTTATTTTGAAAATTACACTGCACTTTATAGCAGCACTATATTGACCAACCCACTTGGCCCAGTCAAGATTCTATTCTGCAACATACTTTCAAAATTGATGCATCATCATCATCATAGGCAGTCCCTCGGAATCAAGGAGGACTTGCTTCCACTCTTAAAATGAGTCCTTAGGTGGCTGAACAGTCCAATACGAGAACCACAGACTCTGTCACAGGTGGGGCAGATAGTCGTTGAGGGAAGGGGTGGGTGGGACTGGTTTGCCGCACGTTCTTTCTGCTGCCTGTGCTTGTTCTCTGCACGCTCTCGGTGATGAGACTCGAGGTGCTCAGCGCCATCCCGGATGCACTTCCGCTATTTAGGGCGGTCTTTGGCCAGGTGTCAGTGGGGATGTTACACTTTATCAGGGAAGCTTTGAGGATGTCTTTGTAACGTTTCCTCTGCCCACCTTTGGCTCGTTTGCCGTGAAGGAGTTCCAAGTAAAGCGCTTGCTTTGGGAGTCTTGTGTCAAGCATGCGAACAATGTGGCCTGCCCAGCAGAGCTGATCAAGTGTGGTCAGTGCTTCAATGCTGGGGATGTTGGCCTGGCCGAGAACGCTGATGTTGGTGCATCTGTCCTCCCAGGGGATTTGTAGGATCTTGTGGAGATATCGTTGGTGGTATCTCTCCAGCGATTTGAGATGTCTGCTGTACATGGTCCATGTCTCTGAGCCATGCAGGAGGGTGGGTATTACTACAGCCATGTAGACCATGAGCTTGGTGGCAGCTTTGAGGGTCTGGTCTTCAAACACTCTTTTCCTCAGGCTGCACTGGTGCACTGGAGGCAGTGATGAATCTCGTCATCAATGCCTGCTCTTGTTGATAAGAGGCTCCCAAGGTATGGGAAATGGTCCACATTGTCCAAGGAGGCGCCATGGATCTTGGTGACTGGGGGGCAGTGTTGTGCGGCGAGGACAGGCTGGTGGAGGACCTTTGTCTTACGGATGTTTAGTGTGAGGCCTATGCTTTCATATGCCTCAGTAAATATGTCGACTATGTCCTGGAGTTCAGCCTCTGCATGTGCACAGACGCAGGCGTCGTCCGCGTACTCTAGTTCGACGACAGAGGTTGGGGTGGTCTTTGACTTGGCCTGGAGATGGCGAAGGTTGAACAGGTTGCACAGTCTTACTGAACAACCCAGAACGTTATACCGGCAACACAACAAATATTACATTGAGCGTTTCTTACTAATAAATATTTTATCTCAATGTTAAAGTATGTCTGAGATTTATTCTTATTTATTTTAAATTGATTACAGTATTATGCAGCATTTCTTTCACTTAGAGCATGAATCACTTGATACTTCCCCACGTGATATCAAGTGATAAATAAACTCTTAGCAGTGGCAAAGTTACATTTCAGATCAGCTAGTGACTTTTTTTTTTGAGTTTTCTATAATTATGTTCTTCAATAACTTACATTAGTAAAATGATATCGTAACATTTTTAGATTGTTTGCAGTATTTCAAATATCTTTCTCAACGTAAGTGTCCTTAAGGCAACAGAGTAAATTATTTTAGAAAATGATGGTGGTAAACTATCTCAATGCAAGTATTACTTTTTAAAATGAAGATAATCAACTACAGATTTAAACAAAAACACAGCGAGTGGTGGAAAGCAAAACTCAAAACAGAAAATGCTAGAGATAGAAAGCATGTCAGCACCTGAGTGATGTAGGTGCAACAGTTTTGAGGTCTGTGTTAAAAGTAGGTTACATTTATTATCAGTTAATGAAAAAAAATCTGCATTTATAAAGAGACTTTCATGATCACTGGATGTTGCAAAGCACTTTACAGCACTTACAATGAAGTACTTTTTTTGGAGTGTGGTCACTATTATAATGTAGGAAATGCAGCAGCCAATTTGTGCACAGCAATCATCCACAAATAGCAATGAGGTAATGATCAGATAATTTTTTTTTGTTATGTTGATTGAGGGATAAATATTGGCCAGAACATCAGGGATAACTCCCCTACTCTTCTTCCACCTGAGAGAGCAGATGGGGCCTGCAAACGACGGCACCTTTGACAGTGCAACACTCCCTCAGCACTGCACTGGAGTGTCAGCCTAGATTTTTTATGCTCAAGTCCCGGGAGTGGGACTTGAACCCATGACCTTCTGACTCAGAGGCGAGAGTGCTACCCACTGAGCGGCTGGCTGACACTCCAAACTGAGAGTTTGATGACGCGTTTACAATCAAAATATTAGCCTATCTTTCCCCTTTTCAGATGCTGATGTATTTCCAGCATTTTCTTTTATTCTTTGAGATCAGCTGGTTAGTATTTCAGAATTGTATTATAGTCAAAGATTTCAATCATGCTGCCAGCAATGTTTTGGTAACAGATAGAGATAATCAGCAAATAGGATCAAAAAACGGAATTCACTGAAATTTTGATAATTCAGACTGGGTTGACGGACCTTCAAGTAGAATGTATACATATGTATGTGTGCCACTGTTTATGTGACTCGAAGTTCAGATGAAGCTAAACTTAAAAACCTGAAGATTGTTTGAGGAAGAGAAGACTGAGCGAGGCAAGTTCAAACCATTTTTAACTCCAAACTAAGCTCTGGAACTCCCTGCCTAAATACCTCCGTCACTCTCTCACTCTATTTCCTCCTTCAAGAAGCTCCTTAAAAACTACCTCTTTGACCAAGCTTTTGGTCACCGGCCCTAATTTCTCCTTATGTGGCTCGGCATCAAATTTCTTCTCTCATAACACTCCTGTGAAGCGCCTTGGGACGGTTCACTACATTAAAGGCGCTATGCAAGTTTTTGTTGTTGTTGTTCTTTTGAGGTCCCAGGAAAGAATCAATCAAAGTAAGAGTTTGCAACGAGCCTTGATTTCGACAGAGATGATAATGTTTGGAGGAGGAAGTTGTTGCAGGGCTCTGGGGAAAGACTAAAGGCTCAATTTTCCCCAATTATCTGCACCGGTTTTTTGGCATGCACCGTTTCTTTTTTGGAGTAAATTCAAATCTCCATGTTTCCCCAAAGTTTCTGTGCTAGCATAACTCACTTAGGATTTTTTTTAGGCTACGATTTTTTTTACTTCATTGGGGGTGTAATCTGCCACCCGCGCAAATTCTGGCCAATTAATCAAGTTTGGACAGCTCCTATTTACTCCAATGTTTCTTAGGACAACGTATGTGACCACTCTGGAACAACCTTCTGGGAAGTTAACAAAATTGGCACAGGTAAGAGAATCAACACAACAGATGCAGTTCCACGTCCCGGACAGCAGCATCAGAGAGGAAGAGAAAGAGGGGGAGAGGTGGGGGGGGGGGGGGGGGGTGGAGAAGAGAGAGGGGGGGGCAGAGGAGAGAGGAGAAGGGAAAGAAGGGCCGGGGGGGTGGGGGGGGGGGGGTGGGGCGGTGGTTGGGAGGGAAGCCTTTCGGCCAGGGCTAGCAGCGTCACCCGGGGTGGGGAGGTGGGGGGCAGGGAGGGAGGGATAGACTTTTGGCATAAACTCTAATAATTTAATGCTGGAATGCTGCTGCAACGTGTAAGGTGCTTGTGCAGGTTGCTGTGAGCTGGCCAGAATGTGTTGTATGTTTCACTTTCCAGCCTCAGCCCGCAGTGTGTCACTCGTTACCCTGGCAACCCGATCTTTTTGGTGGAGATCTTAAGCTCCACCCCCAAAGCTAAAGGACAGGCTTGGTGGCCCCAAAATCAACAATTCAAAGGGGGAAAGTTGGATGATTTTTCTTTGGCGTAGTTGGGCCCCAAATAAACGGGCGTAACTCTTGAAGTACGCCAAAAAACAGCAATGGGGAAAATTGAGCCCAGAGGGAGTGGGGCTAATTTGAAAGCTCTTTCGATGTGTCAAATGGCCTTCATCTGTGCTGTTTCATTCTATGAGTCTATTATTCTATTCTAATTGAATTGAGACTCAAAATGGAGATATGTTATTGAACAGTGGTTGGGTTTGAAGAGGAGAGTACCCTCTGGCCCGTCTTAGCCATATCCCTAGGTTTTTCAAATGAACAATACAGATCGTAACACAACATGGATTATCTGTAAAGCTCGATTTTTTGTTTCAATCTCATAGTACAGCAATTATTACATAATTGAATCATAGCATATACAAGGAAATTCATTACAACTATTCAATAGATAGTTGTTTTGACTGATGCTGATTAATTGTACAATAACAGAAAACGAGAATGCTTGATTTCCTTTTACTAAAGTACTGCATTGCAGACTAAATACAAAGAGGAGAAGATGTGGTTACAGCAGTGCTTCAACACAGTGAAGCTATGGGTTCAAATTCAATGGAAGCCTGAATGGAATGTGCCAGCTTCAGAAATTATGAATTATTCTGAGGTCTTGTGACCAATTCGTTCAGTAAAATGTCCTGAACCTTGGGAAAAATAAATTAAGATATTGCTATTACGATGAGCACAGCTCACATTGGTGAACACTGCTGAAACCATCTTGCGATAAGCATGACTCTTTCGTAAACTGCAGAGTGGAAATGTTGCTTCATTGTTCAGGGCTCCTGGCTGAATGAAGTCTTGTAGGTGCGTGAAGTCATAGAGTGAAGCTCAATGGATAAAATACTACTAAACAAATACCAGGTGATCTATTTTGTTCAGTGATGTTTTTTCACATCAACAATGGAGATGTTGTATGTAGCCTTGAAAAAAAAACATAGTTAACGGAGGACTGGATTGTATGCTAGATATAGTGCTCTCACTGCCCCATGGTTCATCTAGTTACAGCAGTGAGTAGCTTTGCCGTACAGACAAGAAAGTTCACAGATTTGATCTGTACTTTGTGCTGAGTTAAGTGAATTGGAATACAGAATGGAACGACGTGCCAAATGGGCTGCTGATTCGCTACCGTCCAGAACGAATATATAGCCCTAGATCGTCAGAATAGAGGGGGAAGAAAATTGGCATAAAAGGAAGGAGGGGGCAGAAATAAGACGTGATCTCTGGGATCTGAATTCAATAAGGCTTCATTCTCATGAATATGTAATGAATTTAGGCAGGTAGGCTTGAATCAATTCATAGTGATAAGGACAGTAAGAAACTATCAAAATCAATACTTGAACAGAGAATTGGTAAAAGCAATCTTTGCGTCTTTGAATTCCTGCTGCCATGGAAAAGTGTGTTTACTCTATGATAACAGTCTCACAATCTGTTCAAGACTTCTGTTGTATGTGAGAAGACAAAGGATATTTCACGTTAAACATTGTTTAGAAATTGCTTGGATGTGCTGTACCTGTATGTTTAGCTCAGAGTGGTGACTGAGAGACTAGATCCCACTCACTGCATCAATTACCCCGCTGCTTCAGCAGAAATATCCACACAAACAATTTGGGATTTTACTTGGATGTTTTCCTTATAATCAGCACCCATGGCCACTGCCGTAAGCAAACGCATGCCACACCCCCACAAGTCAGAATGTAATGTTAATCCTTTACACCCTACTCGCTTCACATTGGCCCAGAAATCCCGGTCAGCTGCTTCCCGTGGGCGATCGGGTAAAAAAACTTAAAAAAGAAGAGCTTCTTACTCGAAGCTGCTGCTTCCATGCGAGATCCCCATCCTGAGGCCTCCACTGACTGCACGTCGCAACGCGTGCACATCAGGACGTGCGCAGGGCTGGAGCTGCAGTCACATGGCTCTGAGCAGCCAATCGGGTTAAGTATGTTCTCATTCATAATAATGGAAACTCCGTAAGTTGGAATGAGAAACCCCACAAACACCCAAAACACTAATAGAAAATAGAAAAAATACACTACATATTTAACATTAATTTAAATGAAAGTTATTTATCTATTATTAAAAATATATATTTTTCTGATTTTTAAAAAAGTTTTTTAATTATGCTTTAAAATAAATTTACCGTAGTGGGCAGGGTTTTTAAAAATAAAACGTGTTTTTAAAATTTAATTTTACTATGTTTTAACTGTGTTTTAAAACTCTTATGCCTGCAAAAATAGGTTATGCGCCTGCCTTTATCAGGCGCAAGAGTTTTCAGGACATTTGCGGGGCAAGATATGGGTAAATACCGCAATCTTGCCCTTGCAAATGTCCTGGCCTCCGTAATACAGAAGATCTGTCACGCTCCAGTTTGACAGATCGGAAAAGCTGTTTTTCAGCGCATGCGGATTGTGTGCTGAAAACCAGCTTTTGCGATGCCTTTCTGGGTCCGTACACACTCCGTACGGACCTGGGAGGTCGGAATTTCTGCCCCATTATTTCATCCATAGAGACTTATCTCTAAATCTTTTGTGGTGTTGACAATTTTAGTGGCTCCTGATGTGAGACAGCCTGGAGTTCTCACTGTACTATTAGAATGCTCTGTGCAAAACAAAGAAAATATTAATGGTGTTAGATAAACTCAGTGGGTTATTCACGTCCAGAAGATTAACCTCACTGTTAAAACTGAGATGCTCCAAAAAGATAACCTACTGAACAAACATTAGCTATGAAAGCTATTATAGTGGGAGTGGAAAATGTTAGTCATTTCAAAAAGTTAAAAAGACCACATATATTTAATTAGTAGTTGGTTGAGTGAATTCTATAATCCTGGTGGTTTGGCCAGAGGTCCTAATTTATGAATGTATTGCAGCCGTGGAGATGATTAGATATTGCTCAGAACATGCACTGACCTAGACTTGAACCTTCAGAATACTTAGTGCTCATTGGCCTTAAATTTCTGTTATATTCCACTCCTGGAATTGGTACAATTAATTTGCTACAATGAGTTTTCCAAGTCTAAAAATGCAGCATAATTCTTCCAGTTAGACATGAGATGTTACAGTAACTTAAACAACACGACCTCCAAGACACTGTACTGCACAAATTGTGCGCATGCAGGCTTCCTTGCTTTGTAATGGGATTGGTTATGTTTGTGAGTCTTTACTGCCCCTCTTGCTCTCGATATGTGGCTTGCATACTTTAGACTATTCCCATAGGGGAGCTAGCAATCTATTGCCTTCGAGAATACCTTTATTGGCTCTGATATCAGGCGTGCTTTGATATGATGCACAGGATAATTAATAAAAACACGTTCCTTAAATTTCATTAGCTATTGGATCTATCCGATGCCTCCACATGATTTTCCTTGCAGTTACCAAGATGCAGCAGAATATCACAACTCAAACACAAAAGCAAAATACTGCAGATGCTGGAAATCTGAACTAAAAACAGAAAATGTTGAAAATACTCAGCAGGTCAGGCAGCATTTGTGGAGAGAGAAACAGAGTTAATGGTTCAAGTCGATGACCTTTCACCAGAACTGAAAAAAGTTAGAGATGTAACAGGTTTTAAGCAAGTACAGAGACAGGGAAAGGGGGGAGGGGAACAAAGAATAAAAGGGAAGGTTTGTGATAGGATGGAAGGCAGGAAATATCGCGTCAGGGCGATCTCAGGTCGGTGCATGCCAGCGGTCTGCTCCCCAGCAGTACCTTGAAACCGCCGGCGTAACTCAGGTAAGGAAATTTTCACTCAGCTGATTACCGCCCACAATGGCCAAGACAGCCCAGAAACCGGGTGGTAAGCCATTGGAAATTCCAGCCCTTTGAAAAATCCAGACTGACTGTTCCAGATTTGTTCAAGCTAATTAAATACCCCCTACAGTAACCAAGACTCCTTGGATTTAAATATCAGACAGCTAAATTTAAAAGGAATAGACGTCCTTGGCTATAAATGAACAAATTACACAGCATATTTATGTTTGAGTATCATGGTGTGGCTTGGCTTCTCCCCTCAGTATTTGCTTGGAAACTAAACTGACTCATCATCAGACTGATCCACACAGGGGAGATGATTCTGAATGCAACTAGTTTTTTTTTAACACTTTATGTATCAGAACCAAGAAAAATTGCTTATTTTTTTGTAATAGTATTCTGGCTAAAAGAAGTCAGCTGTCAAATTACCGGTTCAACCAGAAGAAAGTTATCTTTAAAGACAGACAATAGGCAAACACAGTACTCCTGAACCCTTGAGCCAGCAAACCAACTGGGCCAGACTACCCCAGCAGCTGCCAAGTTGCTACAGTCTGCACCCAGACTTTTTTAGGCCTGAGTACCTTAGAGGTCGTCAATCGCAAGCATCTCAAGTGTCCTTAACTGAGTCACAGCAGCTTTCCACCTCACATGCTGCAGTCACTGGGAAGCACCTTGTAGCTTTGGTAATAGAGCCCTTAAAACAGGCACTAGGGGCTCAAACCAGAGAGATTATCAGTGTTCGGCTATTAAATTACAAGCCTTTTTGAAATCTTTGGCTGCGATTTCCCCTACTGAGGCGGGAGCAAGGCGGGCAACATTGGGAGTGGATTCGAATCCCGCTCCTGGCTCCATGTGGGCTTCCCCCATGACTTTCCCCGGATCAGGCTTGTTAAGTCCACCCTGCGAGGTTCCCGGCCAACTAAAAGGAAGCAGGTCTAATGACGTCATTTGATGACGCGTCATCAGCCGATCTCCTTAAACGGACATGTCCAGATACATTTTGACAGTTGTGCTGTCAGTGTTCTGCAGCATTGAGGTCCTGCAAACACTGACAAGCACTGCACAAAGGTACACGGCTGTATCCAGGCTCTCCCATGACTCCCTCCATATGCTTATGGAGGGAGTCACAGCACGCAGGGAGGTTCTCATCCCTCCCAATGGGTGGAAGAGACCACCCCAGGACACCAAAGCAGCCTGGTTGCACATTGCAGGGATATCATCAGGAGGACTTGGCTGCGGTGGCACAAACCTTTCAATGATCTCACTAGATCACAAAACATTACAGCAAAGTCACATCTCATCCTAAATTGCCACTCATCACATCCCCTTCATGCTGCCTTCCCTACCCGACTCCTGCACATCCTTACTCACACCAACTTACCTTTGCCTCCACCCATCTCTCTCTCTCTCTGTCTACATTATCACTTCCCATCTCACCAGCTATCCCTCACACTCACCATCATCCTTGTGCAATCATACCAACTAACACCACACAAGGGTAGGCACCTGGGTATTTTATCCAATGTTCATGTAAAGTTTCTGTTAATGTGTTGTCAAACATTGAAATCTTTATTTTCAACACTTGGACAGATTAAGTGCTCCTTTGGAAGTGGCTTAGTGAGTTGTAGTGAATGGTAAGGTTACCCCCACAATGATGAGAAATGTGAAAGGAATGGCTAGGGCATTATAGGGATGCTTTATGGTGTTGGTAATGGGGTGGTGCCAAGATGGCACATCATGTGGCAGCCAGGGTGTACAGCATCAAGTGAAGTAAGTGTGACCATGATGCGGCCATCCCTGGCAGCAATGTGGTCATGTGCTGATGCCCTGTGTCCTGTGCAGCATCAGGTGATTGCGGAGAAGGTTGGTGTTGCTGTTGGTGATGCTGATGAGCCTGGTGATGTTGGTTTTGGGGCTGATCATGGTGGGATTCTGAGGACCAAGGTGAGATTTTTTTTCAAAGGCACCGATGGTGCTGGAATAGATGGCAGCTGAAGTTGAGATGACAGAAGCGATCTGTCAATGGTGAGAGAAGTTGCTCCAAGGAGGTGACACTGGCTAGAAAGTTTAATCCAAATATTTCCAACCTTCCTAAAGCTGAAAAGTATATTCCAAATCCTGAAAGCTCCAGCTTCTAACATTGGAAAGTGAACGGTTGTGAAATGGTAGCTTTTATACTACTTTTGTAGCTGTCACCTATTCAAAGCAATGGAGAGTTGTTGAAAACACAACCTACTTACCTGACTTGATCCCTGAGTGACATGAACCTCATGAAAAAGTTGGAAAAATGGTTAGTAGGTGGTAAAATGATGTTCAACTACCTTTAAACATCCTCTTAACTTTTTCAATTGTTTCACCCATCGCTTAGTGCCGGCCTGTAAAGCACAGGCAGACCTTAGGAAACTTACACGGAGGCGGGTTCAGAGCGGGACACCACCCTTCTGTCAATCTTTTAGATTTTGATAGCAGACCCACCTCCGAACCCATGCCCTCTGAGCGCTGGTAAAATCCAACCCATTGTGTGCAGAATGTTTCTGTAATAGCAGGTGACCCTGCAATGTTAATTGACATAAATATAAATGTTGGTCTTTGAACAGATGGTTTTTTGATGGTCTGGGAGCTGTTGAACATTATTTACTATGCCTCCCAGCGCAGAACCCAGCAGAAAACTGCTATCCATTTCCAATGACACAGAGAAACAAATCGTAACTTTATGTTTTCTCCCATCTAAACAGTTTTTAATCCAATTGGTTACCATTTCCGTAATTCCAGACCCATTAATCTCCTCCGATAGTCTCCTGCATAGTATTGTGTCAAAGGCTGTCGAAAAGTCCACATACACCCATCCATCATGTCTGTCACCTCCTTAAGGAACTCTATCAGCTTTGTCAAGCACAATCATCCTTTCTAAAATCCAAGTTGGCTGCTTCTAATTATTTTCTGTTCAGCACACTTATGTTCGAGAAAAGAATTTTAGCCATGGATCCTGCTGATGGTATGACAAAAAAATGTAGCTGTTAGGGGAGGACCGGATTGAGTATGGTTCTGATAGTTTATACTGTCAAACAGCTGACTGACAGACATTGTTTAGGTTTACACAGGAAAAACAGCCAGTTAGATCATTAAAATAAATTGGTTAATTCCTTCAGTAAAATTGTGGACACTTGAGTTTCAGCACAATCTCAAACCCAGAGTTGTTTATCGGAGACAGACAGCAGGTGGTTGCAAGTTACAACAGATGAGTGAGGTCAGTAATGCTTCACCAAAGGTGCACATGTTCTATTTATAAAAGGTTCAATCCTATTAGGGTTTAAAGCACATTCTTGAATGCATCCAACAGATTGAACCATTAAGTGATAATCTATTGCATTAAATTATCACAACCCTGGACTGTGAATTTATCCTTCACACTTGTGAAATAAAGAATGATTTTACTCAACTGCTTATTCGAAGAATATGTCTTCTTGTTAATGGTGTTCCCAAAATCTGATCTAGCATGCAGAGAGAAAATATTTTAAAAGGGAAATTGTTCAGTTATTGACTTGCTGTCAAATAGAAGAACCTAAGCAATTCAGTCTACAATTTAACATGCTGGTATAGTGACAGTTGCTGGTGAATGCAGTATTTTGCCTACATTGGATCATACATTGTGGCCCTTCCGGGTGCATACGAGGCGCGCATGCCCGTAGGAGCCACAGAATTTTCAGGTTTAGGCATGTGCTGCGCATGCGGCATTATTAAAGGTGGAATAGCAGCGCATTTGGAAAGCAGTGACTGGATCGTCCAAGTCAGCATGGATTTATGAAAGGGAAATCATGCTTGACAAACCTTCCAGAATTTTTTGAGGATGTAACCAGTAGAGTGGATAAGGGAGAACCAGTGGGTGTGGTGTATTTGGACTTTCAAAAGGTTTTAGACAAGATCCCACACAAGAGATTCGTGTGTAAAATTAAGGCACATGGGATTTGGGGGTAATGTATTGACGTGGATAGAGAACCGGTTGACTGACAGGAAGCAAAGAGTGGGACTAAACGGATCCTTTTCAGAATGACAGGCAGTGACGAGTGGGATAACGCAAGGTTCAGTGCTGGGACCCCAGCTATTTACAATATATATTAATGATTTAGACGAAGGAATTGAATGTAATGTCTCCAAGTTTGCAGATGACACTAAGCTGGGTGGCAGTGTGAGCTGTGAGGAGAATGCTAAGAGGCTGCAGGGTGACTTGGACAGGTTAGGTGAGTGGGCAAATGCTTGGCAGATGCAATATAATGTGGATAAGTGTGAGGTTATCCACTTTGGTGGCAAAAACAGGAAGGCAGATTATTATCTGAATGGTGACAGATTAGTAAAAGGGGAGTTGCAATGAGACCTGGGTGTCATGGTACATCAGTCATTGAAAGTAGGCATGCAGGTACAGCAGGCAGTTAAGAAAGCAAATGGCATGTTGGCCTTCATGGCGAGAGGATGAGAGTATAGGAGCAGGGAGGTCTTGCTGCAGTTGTACAGGGCCTTGTTGAGACCACACCTTGAGTATTGTGTGCAGTTTTGGTCTCCGAATCTGAGGAAGGACATTCTTGCCATTGAGAGAGTGCAGAGAAGGTTCACCAGACTGATTCCTGGGATGGCAGGACTGACATATGAAGAAAGACTGGATCGACTAGGCTTCTATTCACTGGAATTTAGAAGAATGAGAGGGAATCTCATAGAAGCATATAAAATTCTGACGGGATTGGACAGGTTAGATGCAGGAAGAATGTTCCTGATGTTGGGGAAGTCCAGAACAGGGGACACAGTCTAAGGATAAGGGGCAAGCCATATAGGACCAAGATGAGGAGAAACTTTTTCATCCAGAGAATTGTGAACCTATGGAATTCTCTGCCACAGAAAGTTGTTGAGTCCAGTTCGTTGAATATATTCAAAAGGGAGTTAGATGTGGCCATTACGGCTAAAGGAATCAGGGGGTATGGAGAGAAGTCAGGAGTGCGGTACTGAAGTTGCATGATCAGCCATGATATTGAATGGCGGTGCAGGCTCGAAGGGCCAACTGGCCTGCTCCTGCACCTATTTTCTATGTTTCTATGTAAAACCTGGAACTTGCAATCTGTTAAGAATTCTCTTGCGAGATCGTTAGATACATTAGAAATCCTTTGCAATAAGGTAAGTTTATTTTTAGCCCCATTAAAACATGTAAATTTATTTTTCACAAATTCTCTTGACAGATCGTACAAATCTCCGGGAAAAGGGAATCCAGGGGCGGAGAGTTGAGCTATTTTCCCAACTTCTACCCAGTGAATGCCCATGAAATTCTTACAAGGCCTTCTTTTACCAGCGTAAGAGTTTTAAAAAAAAACATAAAAATGTAATTTTAGCAATCATTTATACATTAGAAACCCTGTTCAATAAGGTGGGTTTATTTGTAGCCCTGTTAAAACATGTATATTTATTTTTCAAAAAATTAAATTTATGTTTTAAATATTTAATTAAATGCCATTTTAATTAATTTAAAATATGTATTGTTCAAAAGAAAATTATTTGATGTCTAAATGTATTTTTGTGTGATCCCATTCATGGATGGATATCTCCTTTGATTGGTTGGGCCAGCCCATGTGATCCCAGGGGTGCTTGCGGACCTCATGTGCCCCTGGGATACGTGGGCCTCTATGCAGGCCTACACATAGAGGCCCAGGAGTGCAAGTATCCATGGATCCAAGTATCCATGGATCCCAAGGCAGAAGGTAAGTGCATAGAATTTTTGCCAGGCGGAGGCAGACCCATTGTTTCTCAGTCGTTACATTGCTGTAAGCAGAATTTAAATGTGTGGCAGGAATGATATGTGACAGCACAGAGATTAGTACTGGATTTCACCGGAAAATTTCTAAAAATGGTAAATGTGCCTTGTTTGGGGCGGGACTCAATTCCAGCCCCAAAATAATTCATTTGTGGCTTGGCCACGAACCATCCAGTTTGGTTTCTCATTGTCTTTTTTTCCCCCAGTGCCAGGTGTCTCCCAATACCAGGCCACATCGCTGTTTCTTTGAGCCTCCCATTCATATTTTTGAAGGTGGCTATTGTGCTGTCTCTTGGATTTGCTCTTGTATATAGTTTTGTAATATTTTATCTGTAATGCTCAGGTCTATTGCCATCTACACTTGATCGCTTCCCACTTGAGCTTTCATTACTTCCGAATACTTCTGCCACCCTGTTGGAAAATGTCAGGATGATTCCATCGTGTTACTTGATGGCCACTCTCTACAAATGCGGGATTTCTGCAAATCTGGAGATGGCCACAGCATGACTTTGTACAATAGAGCGCTTGACCCCTGCACAAAGCCAGTTTAGTTTTATTTCACATTGACAATAATTTTACAGGGTACACCAATATATTTCAAATATATAGTATGCTGTCTTAAGGATGTAAGTTTTCAATGAAATATAAACTAGGGGGGGTCAAAATGGTTCCTTGCCCCAATTGAGGGCAGTAACCTTCCGGGGCCGGGACCTTTATTGTCCAACCCAGAAGTCCCGACACTAACGCGGAATTGTCTCCGGCGTTGCGCTTCCTGTAGGGATGGTTCCGGGGCGCTATTGCGGCTCCGGGTCCAGCACTATGCCAACGCATGACACGCTACAATGGCTCTCCCCTTCGATTTAAAGGGGAAGATCACTGCGTACGCTGCAGGCTCTTTGGTGACTGCCACTGGGCCACCAGGGCAGCGTCAGACTGGGCCAACAGCCTGGCACCAAGACGGGCCGGGCCACGCTAGGGTCGCCATGGTTGAGCTGACCCAACAAAGATGGCGGCCCGGGGCACTGCAGGCATCCCTTTTAAACAGTGCCCCGAAAGCGGATGTCCGCTAGCCTTGCTCAAGGGGTCGGCATGGGGTGGGCGCACGCGGCGATGATGTCAACGCTGGTTGTGTGGCGGCCCGGGGCACTAACCGCGGGACATGGTGCTGCCGGGTCACCGCCTCCCAAACCTCCCAGGCAATTTCCCGGGAGGCGGTAGTGCCCCCTGCCCCAGGCAAAAACTACCGGGGCACCAGGAGGCGCTAGCGAGGCCATAGAAAAGGGGTAATTTCTCCCCCTTGGTGTTTTTTCCACTTCTGTTTCTATCGGGATGCCACTAGAAGCAGTTGCAGTTTCTAGGACTGCCCCAGACGCCAGAATAACAAAGCAGCCTGGGTTATTCATTCCTGTTGCAAGGCTTAGCTCAACATCCACCTGGGGGTATAAATAGTGAGTTTGAGAAAGATGCAGCGGGTGACACACAGAACACAAATGAGGAAGAGCAAACACTTGTCAACACTGGAGCAGCTGGAACCTGCTGAGAGCCAGTTCAATCCTTTCACAGCTGCAGGGCTTCGATATGTGGAACTTATAGAGCTTGGTTACGGAAGATTGCTTTCTCCGCAAGATCATCCAATGGAGTCCTTTGGGTATGTCCAAAATTCTTTATAAGGACTGACTCGAAGTGTGGAGGAGTCCACTTGCTGAATGTGCAGTGTGGGGAGAAAGGTTTCTTGGCACAGTAGTTCATTGTAGAATGCATGGTAATTCCAGCAAGCGCTGCACCTAGGGCTGGTCAGAATATCTTTTGAAAATGTTCAGACTTTTGCTGTAGAGGTTTTGGCTAAAATCTACAACAGCCTGTCTTGTCTGACTTTAACATGCTGGAGGATCCGACTGTGAAAACCTTGAGGCATGGCTCTGCTGGCCTCACTACTGCCTAGACGTCTGCTCCACACAGTCAATGGGATTATGCGGATCTCGTTTTCAATGGCACGTTATGGGCATAGTTGTCTCAGCTGTCTCCCAAGGTGATGCCACATCATACAAACATATTAAAAGAAAGGTGAGAAAAGACCATCAGGCCCATCACTGCTCACGTCACCTAATTGGCCACTATATGAGTAACAATAGATGTGCCAAAAAGTGGGCAAGACCAGCGAGCCAGCCAGCACAATCTCAGATGTGAAGTAGGCAATTGTAGGATTAGCACACCAAAGTATTGGGCCATTGAATCCCTAGCAACTCCCACTGGAACCAAACAGCCAGCAAGCACATCTAACTCTTTCCACAAGTCATAGATTAGTGGTTAGAGGGCATACACAGTACATTAGCACTGAAGGGAAGCACTGTGGAAAACACATCAACATCATTGACATGCTTTAAAGTAGGTAAATAAATTGTTGCACTTTATTTAACCTTTATCCAATGAGTTTCTGTCTGATGGTACAAAACATACGAATTAAGAGCAGGAGTAGGCCATTCGACCCCTCGAGCTTGCTCCGCCATTCAATGAGATAATCCTTGCCACTGGACCAAGACCGAGCTCTGTCAAGCCTGTGTGCTGGCCGGTGTGCAACGGCCACCACACGTTAAGAAAATCCACGCACAGGCATCTTCCACCCCTGAGGATATGGTTCGGGTTCTTCATTCGAAACACCTGTGAACATCCTTTTCTTTGGCATGGAAGCAAGTCATCCTCGTTTCGAGGAACTGCCTATGATGACGATGAGCTGATCTCACACTTGACCAGCTCGGCTGGGCAGACCACATTGTTCCCATGTCAAACACGAGACTCCCAAAGCAAGCGCTCTATCGGAACTCCTTCACAGCAAACGAGCCAAAGGTGGGCAGAGGAAACGTTACAAAGACACCCTCAAAGCCTCCCTGATAAAATGCAACATCCCACTGACACCTGGGAGACCCTGGCCAAAGACCGCCCTAAGTGGAGGAAGTGCATCCGGGAGGGCACCGAGCACCTCGAGTCTCATCGCCGAGAGCATGCAGAAATCAAGCACAGGCAGTGGAAAGAGCGTGTGGCAAACCAGTCCCACCCACTCTTTCCCTCTGCCACACCTGTGACAGGGACTGTGGTTCTCATATTGGACTGTACAGCCACCTAAGGACTCATGTTTAGAGTGGAAGCAAGTCTTCCTCGATTCCAAGGACTGCCTATGATGATGATGATGATGGCTGATCTTCTACCTCAACTCCACTTTCCTGCACTATCCCCATAAGGTAGCTGTTTTGCAAAGGTTGGCATCGATAGAGTTGATACAGTAGCAAGGACAATATGGGGGAAGATAATTGAGTTGACGCAGGCAGGAAGCTTCACAAAAAGGGCAAACCCAAAGGAATCGCTGAATTTATCTTGAATTGAGTATTGTTTTTTTTGGAGTTTAATAAAAAACATTTTTACCGTAGATTTTTCAGCTTCTGTATTTCAGGTTAATCTCACAGTTGAATTGCAACTCCTTAGCCTCGATAAGAAGGTAAGATTTGCAAATGTGGCCAAGGCTAATGAACAGAACAATACTTTTTGCCTCGGTAGTATCTTTCGCCTGTCTTAACGTTGAGTGGTGGGGAATCCGACTACATTTTAAGTATAAACTAATTAGCAAATTTATTGAATAAATGAATAAGTGAATAGAATAGTATTAATACAATTTATAGTAAAAGGCACATGCTTTATCAAGCCCTTTATCTCTTGCAAGTTCCAAACTGGCAGCCTTAGCTTTTTCATTATCCCTGGAAACAGTTACTGAATCTCTTGAATTTGAATAACTATTGAACACATTCAAAAATCACAGAATCATAGAATGGTTACAGCACAGAAGGTGGCCATTCGGCCCATCGAGCCCGTGCCGGCTCTCTGCAAGTGCACCTCAGCTAGTCCCACTCCCCCACCCTTTCCCCATCGCCCTGCAAATCTTTTTCCTTCAGATACCTATCCAATTCCTGTTTGAAAGCCACGATTGAATCTGCCTCCACCACCTTTTAGGCAGTGCATTCCAGATCCTAACCACTCACTTTTAAAAATAAATTTTCCCTCATGTCACTTTTGGTTCTTCTGCCAATCACCTTAAATCTCATGCCTTCTATCAATAGGAACAGTTTCTCTCTATCTGCTCTGTCTAGACCCCTCATGATTTTGAACATCAAATCTCCTCTCAACCTTCTCAGCTCGAAGGAAAAGAACCCCAGCTTCTCCAATCTATCTGCGAAGGTCCCTCGTCCCTGAAACTATTCTTGGAAATCTTTTCTGCACCCTCGCAAAGGCCTTCACATTATTCCTAAAGTGCGGTGCCCAGAATTGGACACCATGGGGCTGAATATGTGGTTGGAGGCTTCCCGCGCATGGATGCCTCTGACCAGCAGAAATCTATGAATTAACCTTCTACCCCGAGATAGAAACATAGAAAAAACATAGAAAATAGGTGCAGGAGTAGGCCATTCAGCCCTTCAAGCCTGCACCGCCATTCAATGAGTTCATGGCTGAACATGCAACTTCAGTACCGCATTCCTGCTTTCTCGCCATACCCCTTGATTCCCCCTAGTAGTAAGGACTACATCTAACTCCTTTTTGAATATATTTAGTGAATTGGCCTCAACAACTTTCTGTGGTAGAGAATTCCACAGGTTCACCACTCTCTGGGTGAAGAAGTTTCTCCTCATCTCGGTCCTAAATGGCTTACCCCTTATCCTTAGACTGTGACCCCTGGTTCTGGACTTCCCCAACATTGGGAACATTCTTCCTGCATCTAACCTGTCTAAACCCATCAGAATTTTAAACGTTTCTATGAGATCCCCTCTCATTCTTCTGAACTCCAGTGAATACAAGCCTAGTTGATCCAGTCTTTCTTGATATGTCAGTCCCGCCATCCCGGGAATCAGTCTGGTGAACCACAGAGACTTGCACTCCTGGGCCTCAATGCATAGGCTGCGTAATGGCAGACATATCCCAGGGACACAAATGGTTCACAAGCGCCCCTGGGATCATGTGGGCCAGCCCAAACAATCCAAGAAAAGGATCCCCATTCATGCTTATGGGGATTCCACATATGTACAGAACTCCCATAAGCATAAGAACATAAGAAATAGGAACAGGAGTAGGCCATACCACTCCTCGAGCCTGCTCCGCCATTCAATAAGATCATCCCGATTTGATCATGGACTCGGCTCCACCTCCCTGCCCGCTCTCCATAACCCCTTATTGTTTAAGAAACTGTCTATTTCTGTCTTAAATTTATTCAATGTCCCAGCTTCCACTGCTCTCTGAGGCAGCGAATTCCACAGATTTACAATCATTTATCCCGACTTTTCTGTTTGTTAGCCAATCCTCTATCCATGCTAATATATTATCCCCAATCCTGTGAAAGTTTATCTTGTGCAGTAACCTTTTATGTGGCACCTTGTCAAATGCCTTCTGGAAGTCCAAATACACCACATCCACTGGTTTCCCTTTATCCACCCTGTTCGTTACATCCTCAAAGAATTCCAGCAAATTAGTCAAACATGACTTCCCCTTCATAAATCCATGCTGATTCTGTCTGACCGAATTTTGCTTTTCCAAATGTCCTGCTACTGCTTCTTTAATAATGGATTCCAACATTTTCCCAACCACAGATACTAGGCTAACTGGTCTATAGTTTCCTGCTTTTTGTCTGCCTCCTTTTTTTTTAAATAGGGGCATCACATTTGCAGTTTTCCAATCTGCTGGGATCTCCCCAGAATCCAGGGAATTTTGGTAAATTACAACCAATGCATCCACAATCCCCGCCGTTACTTCTCTTAAGACCCGAGGATGCAAACCATCAGGTCCAGGGCATTTATCCGCCTTTAGTCCCATTATCTTACTGAGTACCACCTCCTTAGTGATTGTGATTGTGTTAAGTTCCTCCCCCTCTATAGCCCCTTGACTATCCACTGTTGGAATATTGTTAGTGGCCTCTACCGTAAAGACTGATACAAAATATTTGTTCAGAGTTTCTGCCATCTCCATGTTCCCCATTACTAATTCCCCGATCTCGTCCTCTAAGGGACCAACATTTACTTTGGCCACTCTTTTCCTTTTTTATATACCTATAGAAACTCTTGCTATCTGTTTTTATATTTTGTGCTAGTTTACTTTCATAGTCTATCTTCCATTTTCTAATCATTTTTTTAGTCATTCTTTGCTGGCTTTTAAAAACTTCCCAGTCTTCTGTCCTCCCACTAGTTTTGGTCACTTTGTATGCCCTTGTTTTTAATTGGATACTGTCCTTTATTTCTTTAGTTAGCCATGGATGGCTATCTTTTCTCTGACACCCTTTCCTCCTCACTGGAATATATTTCTCTTGAGAGTTGTGAAATATCTCCCTAAATGAACACCACTGTTCATCAACCGTCCTACACTTTAATCTATTTTCCCAGTCCACTTTAGCCAACTCTGCCTTCATACCTCCATAGTCTCCTTTATTTAAGCTTATTACGCTGGTTAGAGATCCAACTTTCTCACCCTCCATCTGAATTTGAAATTCAATCATGCTATGACCACTCATTCCAAGGGGATCCTTTACTAGGAGATTGTTTATTAATCCTGTCTCATTAAACAGGACCAGATCTAAGATAGCCTGCCCCCTGGTTGGTTCCGTTACATACTGCTCAAGGAACCCGTCCCTTATGCACTCTATGAACTCCTCCTCAAGGCTACCCTGACCAATTTGATTTGTCCAATCAATATGGAGGTTAAAATCACCCATGATTATTGCTGTTCCCTTTTTACATGCCCCCACTATTGCCTGGTTTATGCTCCGACCAACAGAGTTGCTACTGTTGGGGGGCTTAGTCTACGCCCACCAGTGACTTTTTCCTCTTATCATTCCTCATCTCCACCCATACTGTTTCAACATCCTTATCATTTGAGCCAACATCATTTCTCACCATTGCAGTGATTCCATCCTTTATCAGTAGAGCTACCCCACCTCCTTTTCCTTTCTGTCTGTCCTTCCGGATTGTCAAATACCCTTGAATATTTAATTCCCAGTCCTGGTCACCTTGCAACCACTTCTCTGTAATGGCTATCAGATCATACCCATTTATCTCAATTTGTGCCGCCAACTCATCTATTTTGTTACAAATGCTACGTGCATTTAGACAAAGTGCCTTTAAGTTTGGTTTTTTTACACTTTTTTCCTGCTTATTTCCTCTCTCCTTCAAACACACTTTCTTTATTTTTGCTTTCTAATTGCAGTTTTTCTCCCCTCCCGACTGAATCTATTTTCAGGTTCCCATCCCCCTGCCAAGCCAGTTTAAACCTTCCCCAACAGCACTAGCAAACCCCCCCGTGAGGATATTGGTCTCTGCTCTGTTGAGGTGCAACCCGTCCGGCTTGTACAGGTCCCATCTCCCCCAGAAGCGGTCCCAATGCCTCAGGAAACTAAAGCCCTCCCGTCTGCCCCATCTCTCCAGCTACGTATTCATCTGCTCTATCTTAATATTTCTGCACTCACTAGCTTGTGGCACTGGGAGTAATCCGCAGGTTACCTTTGAGGTCCTGCTTTTTAATCTCTCTCCTAGCTCCCTACACTCTGCCTGCAGGACCTCATCCCTCTTCCTGCCTATGTCATTGGTACCAATGTGGACCACGACCTCTGGCTGTTCACCCTCTCCCCCAGAATGCCCTGCAGCTGCTCAGTGACATCCTTGACCCTGGCACCAGGGAGGCAACATACCATCCTGGAGTCACGTCTGTGGCCGCAGAAACGCCTGTCTGCTCCCCTGACTATTGAATCCCCAACCACTATAGCTCTTCCATTCTTTTTCCTTCTCCTCCTCCCCCCCACCCTCATGCATCTGAGCCACCCGTGGTGCCGTGGACTTGGCTCTGGCTGCACTCCCCAGAGCCACCATCGCCCCCAACCGGTACTCAGAACAGAGTACCGGTTGGAGAGCGTGATGGACTCGGGATTCCTGCGCGACCTGCCTAGTCCTCCTCTTCTGTCTAGGTGTCACCCAAACCCTACCTGCCTGCACACTCTTAAGCTGTGGGGTGACCGCCTCTAGAACCATGCTATCCACGTAGCTCCCAGTCTCGTGGATGCACCGCCGTGACCCCAGCTGCCGCTCAAGCTCCAAAACACGGAGCTCGAGTTGGTGCAGCTGGAGACACCTCCTGCACACACTTGGTCGCCCTGGCTGCACGAAGCATCTGGGATTTCCCACATGCCACAGGATGTGCAATCCACGGGACTGAGCTGCCCTGCCATCCCTCTAGTTACACTCGCAACTATCAAACTGTAAGCCTTAGCACAACGCATCCAGCCACTACTCAGCAAACAGCCAATTTAATTAACTGGCTCTCCTTAGATAATAAAGATCACATATATTTACTTGCAGATCCTACTTACAACAATGCCAAACGTTTCCTACAAAAAAGAAAAAGAAAAATACTCATCAATCCACCAGCCAATCACTTACCTGCTTGGCTGTGACGTCACACTCGATTTCGACTTTTTAAAACTTTTTGACCCGACACCAGCTGGCTCCTCCCGAACTCCGTGTCCTTTTATCTGGGCCTCGACCTCCCGTTGTGTGTTCGTCCCTTTGAAGGTTGGCATGCAGGTGCAGCAGGCGGTTAAGAAAGCAAATGGCATGTTGGCCTTCATAGCGAGGGGATTTGAGTACAGGGGCAGGGAGGTGTTGCTACAGTTGTACAGGGCATTGGTGAGGCCACACCTGGAGTATTGTGTACAGTTTTGGTCTCCTAACCTGAGGAAGGACATTCTTGCTATTGAGGGAGTGCAGCGAAGATTCACCAGACTGATTCCCGGGATGGCGGGACTGACCTATCAAGAAAGACTGGATCAACTGGGCTTGTATTCACTGGAGTTCAGAAGAATGAGAGGGGACCTCATAGAAACATTTAAAATTCTGACGGGGTTAGACAGGTTAGATGCAGGAAGAATGTTCCCAATGTTGGGGAAGTCCAGAACCAGAGGTCACAGTCTAAGGATAAGGGGTAAGCCATTTAGGACCGAGATGCGGAGGAACTTCTTCACCCAGAGAGTGGTGAACCTGTGGAATTCTCTACCACAGAAAGTTGTTGAGGCCAATTCACTAAATATATTCAAAAAGGAGTTAGATGAGGTCCTTACTACTAGGGGGATCAAGGGGTATGGCGAGAAAGCAGGAATGGGGTACTGAAGTTGAATGTTCAGCCATGAACTCATTGAATGGCGGTGCAGGCTAGAAGGACCGAATGGCCTACTCCTGCACCTATTTTCTATGTTTCTATGTTTCATGGTCGCCAAATCCAATAATAGGAATACGCCCCAAAAAATGTCAAATAAATTAAAAAAAACATTACATATTTAAAATTAATTAAAATACAATATAATGAAACATTTAAAACAAAAGTTTAATTTTTCGAAAAATAAATGTAAATGTTTTAAAGTGGCTAAAAAAATAACCTTATCTTATTGTACATTGGTTTTAATGTTTAAATAAATGGAAAAAATATTTTAATGTTTTTTATGCCTTTTACCAAGCATAAAAATGTAATGGGCATTCGCTGGGCAGAAGTTGGGCAAATAGCCCAACTCACCACCCACGGAGGTTCTTTTCCTGGGGATGTGGAGGAGATCGTTTTTCTGGTTCTTTGCTCATGCGCATGCCTAAATCCGGAGCTTGTGCGGCTCCTACGGGCACGTGAACACCTCGTATGCACCCGTAGGGGCCGCAAATTCCTGCCCAATATCTGGCCGTTGTACACAAATTCAAAAGGAAAGAAAGACTCTGAAAAAAACCTGAAACATGGGAAAATTTGTAGTTTTACTTCCCTTTAAAACAAAATTGGGATGGAGGTGGTGAATTTTAGTTATCATCAATGGAGGAAATGACAACATATTGGGGGGGGGGGGGGGGGGCGGAAATTGCAGTCAGAGGCTTTCTTCGTACGAATGCCTCCGACCTGAAAAAAATCTACGAAAGAACGTAGGATCCCGGTCGGACGTACGTACATGCTGGAGTCACGTGTGCCTGGACCACCAATCACTGTGTAGTATTCTCATTGATAAAAATGGGAACTCCGTGTGTACGAGTTCCCATTACTATCAATGAGAAAACCCCCTAAAACACCAAAACACAGCATAATAAATAAATAAAACACCTCTCATATTTATAATGAATTGAAATGAAATGTAATTAAATGTTTTGGAAAAAAAATATATATTTTGGAATTTTTTAATGTGTTTTAATAGGGTTAAAAATAAACTTACCTTAATGAATAGTGTTTTTAACATAAAAAATGAGTGTTTAAATTAAATTTTTTATTTGGTTTAGAACTCTTAAGCTGGTAAAAGTAAGCTATACGCTGTTTTGACCAGGTGTAAAAGTTTGAAGGACATTTGCTGGGCAAATAGCCCAATCTTTCCTGTGCAAATGTCCTTCTCCCATAGATGCAGAGGATCTGTCTTAGAAATCTTGACAGATCGGAAAAGCTGGTTTTCGGCGCATGTGCATTGCGGCTCAGAAGCCAGATTTTGCGAGGCCTCGCCGGGTCCGTGCGCACTTCGTACGGACGCGGCGAGGCCGGAATTTTTGGCCCATTAATATTTCCTCTTTTTTTATTTAAAGAGAGTGACCAGGAAACAACACGGGGTACATGTGAACTAAAGACAAACACAAGATTGGATTCTGATTGTTTCTGCTCTGAAATCTGGGTTTGAAACCAAACAGCATTTGAAGAGATCCAGTCGAACTGTGTGTATTCTCTGGTAAATTTGCATTAAATTATGTCAATAACTGATTTTTTTTTTAACCGAACTTAATCCCCTGTTTAATGCATTATTAATTCTGTAAAGTTCTGTTAATTTAACATTTATTATTCCAGTTGACTGTTCTTTCCCAAACCGTCACATGCAATACTTGGAACCTTTCAGCTGAAGATCTAGATTTGCTTCAGAGTACATTTTCCTTCCGTATTCATTTGTCATTATCATCGCTTATTTTTGACAAATTAGAGCAGCCTCACATCTTCAGGCGGGTACTTTTCATGAAGACTCAGCTCAGTTCTTTAGCTAATGTAGTTCATGGATTGTTCTTGTCATTTATAAGAGGTCAATCTTTTGCTTAAGTGCTTAGATCTTTTACATGAGGAGCCTGGAACTCACAATCTCAGTAATCAGATGGGAAATGCATCACCATCATAGGCAGTCCCTCAAAACAAGGATGACTTGCTTCCACGCCGAAAAGGGATGAGTTCACAGGTGTTTCAATGAAGGACCTGATATTCCAGATCACGAACTACATCATGAAGGATGGAAGATGCCTGTGCATGGATTTTTTTCAAACATGTGGTGGCCGTTGCACACCAGCCACCACACGGGCTTGACAGAGCTAGGTCTTGGTCCAGTGGCAAGGATTAACCAAGACGACTGGAGACCAGCTCTGCTGCACAGGCCTAGTGCGCACACATATCGCAGTGCGGGCTGGCCCGTGCTGCCCCTGGGCCCTCGCCTCTTCTGGGCCCCGAACTCTCGACTCTCCTGGGCACCGATCACATCGCTCCACGAACTCTTGCCGCTCCTTCGCCCCGACCTCGCCACTCCTGCTGTACCTGCCCCGCACTGCAGTCAGCCATCGCCCTCCTACAGCAGCACGCGCTGCTCCCTGCAGTGACATGCCGCCGCGCGCTGCTCCCTCCAGTAGCCCTGGCCTGCTGATGGTCTTGCAGGCCGGGACCGTGCCGATTTCTGGGCTGGGCCACCGCACGCTGGGAAATGCAATGTGAACAGTGGTCACACTATCATGTATGGTAAAAGACCTGATGAATGAAAACTTCTCATAAAAAGATAATTAATGCTTAAAGTGTCAGCTTGGCTCAATGGTAACATTGTTATTTCTGAGGCCAGAACAAAAAGATGCAACAGATCCAAGAAAACGAAGTATAACAAAGTTGACAAAAGTTGAAAAACTTACAAAATATACAACATACAAAAAAGCTGCTTACTTAATCTAGGCTGACATTTTAATGCAGTATTGAGGGAGTGCTGCATTGTCGAAGGTGCCGGCCTTATCTGCCTGTTAGAGTGGAGGTAAAAGATTCCGTGGTATTATTTGAAGATGAGCAAGGAGGTCTTCTAGCGTCCTGGCCAATGTTCATCTCTCAACCAACCCTGTCAAAACAGATTATCCAGTCACTTATTTAATTTGCTGTTTGTAAGATCTTCTTGTGTTTGTCTGCAAAACCGTGGCTACACTTCAAAATGAATTCATTGGCTGAGATAACCTGAGGACATAAAAGTTGCAAGTTCTATCTTTCAGTTAGGGTAGCTGGTTAATCTTTTGTAAGCTGCCCTGGGCATATTGCAAGCTGGCTCATATCAGACATATAAAATGAACTATAATACAAACGTGCATTTTCAAAACACATTCAATTTAAAAAAAAATTCTAGTGGAAAATTCCTCTGTTCCGAACTTGAATTATGCAGCCCTTTACACAGAAACATAGAAAATAGGTGCAGGAGTAGGCCATTCGGCCCTTCGAGTCTGCACCACCATTCAATAAGATCATAGTTGATCATTCACCTTAGTACCCCTTTCCTGCTTTCTCTCCATACCCCTTGATCCCTTTAGCCGCAAGGGCCATATCTAATTCCCTCTTGAATATATCTAACGAACTGGCCTCAACAACTCTCTGCGGTAGAGAATTCCACAGGTTCACAATTCTGAGTGAAGAAGTTTCTCCTCATTTCGATCCTAAATGGCTTGCCCCTTATCCTTAGACTGTGACCCCTGGTTCTGGACTTCCCCAACATCTGGAACATTCATCCTGCATCTAACCCATCCAGTCCTGTCAGAATTTTATATGTTTCTATGAGATCCCCTCTCATTCTTCTAAACTCCAGTGAATACAGGCCCAGTCGATCCAATCTCTCATCATATGTCAGTCCCAGGCAGTTTCAAAATGTGACCTTGTATTCATGCAATGTCTATGAGCAAAGAGTAAACAATGCATTATACTAAAAATGGGAAAATGCAGGTCTAAAAATGGCCATTTTCTTCATCAGACATGAGAAATACAATTTTTAATGCATCAATTTGTATTTTATCAACCTGATGGTCATCTTTGAAATACATCAGATTGGGAATGAACAGACATAAACCTAGACTTTAGCATATAAGTAATAATAATGCATGGAGCTCATTTAAATGTTCTCAATACACTATTTGTGCTACTGGCAGGGATCCAAGATAAAAGGTACGAGGCAAGAGAGAGAGAAAGAGAGAGAGAGAGAGAGAGATGCTGTTCAAAGCTGGAGAGGTAGAAGTTAACCTCGCTATAATAGAAGTTTTGAAAAAAGAAGGTTATGCTATTTGTCACTGCCAGCAAGGGCACAAACCCAATATTTTGTGAAGAAGACCTGGAAGGAAATTGCTGAAAGGATCGATTCAAGCTCCTAGGTCAGGACAACAGGGGATGAGCACAGAGCACATTCAAATGATATTTGCAGGCAGGCAAGGGAAAACTTTGCTGCGAAACAAAAAAAAGAGGGTCATGCCAGGAAAGGCAATGCTCCTTCCCAAAACCAGCCTCACTTCTTACTGTAATAATCTCCACAGTGTTCAGGTACAAGGTCATCTTTGGCGTTATCAAGGTGTAAAGTGACTAATTTCCAAGTTACACAGTCAGGAGATACGTAAACGCTAATACAGATTATGCCAAGTTTGTAAACCTCAAAACTCTTTTAAAGCTACTTTCCTTTGATCTAAAAAAGAAATGAACTTGTTCCTTCCAGTGGTTATTTTTCAGAGAGGTTGCTTTGACTGTTGATAGAATTGGAAGTAGAATTGGACGAAGATAACAGGAATGCAGAAAGGCATAAATAGTTTACAAATACAGTAGTCATAGCATAAACAGAAATTCAAGAAACGGTTAGGACCACAAACCAGGGTTACAAACTTTAGAAATGTGAGCCTAAAAATACCTGCTGATATTAGTGGATGAATTTTTAAAGTGTTGGCATAATGTCCCGTTGACTGCATTAATGCGGCATTAGCCCATTTATTTTAGATGAGTTAATGCCTCTGCTAAAGTAGCAGACAAAGGAACCCCATATGAATGTGTTAAGCTTTCACCTACTAATACTATAAAGTCATTTCAAGGCTTTTGTTCTTTATCTTACCACCATATCTTCGGCCCCAGAGACCGCTGAGTTACACAGCATTGGGCCATCTTCATTCGTCAGGTCTGAGAACTGGTGATTCTGAGGGAGTGGCTCACGTTGCTCAGGGGATGAGATGAGAACAGAACGGACAACAGCAGATTGTATTGCTTATGCTATTTTCTCCTTTATATTTGAGGAATTTAAGCTGCCTTGTTTTAAATCAACAGGGCACCACAAGAACATATGCTTGTATGCACATATCCGATTGTTATTCAGAGGCAACAAATTGCACCTGGAGCAAACCTGACAAAGAAAATTCCATTAAGAATAGACCCTTGCACAACACAATTTGGAACAATGAACCAACTGGAAAACTATATTTTTGTCAAAACATAAAACTACTTCAATATTTCTGAACAATTTGAAAATTATAGTGTTCGAACTTTTCTGATGCAATATTGTGCTTTTAATATGGCATGAACACATTTTTTCTCCTATCCTTGATACTTCAAAGTTGATCTGCCCACTTAGCATAAATGAATTTCTAACTTAAAAGTCAGAACTTCCTTATGGCAGTATTGCTTTTTGGCAATTACTGTCAACAAAACTATGTGCTCAAATTTCTGAATTCTGATCGCCACAAAAATTGCAAATTCAGCTGATTTAAATATGGAGAGGCAACTCGAATGCCTATATCCAGCCTGCAATGTCTCAGATTAGCCAGGAGGGGCAGAAAACTGGATAGGAGGAGAGAGTTAGGCCCCAAATGGACCCCGAATGGCTAATAGCAGGAAAGCGGCATTCTAAAGGGTTCTCCTTAGACTTAGAAACCCTGAGACACAGGCCAACTACATAAGAACATATGAAATAGGAGCAGGAGTAGACCATTTGGCCCCTCGCACCTGTTCCGCCAGTCAATAAGCATGGCTGATCGGATCCTGGCCTCAACTTTACTTCCCTGCCAGCTCCCCATAGCCCTTGACTTCCTTATCATTCAAAACTCTGCTCCAAGAGGCTTATGATATCACAGCGCAGCCAAGCACCACTGACACCCCTGGCCCTTAGATAGCATCTCAGTGCTGTGGCAGAATATGTCATGTATCTTACATTATTATATATAACTGTATCCTAACATGCTATACATGACTGTAATCAGATATGATCTGTAACCACCAGCATACCTTACCACCAGGGGTGCACTTGCAAGAGACAGGTATATAAGGACAGGTCTCAGGCAAGTGCAGCTTTCCAGAGCTGTGAAATAAAGGTGCAGGTCCAGAGTGACCTTGACTTCACTACATGCCTCGTGTGAATCTGTACTGAGGGGACAGGACTTTACAGGATAGGTTTAAGGACTGTACCGAGAGGCATCAGGGGTAGACATGGTGGTAAAAAGAAGCAGCTCTTACACAATAAAACATGATGTATAGTGATGTGAAGTCCAGTGTTCTGAGGAATGTCTGTTTTTTTTGTGCTTGAGAGGATATTTGGACCAGGGCACACAGTTTCTTCTATGCCTCCTTAATGAGTCATTGACTCAGACAGATCTATTCTGAGACATCCTCGAGGGAGTGCTGTGGTCTGTTGATTCCTCTGGAGGAGAATCTCCTCATAGATCATCATCTCCTTTGGTGTAGCCTTATCCTGCATGCTTTTCTGATTTCCTCATCTCCTGCTCCTATTCTGCCCCCATCATAAAGACGTATATGGGAATGTGCATGTCGGAAGAATGGGGAGAGAAAGATTTGCCTACCCAGAACATTGAAGTGGAGCTTACAGATTCCTTACTTAACAGCACAGCTGAGAAAGATTTTTTCTAAGCACTCCAGTCAAACCTGATATTTCAGGCAAAGATTGTGCCAGTCAAATCCTGTGAATTTAACTATTTCCTGGACTGATGAGTCATGCGGGTAACTTGCCCCTCTTCGAATTGCTTAAATGAAGCCAGGTGAAATTTTGGTATAAATGGCAAAACTTTTGGGACAGCAGGTTTTGTCCTCATTATCCTGTTATTTGCATACATACACCACTTTGGGGATGGATACATCTTCTGCCAACACCCAGTTCCACTGGTGTAACTGGCACATCGGACTTACCCCCTCAAATTCCAGTCCTGAGCATCACCACTTCTGCCTCAAAAAATGGCAGAATTTCAGGCCTATATATAATCCATCCTTTCGGTAGTTCCAGAGACTGACAAAATCTTATGTAAGCCATGCTGCAGTACAAAACACATGCAGAGAAAATGGTTTCATTCTACACCAATGAAACAGGGTAGGAATGCTTATAGAGAAGATTGGCATGTAAAACTGGATACTGAGAAGAAAAGAAGCTTATTATACAGAAAACATTTCCATTGAAAAAAATGACGGAATTTCTTTGCTTTTTGTAAAAACCATACACCCCAGTGGATTAAGTAGGTTTTACATAGGATTACACAGAAACAGGCCATTTGGCCCAACCAGTCCATACCAGTGTTTATGCTCTACTCAAGCCTATTCCTGTCTTTCCTCATCTAAATCTATCAGCGTAACCCTCTATTCCCTTCTCCCTCCTATGCTTGTCTAGCCGCCCCTTAAATGCATCTGTGCTATTTGCTTCACCCACTCCCTGTTCGGTACAGGTTTAGCATAACTTCCCTACTTTTCAATTCTATAACCTCTAGAATAGAATTCGAGAGAAAAAAAACCCAGCCTGTTTGTAGGAAGTCATCATCATAGGCGGTCCCTCGAACGAGGATGACTTGCTTCCACATGAGTTCACAGATGTTTCAATGAAGGACCCGATGTTCCAGTCCTGAACTTCAATTGAGGGGGTGGAAGATGCCTGTGTGTGGATTTTTTTAACATGTGGTGAGTAGACTCATGTTATTGTGCTGCTATACTCCTTCAGTTGTAAATTCTTCAAAGCCTGAAGGAAATGTAGTTAAATCGTAAATCTGTAAATGACTCCAACTTGGCACCAATGTTCTAAATATTTGCGTTACCAGTTTATCAGTGCAGTAAGTGAGATTAATCAAATACATCATAAAGATTGGCTTCAATTAAGTTTAAGTTTAAGTTCAGAACCTGTTAAATGGACTTCACTTAAACCATTACAATTTCTTTGCTTTCCCCCTCCCACAGTGTTTGATGTTAAACTGATTGATGGACTGTTCAAAGCAATTTAGTTTGTGATAAATCATCAGTTGGAATAACACTTTCTGTTATGCTATTGGCTTCTACAGGCGACACTGCAACAGGATTAATAACATGGATGGATCCATAAGCCATCCTCGTAATCCACGTGATAACTTCTCTTCAAATCTCCCACAATGCACTGCGGTCTCCTGGTAACACACGATCAATATCATATCACTACTTCCTGAGTGCAAATCAAAACTACTGGGAGAATTAAAAATCTCTGGTCCCTTCTCTGCCAACTGTTGCCCGACATTGCAACAATTCACAGAATAAAATTGCACAAAATTTTAAAAAGCCTAGCACCCAGAATGATATATATTTTTTAAGTAATAGGAACCATATTGATCCTTCAGAGCTGCATAGGTCTCATGGTTTCTTGGAGCAGACAACCAGGTTATTTTTCAATTTCCCAGTCTTACTTTAATCTGTGGAGCTAAGTCAGCAACCGCATTAAAAATGGAGTCGGATTAATGTGCTCCCACAAAGCATCAGTGAAGTGGAGAGGAAATCTAACCTGGTTTGATTTAGCATCATTTGAATCTGGGCCACAGGAGCAGTGGTGCAATGAATGGTAGAGACTGGGAATGATGAGCATAGCAGCTCCTAAAGGGCTGCTGCTTTATTTTGCCATAGCCGTTTGTCTTGTCTGCAATGAGGTGCAAAATAGAAAGACAGAATGGCATGTGGACAGAAGTGATGATGATAGGTTGCAAGAGTTACAACAGTTTACAAGAGTTACAACAGAATATTATTTGTGTCAGAGGTGACCTAATCAAGTGAATGCTGTCACCCACATCCACAGGTCATCAAAAAATATGAGGAAGACATTCTCAGGCCTGAGAGTGACAAAGTAAGGCTGAAATTAAGTCCATACCTACAGTATACTAATTTCAGTTGTGCAAGAACTCTTAGAATTCATTATTCAAATATCAAATTAGTGAGCATTAGATAATCAAAGACAGCCATCATGGAATTAGTAAAGCATGCTTTTAAAAAAAAAAGTTTGGATTGATAAAGGGAACACAGTAGTGTATGGATTTTCAGAAGGCATTTGATAAAATAGGTGATTTGCAGGAGAACTGACAAAACATGTTCTGTCTGATGCAAGAAGTGTAACAACATTGGTTGATGCACAGGAAACAAAGGGTTAGGGTTAAGAGGTACTGTAGACATTACAGAAAGGTTGGAAGTGGTGTACCCCAAGGGTCAGTGCTGGATCTAATTTTGCCCTCATTATGGCGATCCAAACAAAATTTGCTGATAACGCAAGAGCAGGGGGGGGTTGGCAAACAGCGAGGAAGACTATAAAAGATTTCAGGAGAATGCAGGCAGGTTAGCAGAATGGCCAGACAGATGGCGGTTGAAAGTTAGTATGGAGAAATGTGAAAGTAATGCACATCTTGGACAGCAACTTCTGGAATTTTGCATTTAATAGCGCATCTCTGCTTGTTGCAATTTGCTACCAATTTGTGCAGAAATAACACAGAGCACTCTTAGCTTCACCATTGTTTTCACAGCAAAGTCTGGGCCAGTATCACCTGTGTCTGTCATTAAGGGGTCCACATTGCTCTTAGCTACCATCTTTTTCTTAATATATTTGTAAAAATCTTTAGAGTGGTCCTTGATATCTCTCGAAAGCTTTTTCTCATATTCCTTTTTGTGGCTCTTGCCTCTTCCTTTGTATCCCTTTGCTGTTGTTCATATCCCCAAATCTGAGGAAGCCCTTTTCTTCTGTGCCTTCAGATAAGCTCTCTCTTTTAATGTTATTCTATCTCTCACTTCCCTTGTTGACCAAGGTTGTTTAATTACACAAATAGAGCTCTTTCCCTTTAAGGGTAGGTACCAGTCTTCTACTTTATCAGCCGCAATAACACATTTGGTTAGATGGCTGGCTTCAACAGGTGACACTGCATCAGGAGTAATAACATGGGTGGATCCATAATGTGGTGTATTTGGACTTTCAAAAGGCTCTGGACAAGGTCCCACACAAGAGATTGGTGTGCAAAATCAAAGCACATGGTATTGGGGGTAATGTACTAACGTGGATCGAGAACCAGTTGGCAGACAGGCAGCAGAGAGTCGGGATCAAGGGGTCCTTTTCAGAATGGCAGGCAGTGATTAGTGGAGCGCCGCAAGGCTCAGTGCTGGGACCCAGCTCTTTACAATATACATTAACGATTTAGATGAAGGAATTGCGTGTAATATCTCCAAGTTTGCAGATGACACTAAACTGGGTGGCGGTGTGAGCTGTGAGGAGGACGCTAAGAGGCTGCAGGGTGAGTTGGACAGGTTAGGTGAGTGGGCAAATGCATGGCAGATGCAGTATAATGTGGATAAATGTGAGGTTATCCATTTTGGGGGCAAAAACACGAAGGCAGAATATTATCTGAATAGCGGCAGGTTAGGAAAAGGGGAGGTGCAACGAGACCTGGGTGTCATAGTTCATCTGTCACTGAAAGTGGGCATGCAGGTACAGCAGGTGGTGAAGACAACAAATGGTATGTTGGCCTTCATAGCTAGGGGATTTGAGTATTGGAGCAGGGAGGTGTTACTGCAGTTGTACAGGGCCTTAGTGAGGCCCCACCTGGAATATTGTGTTCAGTTTTGGTCTCCTAATCTGAGGAAGGACGTTCTTGCTATTGAGGGAGTGCAGCGAAGGTTCACCAGACTGATTCCAGGGATGGCTGGAATGTCATATGAGGAGAGACTGGATCAACTGGGCCTTTATTCACTGCTGTTTAGAAGGATGAGATGGGATCTCATAGAAACGTATAAGATTCTGATGGGACTGGACAGGTTAGATGCAGGAAGAATGTTCCCGATGTTGGGGAAGTCCAGAACCAGGGGACATAGTCTTAGGATAAGGGGTAGGCCATTTAGGACTGAGATGAGGAGAAACTTCTTCACTCAGAGAGTTGTTAGCCTATGGAATTCCCTGCCGCAGAGTTGTTGATGCTAGATCATTGGATATATTCAAGAGGGAGTTAGATATGGCCCTTATGGCTAAGGGGATCAAGGGGTATGGAGAGAAAGCAGGAAAGGGGTACTGAGGGAATGATCAGCCATGATCTCATTGAGCCTGCACTCATTCAAAGGGCCGAATGGCCTACTCCTGCACTTATTTTTCTATGTTTCTATGTTTCTAACCCATCCTCATAATCTGCACCTCCTACTGTTCATTCATAGTTGTAACAGTCATTGAATCATTTGATGCACTTCACCAGGTGTCACTAAGCACCTATTAATGTTGATAGGCTTCAGCAGTTAGTAGAATTCCCTTACATGGTTTTAACAAAGTGACAAGCAAATTTCTTATTACTTCCGCAAATGCTGCTGTAAGAAGACTTTGATGATAAAATAACAGTGTAAAGACAGTAGGAGAATATTTTGTAAAAAATGTAGCAAGAAACCTTAATGGGTTTCAAGAAGGACTTAGACAGGTACTTGTTTAACAAATGGGATTCAGAGTTATTAGAAATGCACCAAGTGAACAATGTGGAGAGGTGAGCTCAAAGGACAAAATATCTTCTCCTGCCTTAAAAGAAATAACTTGTATTTATTAAGCACCTTTCATGACCTCAGGGTGTCCCAAAGTGCTTTATAGCCAATTATGTACTTTTGAAGTGTAGCCACTGTTTTAATGTGGGAAACACGGCAGCCAATCTGCACATGTCAAAGTCCGACTAACAGCAATGAGATAATGACCAGATCATCTGTTTTTAGTGATGTTGGTTGAGACCTAAATATTGGCCAGGACACCGGGGAGAGCTCCAGTGTTCTTTTTCCAATGGTGTCATGGGATCTTTTGTGTCCTCCTGAGATTAAACTATTACTATGTTAGCAATATTAAATACGGAGGAGCATCAGCACAGCTACTGGTAGGGATTACAATGTTTATTCCCCCCTCAAATGTTCTTTGGCATGTATTATATTGCCCTTTTCATTACACTCCAATGACAAGAATTGCCATTGACACACCCTCCCATTTATGCATAATTATATTTTATTGTTTATAAATATTGAAATCAGAGCCAATAAAGTTCTGAAATGCTTAGCTTTTCAAAAGCAGACTTCAAAGTCAGGAAAGCGGAAAAGCTGAAACAGATTCATTCTGATGTTTTCACAAGATTTGTAAATATTAAAAAGTGCTACGATGTCAAATAAGGAAAAAAAGTTTTGTTAAACAGATTTTAAATAAATATTTTCCTCTTTGTTAAATCACCGTGTAATTTAACAGTTTTGTGATCTTCCTCACTCATTGCATAAACATTGTTTTCCACAGAAAGTCAGTCATTCAGAAACTTGCACATACATTTGGTGGTGTAATATAAATCACTTGTAAGGGTAAACAAACTGGCCTTACTTTCTAGTTCTGGTTTGCTCCAATCCCAGAAAAATGCAATCCAATGAAAATAAAGCTTGTCCCAAATAACTGAAACTGACAAACTCACCACAGTACCAGTAACTTAGCTCAGCACTAACTAAGCTTTTTGTCATATATCTTTGAATTGAGTTGATTAAAGCAAAGTTGTGGCTTTAGTCCAATTGAACAAGACAAGTCTGGGTCAGTTCAGCCTTTCAATTCAGTATCCTATTAACTTCCAATTAAAACGTCTTTGAGTATAGAAATCCCAACAACTGACATTTTTCCACAGCAAGAGCGCTCTGCATTGTGTGCATAAATTTATGTCGGAATTTCACAGGACAGACAGTTTAGTCGGCTTGAATGAAAAAAACCTTGCCTTCAATCTGACTTGACTTTTTAAAATCAAACTTTAGCTTTCATACTTTTTATTGAAACATAGAACCTTCTTGGACGTGGACAACTCCTTGATCTATATTTGGTCATATTGTCTCCTTAATTTCCCCTTTGGCCACAGAGACAAAGGAGCTAGAACTATCAATATAATGACTGTCACCATTGGTCTTACACTCAATCAATAGATTGAATATTAGCCTTTTCTTCTGAGAATTGGACGTGTATGGAAGGCAGATTCAACCAATCCAACACTACAGAACACACCTCAAGACCTCCACCATGAAGGTTTAAGTTGCTGTGCAATACCTCGCAATAAGCACACATATGCTAGTTATAAATACATGGGACTAGAACCTTCACTTTTTTTTGCCTGCTTAACGCCCACTTATCACCCACTTTGCTGCTGAAATGACGTATCACGCCCAATATCGCCCATTTTGGCAAAAAATGTAAACTGGCGGGCATTTTTCGGAAACTTATCGCGAGCGATACTTTCCCCATGTGCTTAAAGCCTGGAAAAATATTACCGCCAGCCCACTTTTTTTGGGTGGAATCATCAGAATGGTCGAATTCAACGCCCATAATATCGCCCAGCATTACTTTCCTAATGGATTTAACGCCGAGATTCAATATTAACACCCGCCCAATTTTTTTTGTCACAAGGAGCATATTTACCGAAACTAGCGGCCATGAGATCGCCCAGCGTCAATTTAACCACCACGCACACATCACCCACAATATTGCTCGCCCAAAAAATCACACAGAAAAAGTGGAACTAACCAGAACTAATCACAGCGTTATAGACACCGTGTTCTAGATCACATGTCACGTCCTTTAAAAGGCTGCTTTGCTTCAACCTCGGCGGAGTTTGGATGTACTCTGCAGGTCGTTGGAGTTGATGTGAACATCTGTAAAAACATCTTGAGCGTACTGTGACCGATTGGAATTGAATAGGTGTCTTCGTCGGGACATTCCTTGTTTGTGACCAATCGGTGGAAAACAGAGAGCTATTGTAATGGGGCCTGTCCTTTCTCACCCTCTCTTGGTGACCAATTACATGCAGTAGACTCGACGTTGCAGAAGGAATGCTCCATTGCATTATGTGCCCAATGTAAGACGTGACAGACAGATGAGGAGGACCAGACGTTACATCCCCCGCAAGCACAAGGAGAAGCATTCTTACCTCGACTTGCCCAACACCACCTGCCTTCGGAGACTGCGCTTCCACAAAGAGGTTATCACTGAGGTATGCCAGCTGATAAGGAGAGATCTGCAACCTGCCAGCACCATCAGTACTGCACTGTTCGCCGAGGTCAAAGTCACCGCGGCACTGTCGTTCTACCCCTCAGGTTCTTTTCAGGTCACAGCTGGAGACATTTGCGGACTTTCTCAGCATGCCACACATCGCTGCATTAGACAGGTCACTGAAGCCCTGTTTGCATACAGGAGGGACTTGATCAGCTTCCCTATGACCAGGGAGGCACAGAGTGAGAGGGCTCTAGAATTCTCCAGAATTGCAAACTTCCCCAAGATGCAGGGAGCAATAGACTGTACACACATTGCGATGCGGGCACCTTTTCAGGATACAGAGGTTTTTAGGACCCGCAAGGGATTCCACTCCCTGAATGTCCAACTAGCTGTCAACCACCAGCAAATTATACTGGCAGTGAATGTTCAATTTACGGGCAGCATCCATGATGCTCACATCCTGCGTGAGAGCACTGTCTCTGACTTGTTTAACAATGCGCAACAAGGTCAATGCTGGATGCTTGGTGACAAAGGATATGACCTCACCAACTAGCTGATGACCACCCCTTTGTGACACCCACATCGAAGCCGAGAGGCGATACAACGAGAGCCACAGAGCAACTCACAATATAGTGGAGAAAAACATTGGAGTGCTGAAGCAGCGCTTTAGATGCCTAGACCACTCAGGAGGCGAACTCCAATACCACCCTGAGCAGGTAGCTAAATTTGTGGTGGTATGCTCCATGCTGCACAACTTGGCTATCAGGAGGGGACAAGAATTGTCTGATGAGTCTGACAGTCCACCTCACCAGAGAGAGGAAAAGAAGGATGAGGAGGCGGACGCTGACATCGGCCTAGACAATCAGGCTGACACTGAAGTCATGCCCCCGTCCCCTTGTAGACCGCATGAAAGGGCCCATGGTGGCATGATAGCTGCAAGAGCCTTACATCAGGAGCTCATCAATGACCGCTTTGCCTGAAAGAACATTGGTGTTATTTACAAGGCTGACACACTGCTGGGTGTGCAGGTCATACATCAATGGTGGGCATCATCTTGGTGACAGTTAAAGTTTAAGTTGATTGAAGCCTGACTCCAAGCCGCCTGGCCGAGGAGGTCCTCAGGTGATGCTTCATTGGGGGGGGGGGGGGGGGGGGGTGACGGCCAAAGCACTGCTTGGACGGATATAGGAGAGGACTGTCCCAAGGTCGGAACGTGCTCCGAACCAGAAGCAAGATGTTGCTGCTGGCTCTCATGTGTGGTTGGCAATGGGGGTGTGGCACCTTGGGGTGCAGTGCAGCATTCCGGGACCACTGGGAGACCTCTGCCACCAGTATTCCTGGCTACCGGCTCCAGGGCCTCCTCCATCCCTTCCATGTTATATCTTATTTGTTGGACAAAAACTCGGTGCCAACTATGTTCTTGGTGCTTAGTAGGCTTTTTGCTACTTGTGAATCTCCGTCATGCCTCCCACAACAGCCAGACAAGCACACACCACAGCAACACACGCTTTCAGTCCCTCTGAGTTCCCTCTCTCTCTGTCTCCTCTTCTGCGCAGGTCATGGTGACCCTTGACCTCCTGAATCGCGGGAATCAAGCATTGCCATGCCGTTGCTAAGGACAGCCACACTTTACGGCAGAAGATCAAAAAAAATGTAACGCTACCGCGCCCATTTGATATCACGCGCTGTAATGCCCATTTTCAAAAATGGAAACTAGGTGCTTTGAGAATGGGCGAGAAGCCGGCGATCTGAAAACCCTTTTTTAATGCCCACACGAGAAATAACGCCAATTTTTGGGCGATAAGCACAAAAGTGGAGGTTCTAGCCCATAACCTTTTACTAGGATCCAGCTTCATCCATCACATTGATTTATATATCAATTTGTTTATAAGATCTTAGGGATCAAAATTCGGTCCCGTGGTTTTTGAGGCGGTGTCACCGCCTGAGTGTTGATTTTACCGCCAGGCATTAGGTGCAGGCTCAAACTGCCAAATTTAGTTTTTACGGCCAAAGATGAGAGAGCAGCCCCAATAGGTGGCGTTGTGCACTCATCCTTGGGCGGGAGCTCAGGAGGCCAACTGAATTTCGCACCAGGAGGCTGCCGCCATGTTAGCTGGGAAACGGGAAAAAAAGGGAAGAAAGAAAAAAACTTCAAACTTCTCCGACCCGCACACAAACTTCCCCGCTGTTAGAACTAATGAAAAAAATGAAGAAACAAATAAATAAATAAGCTTACCTTGATCTCTGGCCGATTCCGCCCAAGTTCCACTTTTTAACCACCATTATTTTCAGGCTGTATGGCCACCTGCCGGCACGGTAGCCATACGGACTAAATATTGCGATAGAGGTGCCAAGGAGGCGTTTCACGTGTACTGACGTCATGATTTCCATGGCGTTAGCCGGCGGGACGTAACCTTTAACTCCCTTTAAAAGAATGACCACCGAATTTCGCATCAGGCGTGAACAGCACCCAGCGCCACAACCAATCACCTAACTCCCAGTCAGCACTTAACACCGGCTTTACCAGCAACCGAATTTTGACCCCTTACATTCTTGAACAGCGCAAATTGGAAAAGGGTATTTTAATTATAAAATCATTTATTTCAATCATCTCCGGTGTAATAAGCATTGAAATAGTCATATCCACAATCCAATTGTGGAGGTTATGGTTTGTCATGAACTTTTTGTTGGTCTTGTATTGCCTATATTTCTCAATTATACATGCCTGAAAATGATGCCAAAAGTGTTCAATCAATTCCCTCGAAGATGGCATACAAGGGAAACAGAACTAGGATTCCAAGCTATAAAATGATGCTTTAATTGCTTTCCTACATGCCTACTGTAGTCTATTTAAAATGAATCCTTAAGCTAAATGAGCAACAGCAAAATTTTAATTCTGAAAAAATAACATGTTCCTTATTAAAATTGTTACAATCCCTCTGCATTTCAAAATCCTTCATGGATCAACTCCGAATGAATAATCAAGCAACTCAATTCTTCAGCATGGAACAACAGAAATTATTGTCTCCAGATACAGAGGCAAATTCACTAATAACTAGTAGGATGATTCTTAATTTAAAAAAAATCTTTTTTAACTTAACCAATATTATAATGTAACACGATGCACAGTCTCCATATGATGTGCTTCCATCATTGTTCTCGGACTGCTCCCAATTCCACTACTGCAAGAGGTTATTCTAACTCAAGAACAATCTGGGTCAGGCTACCATACTGCTTCTGTCCTCAACTGATAGCGAGTACCATCAGTCCTGAAGGTATCACCCTCAGTTACAGTGCTTTTAACTGGGCATTAGTGATCCTTCAGGCCTTAAATCCATTCATGACAGACATCAAAATAAATGATTTTTTTTTGGGGGGGAGCGGGTTGGGAGGAATTTTAACTCCCAAAAATGGGTGGGTTTAGGTCGGGTGGGAAATAAAGGAGGTGCAGTGTTCCACTGGACTGCCATAGAACTAGCAAAATTAATTCACTGGAGCTCATGTTCAAATGACTGAGATTTGAACATGGATCAAATCCAGCAAAATGCTGAACTCATAACTTACATTTTATTTTCAAATTAACGTTGCTCTCATGTTCTCAAAGGATTGATCCAAACATATTATGTCATGTGAGTAATTGTTATACAGTATATATTAGTCTATTCATGATATCCTCAAATGGAATACATTATTTTATCAAAGATGATTATTGTGTAAGAATAAAAGGTTTGAACATTGGATTTTATTAAAGAACCTATTTATTTTCAAAATGTATGAAGTATATGTGGGTACCTTGTAATTCAACTGTAATTTTATTTACTGTTGCATTTCTGAAAGAACTATGCATGTATTAATGTTCCTGTTTACTCTTGGCAGATCTACGATGGATGTCTTGCCTATGTAATTTTCTATTGTTAGCTCAAAGGATTAGACCAGAGGCCTTTTTACATTTGAAATCAAACAGAAGGTACTACTGGGAATGCAAACGCTGCAGAAGCATTACCAGATGTTTTATCTGATAGGTGCTTACTCAAATTTTATGATAAGATGTCTTTTTAAAAACTAGTAATTATTATTATTATTATTATTATTTCTAAATCAGTGTGACAATTATTTACCTAAACAGGTTAACATTTGGAGGAGTGAAAATGGATGCATGGACTGTACAACTTGGCATAAAAATGAGGGCGAATATAGATTTAGCAGAAAATAATTTAAAAAAATGAATGGGCGAAGAGAAACGTTGATATTTCAAAATTACACACTTAACTGGTTCAACCTCAAGAGCCACGACCGCAGTGCAATATCACACATATCTCAAAACACATTCCAATTAAATATATTCTTTGGTGTATACTTAACAGGTAGAGACCGTTGTGAAGTTAACTATGTACAGCTATAAAATGTGATTGAATTAAAAGGTATATTTTAAGCGCAGTCTGGGAGCTTAGTGATTTAGGACTAATTCCATTTTTCATCTGGCTGGATGCAATTTTAAATCCCCAGGATGACTGCATCTCTAATAAGTGTTCTGCAATAAGGTACCATTTGCTTGACTGAGTTTTGACTGGGACCACTTGCAGCAACTTATGTTGAAATGAATTAATCTGATTTCCAGTTTGCTTTTGCTTCAACAATTGAACCCAATTTAACTAGATAAAAGCCAATGAGACACAATAGCCGAAAGCTTTACATCAAAAGGCTCAAGTGTGTTTATATTTGTACTGTATTATGATGCAGGTTACGCTCGGTGGTGTTGTTTGAATGTGTGCAACACATTTTGTTGTAGAATACGGTTCTTTCCACAAGCATTGAGTTCCAACGTGGCTGATTTCTGCACTTATTTATATGTGCAGAATATAAATGGATGTTGTTATTTCTCGATTTGCTTTGTAGATTTCCAATGGTGGGCAGGTTGTTGTTTTACAATACATTTATTACGCAGTAGAACGCATCCTTCAGGATTTTTAGAAGTTACTATAGTTTTATAGATTAATCTGACATAGAAACATAGAAAATAGGTGCAGGTGTAGACCATTCGGCCCTTCGAGCCTGCACCACCATTCAAAAAAGATCATGGCTGATCATTCCCTCAGTACCCCTTTCCTGCTTTCTCTCCATACCCCTTGATCCCCTTAGCCGTAAGGGCCATATCTAACTCCCTCTTGAATATATCCAATGATCTGGTATCAACAATTCTCTGCGGCAGGGAATTCCACAGGTTAACAACTCTCTGAGTGAAGAAGTTCCTCCTCATCTCAGTCCTAAATGGCCTACCCCTTATCCTAAGACTATGTCCCCTGGTTCTGGACTTCCCCAACATCGGGAACATTCTTCCCACATCTAACCTGTCCAGTCCTGTCAGAATCTTATACTTTTCTATGAGATCCCCTCTCATCCTTCTAAACTCCAGTGAATAAAGGCCCAATTGATTCAGTCTCTCCTCATATGACAGTCCAGCCATCCCTGGAATCAGTTTGGCGAACCTTCACTGCACTCCCTCAACAGCAAGAATGTTCTTCCTCAGATTAGGAGACCAAAACTGTACACAATATTCCAGGTGGAGCCTCACCAAAGCCCTGTACAACTGCAGTAAGACCTTCCTGCTCCTATACTCAAATCCCCTAGCTATGAAAGCCAACATACCATTTGCCTTCTTCACCACTTGCTGTACCTGCATGCTCACTTTCAGTGACTGATGAACCATGACGCCCTGGTCTCGTTGCACCTCCCCTTTTCCTAATCTGCTGCCATACAGATAATATTCTGCCTTTGTGTTTTTGCCCCCAAAATGGATAACCTCACATTTATCCACATTATACTGCATCTGCCATGCATTTGCCCACTCACCTAACCTGTCCAAGTCACCCTGCAGCCTCTCAGCATCCTCCTCACAGCTCACACCGCCACCCAGTTTAGTGTCATCCGCAAACTTGGAGATATTACACTCAATTCCTTCATCCAAATCGTTAATGTATATTGTAAAGAGCTGGGGTCCCAGCACTGAGCCCTGCGGCACTCCACTAGTCACTGCCTGCCATTCTGAAAAGGACCCGTTTATCCCAATTCTCTGCTTCCTGTCTGCCAACTAGTTCTCTATCCACGTCAGTACATTACCCCCAATACCAAGCGCTTTGATTTTGCACACCAATCTCTTGTGCGGGACCTTGTCAAAAGCCTTTTGAAAGTCCAAATACACCACACCCACTGGTTGTCCCTTGTCCACTCTGCTAGTTACATCCTCAAAAAATTCCAGAAGATTCGTCAAGCATGATTTCCCTTTCATAAATCCATGCTGACTTGGTCCGATCCTGTCACTGTTTTCCAAATGTGCTGCTATTTAGCCCTTAATGATTGATTCCAACATTTTCCCCACTACTGAGGTCAGGCTAACCAGTCTATAATTACCCGCTTTCTCTCTCCCTCCTTTTTAAAAAAGTGGTATTACATTAGCTACCCTCCAGTCCATAGGGACTGATCCAGAGTCCACAAACTGTTCGACTATTTCTAGGGCCACTTCCTTAAGTAATCTGGGATGCAGACTATCAGGCCTCGGGATTTATCGGCCTTCAATCCCATCAATTTCCCTAACACAATTTTCCGCCTAATAAGGATATTCTTCAGTTCCTCCTTCTCATTAGACCTACTGTCTCCTAGTACAATCAGAAGGTTATTTGTGTCTTCCTTGAAGACAGAACCAAAGTATTTGTTCAATTGGTCTGCCATTTCTTTGTTCTCCATTATAACTTCACCTGAATCCAACTGCAAGGGTCCTACGTTTGTCTTCATTAACCTTTTTCTCTTCACATATTTATAGAAGCTTTTGCAGTCAGTTTTTATGTTCCCCGCAGGCTTCCTCTCGTACTCTATTTTCCCCCTCTTAATTAAACCCTTGGTCTTCCTCTGTTGAATTTTAAATTTCTCCCAGACCTCAGGCTTGTTGCTTTTTCGAGCCAAATTATATGCCTCTTCCTTGGCTTTAACACGATCCTTAAGTTTCCTTGTTAGCCATGGTTGAGCCATCTTCCCAGTTGTATTTTTACTCCAGACAGGAATGTACAATTGCAGAAGTTCATCCATGTGATCTTTAAATGTTTGCCATTGCTTATCCAGCGTCAACCCTTTAAGTATCATTTGCCAGTCGATTCTAGCCAATTCACGCCTCAAACCATCGAAGTTACCTTTCCTTAAGTTCAGGGCCCTAATTTCCGAATTAACTGTGTCACTCTCCATCTGAATAAGGAATTCTACCATATTATGGTCACTTTTCCCCAAGGGGCCTCGCACTATTGCTAATTAGTCCCTTCTCATTACACATCACCCAGTGTAGGATGGCCAGCTCTCTAGTTGGTTCCTCGACATATTCGTCTAGAAAAAGATCCCTAATACACTCCAGGAAATCCTCCTCCACAGCATTGCTACCAGTTTGGTTTGCCCAATCAATATGAAGATTAAAGTCACCCATGATAACTGCTGTACCTTTATTGCACACATCCCTTATTTCTTGTTTGATGCTGTCCCCAACCTCACTACTACTGTTTGGTGGTCTGTACACAACTCCCACTAGCGTTTTCTGCCCTTTGGAATTCCGCAGCTCCACCCATACCGATTCCACATCATCCAGGCTAATGTCTCCTTACCATTGCATTAATTTCCTCTTTAACCAGCAGCGCCACCCCGCATCCTTTTACTTTCTGTCTATCCTTCCTAAATGCTGAATACCCTTGGATGTTGAGTTCCCAGCCTTGGTCACCCTAGAGCCATGTCTCCGTGATGCCAATTATATCATACCCATTAACTGCTATCTGCGCAGTTAATTCGTCCACCTTATTCCGAATACTCCTCGCATTGAGGCACAGAGCCTTCAGGCTTGACTTTTTAAACACACTTTGCCCCTTTAAAATTTTGCTGTAATGTGGCCCTTTTTGTCTTTTGCCTTGGGTTTCTCTGCCCTCCACTTTTACTATTCTCCTTTCGATATTTTGCTTCTGACTCCATTTTGTTTCCCTCTGTCTCCCTGCATTGGTTCCCATCCTTCTGCCATATTAGTTTAACTCCTCCCCAACAGCACTAGCAAACACTCCCCCAGGACATTGGTTCTGGTCCTGCCCAGGTGCAGACTGTCCGGTTTGTACTGGTCCCACCTCCCCCAGAACCGGTTCCAATACCCCAGGAATTTGAATCTCTCCCTTCTGCACCACTGCTCAAGCCACGTATTCATCTGAGCTATCCTGCAATTCCTATTCTGACTAGCACGTGGCACTGGTAGGAATCTTCAAATTATTACTTTTGAGGTCCTACTTTTAAATTTAACTCCGAGCTCCCTAAATTTGTCTCGTAGGACCTCATCCCTTTTTTTAACCTATATCTTTGGTACCGATATGCACGACGACAACTGGCTGTTCACCCTCCCTTTTCAGAAAGTCCTGCACCCGCTCCGAGACATCCTTCACTCTTGCACCAGGGAGGCAACATACCATCCTGGAGTCTCGGTTGCGGCTGCAGAAACGCCTATCTATTCCCCTTCCAATTGAATCCCCTATCACTATCGCTCTCTCATTCTTTTTCCTGCCCTCCTGTACAGCAGAGCCAGCCACGGTGCCATGAACTTGGCTGCTGCTTCCCTCCCCTGATGAGTTATCCCCCTCAACAGTATCCAAAGCGGTGTATCTGTTTTGCAGGGGGATGACCGCAGGGGATCCCTGTACTACCTTCCTCGCACTGCTCTTCCTGTTGGTCTTCCATTCCCTATCTGGCTGTGTACCTTTTTCCTGCTATAAGACCAACTCACTAAATGTGTTATTCACGTCATTCTCAGCATCGTGGATGAACATAAGAACATAACAACATAAGAATTAGGAACAGGAGTAGGCCATCTAGCCCCTCGAGCCTGCTCCGCCATTCAGCAAGATCATAGCTGATCTGACCGTGGACTCAGCTCCACTTACCCGCCCGCTCCCCATAACCCTTAATTCCCTTATTGGTTAAAAATCTATCTATCTGTGATTTGAATACATTCAATGAGCTAGCCTCAACTGCTTCCTTGGGCAGATAATTCCACAGATTCACAACCCTCTGGGAGAAGAAATTCCTTCCCAACTCGGTTTTAAATTGGCTCCCCCGTATTTTGAGACTGTGCCCCCTAGTTCTAGTCTCCCCGACCAGTGGAAACAACCTCTCTGCCTCTATCTTGTCTATCCCTTTCATTATTTTAAATGTTTCTATAAGATCACCCCTCATTCTTCTGAACTCCAATGAGTAAAGACCCAGTCTACTCAATCTATCATCATAAGGTAACCCCTTCATCTCCGGAATCAGCCGAGTGAATCGTCTCTGTACCCACTCCAAAGCTAGTATATCCTTCCTTAAGTAAGGTGACCAAAACTGCACGCAGTACTCCAGCTGCGGCCTCACCAATACCATGTACAGTTGCAGCAGGACCTCCCTACTTTTGTAATCCATCCCTCTATCAATGAAGGCCAACATTCCATTCGCCTTCCTGATTACCTGCTGCACCTGCAAACTAACTTTTTGGGATTCATGCACAAGGACCCCCAGGTCCCTCTGCACCGCAGCATGCTGTAATTTCTCCCCATTCAAATAAAATTCCCTTTTACTGTTTTTTTTCCAAGGTGGATGACCTCACACTTTCCGACATTGTATTCCATCTGTCAAACCTTAGCCCATTCGCTTAACCTATCTAAATCTCTTTGCAGCCTCTCTGTGTCCTCTACACAACCCGCTTTCCCACTAATCTTTGTGTCATCTGCAAATTTTGTTGCACTACACTCTGTCCCCTCTTCCAGGTCATCTATGTATATTGTAAACAGTTGTGGTCCCAACACCAATCCCTGTGGCACACCACTAACCACCGATTTCCAACCTGAAAAGGAGCCATTTATCCCGACTCTCTGCTTTCTGTTAGCCAGCCAATTCTCAATCCATGCTAATACGTTTCCTCTGACTCCGCATACCTTTATCTTCTGCAGTAACCTTTTGTGTGGCACCTTATCGAATGCCTTTTGGAAAACTAAATACACCACATCCATCGGTACACCTCTATCCACCATGCTCGTTATATCCTTAAAGAATTCCAGTAAATTAGTTAAACATGATTTCCCCTTCATGAATCCATGTTGCGTCTGCTTGATTGCTTGATTCCCGTGACCAGCAATTTTTGGCATGGTTTTTGTGTCTTCCACTGTGAAGACCGAAGCAAAATAATTGTTTAAGGTCTCAGCCATTTCCACATTTCCCATTATTAAATCCCCCTTCTCATCTTCTAAGGGACCAACATTTACTTTAGTCACTCTTTTCCGTTTTATATATCTGTAAAAGCTTTTACTATCTGTTTTTATGTTTTGCGCAAGTTTACTTTCGTAATCTATCTTTCCTTTCTTTATTGCTTTCTTAGTCATTCTTTGCTGTTGTTTAAAATTTTCCCAATCTTCTAGTTTCCCACTAACCTTGGCCACCTTATACGCATTGGTTTTTAATTTGATACTCTTCTTTATTTCCTTGGTTATCCACGGCTGGTTATCCCTTCTCTTACCACCCTTCTTTTTCACTGGAATATATTTTTGTTGAGCACTATGAAAGAGCTCCTTAAAAGTCCTCCACTGTTCCTCAATTGTGCCACCGTTTAGTCTATGTTTCCAGTCTAATTTAGCCAACTCTGCCCTCATCCCACTGTAGTCCCCTTTGTTTAAGCATAGTACGCTCGTTTGAGACACTACTTCCTCACCCTCAATCTGTATTACAAATTCATCCATACTGTGATCACTCATTCCATTGACTCTGGATCAGTTCCTATGGAGTGGAGGGTAGCCAATGTAACCCCACTTTAAAAAAAAGGAGGGAGAGAGAAAACAGGGAATTATAGACCGGTCAGCCTGACATCGGTAGTGGGTAAAATGATGGAATCAATTATTAAGGATATCATAGCAGTGCATTTGGAAAGAGGTGACATGATAGGTCCAAGTCAGCATGGATTTGTGAAAGGGAAATCATGCTTGACAAATCTTTTGGAATTTTTTGAGGATGTTTCCAGTCGAGTGGACAAGGGAGAACCAGTTGATGTGGTATATTTGGACTTTCAGAAGGCTTTCGACAAGGTCCCACACAAGAGATTAATGTGCAAAGTTAAAGCACATGGGATTGGGGGTAGTGTGCTGACATAGATTGAGAACTGGTTGTCAGACAGGAAGCAAAGAGTAGGAGTAAATGGGTACTTTTCAGAATGGCAGGCAGTGACTAGTGGGGTACCGCAAGGTTCTGTGCTGGGGCCCCAGCTGTTTACACTGTACATTAATGATTTAGATGAGGGGATTAAATGTAGTATCTCCAAATTTGCGGATGACACTAAGTTGGGTGGCAGTGTGAGCTGCGAGGAGGATGCTATGAGGTTGCAGAGTGACTTGGATAGGTTAGGTGAGTGGGCAAATGAATGGCAGATGAAGTATAATGTGGATAAATGTGAGGTTATCCACTTTGGTGGTAAAAACAGAGAGACAGACTATTATCTGAATGGTGACAGATTAGGAAAAGGGGAGGTGCAAAGAGACCTGGGTGTCATGGTACATCAGTCATTGAAGGTTGTCAAGCAGGTACAGCAGGCGGTTAAGAAAGCAAATGGCATGTTGGCCTTCATAGCGAGGGGATTTGAGTACAGGGGCAGGGAGGTGTTGCTACAGTTGTACAGGGCCTTGGTGAGGCCACACCTGGAGTATTGTGTACAGTTTTGGTCTCCTAACCTGAGGAAGGACATTCTTGCTATTGAGGAAGTGCAGCGAAGGTTCACCAGACTGATTCCCGGGATGGCGGGACTGACCTATCAAGAAAGACTGGATCAACTGGACTTGTATTCACTGGAGTTCAGAAGAATGAGAGGGGACCTCATAGAAACGTTTAAAATTCTGACGGGGTTAGACAGGTTAGATGCAGGAAGAATGTTCCCAATGTTGGGGAAGTCCAGAACCAGGGGACACAGTCTAAGGATAAGGGGTAAGCCATTTAGGACCGAGATGAAGAGGAATTTCTTCACCCAGAGAGTGGTGAACCTGTGGAATTCTCTACCACAGAAAGTTGTTGAGGCCAATTCACTAAATATATTCAAAAAGGAGTTAGATGAAGTCCTTACTACTAGGGGGATCAAGGGGTACGGCGAGAAAGCAGGAATGGGGTACTGAAGTTGCATGTTCAGCCATGAACTCATTGAATGGCGGTGCAGGCTAGAAGGGCCGAATGGCCTACTCCTGCACCTATTTTCTATGTTTCTATGTTTCTATTCCGAGAGGATCTTTTACTGGGAGATCGTTTATTATTCCTGTCTCATTACACAGGACCAGATCTAAGATCGCTTGCTCCCTTGTAGGTTCTGTAACATACTGTTCTAAGAAACAATCCCGTATGCATTCTATGAATTCCTCCTCAAGGCTACCCCGTGCGATTTGATTGGACCAATCGATATGCAGGTTAAAATCCCCCATGATTACTGCCGTTCCTTTTTCACATGCCTCCATTATTTCCTTGATTATTGCCCGCCCCACTGTGAAGTTATTATTTGGGGGCCTATAAACTACGTCCACCAGTGACTTTTTCCCCTTACTATCTCTAATCTACACCCACAATGATTCAACATTTTGTTCATTAGAGCCAATATTGTCTCTCACAACTGCCCTGATATCTTCCTTTATTAACAGAGCTACCCCACCTCCTTTCCCTTCTTGTCTATCTTTCCGAATTGTCAGATGCCCCTGTATGTTTAATTCCCAGTCTTGGCCACCCTGCAACCACGTTTCTGTAATGGTCACCAAATCGTACGCATTTGTAATGATTTGTGCCGTCAACTCATTTTCTTTATTTCGAATGCTGCGTGCGTTTATGTAGAGTGTTTTAATACTAGTTTTTAAACCATGATTTTTAGTTTTGACCCCTCCTGCAGCCCCTTTATATTCATACATATTGTCCCTTTCTATCACCTTGTGGTTTACACTTACCCCAGTGCTACTCTGCTCTATTGCCTCCTGCCTTTTGCATTCTTTCTTGGGATCCTGTTCATTTGAGCTCTCACCCATTCTAACTCGCTCAGAGCCCTCTCCTGTGTTCCGAATACTCCTTGCATTGAGGCACCGAGCTTTCATGCTTGCCTTTTTATTACACTTTGACCCTTTAGAATTTTGCTGTACAGTGGCCCTTTTTGTTTTTGCCTTGGGTTTCTCTGCCCTCCACTTTTACTCATCTCCTTTCTGTCTTTTGCTTTTGTCCTCTTTTTGTTTCCCTCTGTCTCCCTGCATTGGTTCCCATCCCCCTGCCATATTAGTTTATCTCCTCCCCAACAGCACTCGCAAACACTCCCCCTAGGACATTGGATGCTCCAGAGTGAATCCACCCACAGCTCCAGTGCCGTAAAGCGGTCCGTCAGGAGCTGCAGGCGGATGCACTTCCTGCACACGTAGTTACAGGAGGAGCATAACACGTGTCTGAGCTCTTCTGCCATGACTTCTCCCTTAAATAAACTTAATTTGGCAACAGCAATGCTAAGAGTTACTTACTGATAAAGAAAATAAAAAAGAAAAGCTACTTACCAATCACCAGCCAATCACTTACCCCCTTTGCTGTGACATCACAATTCGATTTCTTTCTACTTCTTTTTGCCTCCCTATTGCAGCTGCACAAGCCACGCCTCCACGAAGGTGGGCCTTAAGTCGGCCGCCTCGATCTCCCCGCTCTTCCTCTCGCCGACTCCAGAGCCTCCACGAAGTTGGATTGGGGAAATGGGCTTACTTGTCCATTGTTCTGGCTAGTTTCCCCTTGATATGGACCAAGACTCTTTGGCCCTCATTGAAGGTCATTCCAGCTTTCTGAATTTTTTTGCCACCACCCTCCACACCAAGCTTGTTAAATTTTGGATTCAATGTTTCGGCTATCTTTGCATGAATTTTAAGTTACAGTGGATTGTGAGCCAAATACCTGCTTCTTAGCTATGCGCACTTCAACAAGAACTTTTATTGCTGAATCATTAGAACCTTGTGCCTCCTTGTTTTCCCTCCTTCACAGTTTTGTGGGCATAGTATTCATGAAAACAAGTGAAGTTGTTGTGGCTGTTACTGTTTGGAAAAGTTGATCATAATAGATCAAACATGGAAGAACTTGCCTGGATGGTGTAATGGAATGGGTAGGTGTAATATCAGAGACTGATACTTACTGGTCTTTGCACAAGTTACATGTATCAAGTCTTCTGGTCAGCAATTTCCAAAGCAGAGAAGGCACATCGCAAGGGAGAGTTGCCTGGGCACCAAGGATCATTGCCTCAGCTGAGATCAGATAACCAGGACAGACCAGAGATTGAAGCTGGGAACCTCCTGGTCTGTTTGACACAATCACATCAGACACTGCTTCTCCCCGCTGAGCCATCGTGAGCAACTCCCACTCTGGGGAACTCTGTGGCCAAGCTTCTCTCATTGTGCAGGCTGAACAAAGCACTATGGGAGCAAATGGTGAGGGACATCAAGAGAAAACCTTCAGAAACTTATTGTGCACTTGTTTGGAGGACCAGATGGAATGATGATATGAAGTGCATAGGTTATGCAAGTCACATAGTAGAACAGAAAATAGAAAGAGCTCATAATGGTACCAGATGGCGTACACTTCATTTTCTGTGTTTCTCAGCTTCTTTCTCTCTCGGCTTGGCTTGTGGTGCCGAAACAGAATTCATTCAATTCTTCAAGGAATCTGACAGCGACACAAGTTTCCATACTCATTACCTGCTCAGAAATTAAAATTTGCAGTTGATTTAACCCTGTAATCCTACATTTTTTGCAAAAGCTTTTATTACATTGATAAATGTTTCTACTGAAAGCTAGATAATATGCACTTTGTCACAGTAGTTCTAACCAGTCGAAAGGTAGAAAGGTAAAAAGGAAGCAAGAAAGGTAGCAAGCAAGTAAAGAAAGAAAGGGAGAAAGACTTAGATTTATGCAATGCCTTTCATGACCACCGGACGTCTCAAAGCACTTTATAGCCAATTAAGTACTTTTTTTAAAAAAAGAGTGTAGTCACTGTTGTAATGTAGGAAATACTGCAGCCAATTTGCACACAGCAAGCTCCCACAAACAGCAATGTGACCAGATAATCTGTTTTTTGTGATGTTGATTGAGGGATAAATATTGACCAGGAGAGTGGGGATAACTCCCCTGCTCTTCTTCAAAATAGTGCCGCGGGATCTTTTACTTGCACCTGAGAGAGCAGATGGGCCCTCAGTTTAATCTCTCATCCGAAAGATGGCACCTCTGACAGTGCAGCACTCCCTCAGCACTGCACTGGAGTGTCAGCATAGTTTTTTGTGTTCAAGTCCCTGGAGTGGGACTTGAACCCACAACCTTCTGACTCCGAGATGAGAGTGGTACCCACTCATCATAGGCAGTCCCTTGAATCGAGGATGACTTCCACATCAAAAAGTTCACAGGTGTTTCAATGATGGACCTAAAATTCCAGGTCCGAACTAAATCTTGAAGGGTGGAAGATGCCTGTGCGTGGATTTTTTTATGTGTGATGACCGTTGCATACCAGCCACCACACGGGCTTGACAGAGCTAGGTCTTGGTCCGGTAGCAAGGGTTAACCAAGACGACTGGAGACCTGCTCTGCTGCACGGAACTAGTGCGCACACATATCGCAGTGTGGGCTGGCCCGTGCTGCCCCTGGGCCCTCGCCTCTTCTGGTCCCCGAACTCATGCCTCTCCTGGGCCCCGATCATGTCCCTGTACAATCCCTCGCCGCTCCTTCGCCCCGACCTCACCGCTCCAGTTATTCAACTGGATTTGTACAACATAAATGGTCAAAAGCAATATACAAAAACACACGCACACGCACATTTGTCTTACTTCATATTCTCTCTGATCCACACAAGACAACAAAACCTCAAAAACTGGGCCAAAAATTCTCTACTTTGATTAGTATAATATTTAAAGTAAAGGCCATTACTTTATGTTTTTTATAAAAAAGGAAACGAACTTTCATTAGTATAGAATAATTGGAGAGAGTAGCTGTACTTGATTACCAATTCACTACTAAAAATCCCAGTGTCCCATGTAATAAAAATGGAATTTGACTTATTGGGGTAGATTTTGACTTTGTGCACCAGTGTAACAGGTAATAAACAGCCTGTTACATCTCCCCCGATTTTAATTTCCATTGACTTCAAAACTACCTTGAGCTATGTTCTAAGAAGGGAAAAACTATTGGAGAGAGTCATAAATTAAAAAGAAAGAAATATTTGCATTTATATAGCGCCTTTCACAACCACTGAACGTCCCAAAGTGCATTACAGGCAATGAAGTACTTTTTGAAGTTCAGTCATGTTGATTGAGGGATGAATATTAGCCAGGACACCAGGGATAACTTCCCTGCTCTTCTTCGAAATAGTGCCATAGGATCTTTTATGTCCATCTGAGAGAGCAGATAGGGCCTCTTTTGAACATCTTATTGAAAACTTGGAACCTCTGACAGTGCAGCACTCCCTCAGCCGAGATTTTTGTGCTCAAGTCTCTGGTGTGGGACTTCTGACTCAGAGGCAAGGTTGCTACCAACTGAGCCACGGCTGACACAGTGATAACTGTGTCTTAATATTGAGTGAAAGTTAAAACCTTGAATTTGTTTTATATGCCCAAACTGTTACCATGTGAAATTTTAATCGAGACCACCCAAAAAAAGGAAGTGAACAATGAAGACTAATTTACAACTCGTCACCAAAACGAAGAACAAAAGATGATGGATTTTTCACAATGTCCAATTTTACCCAGATGGTTCTCTGCTCATCACAATGTGTGAATGTTGGGGGAATTTTAACATTGAGGAATGCGTAGGTTTAGGTGGGGCGTTAAAGTCGTGGAAAATGTCAATCCGTCCGGAAGCTGGCTCCAAAGCGCCAACTTCCAGCTTTAACTCGGGTACGTTCAACTGTGTGCGTGTAACCCCCACTGGAGAGACGGGTTAGCAATTTGAATATTCAAATCAGTGAATTGTAGCAATATTTTAACTGGGATTTAAATTTAATGTCCGATCATGGGTTTCCTGGATTCCTGATGGAGCTGATTAAAAGTCAGGCAAATACACCAATAAATAACTATTCCTGCCACCACTGCCTGCTCTTGTTCATCTGGGAACGGAGAGTCACCAAGTGAAAACCCAATTATCTGTATAACTGGACCCACCGAAGTGAAATTATCTGTGCTGGTGCATGGTAAGCATGAGTCCTGTGATGGTGGACCCTCAGATGGAATCAGCTCCTTTGAGGATTCATCATCTGGCATGTCCACTGACTGCTGCTGTATGGGTGAAGGCCCTGGCGAAGAGAAATGGTATGAATTAGTAGTGGCAAAGTAAGAGTGTTGCAACTTAGCATTATGAAGATGATCAAGTCAACATGATTGAGTGTTGTATGACATGTGGGTCGCTGATATTTAATTCTTGCACCAGGTAGCTGGGAGGTTGCAATCTCCCCATCTCCGATTGTCAGGGATGCCACTGATCTCCAGCATTTCCTCCGCTGCAGTTGTCAACTGAGAAGTCCGTGGGGGACCACCTCCAGTCCTCTTCCTGGTGTTCTGTGCAAGGGAAGACCTCTGAATGACTAATGGCATGTGTTCACCCAATGGATGCAGTGCATTTGGTGAAGGTGACTTTCAGGGAGAGGCATCAAATAGCATAAGGATCTGAGTGTGTGGTTGTGGTGGATGGAGAGATGGGGATGTGAGGAAGAGGAAGTGCATAGAAAGAGAAAGACTGTGGTCCACAGGTTTCCCACTCTATAATTCTTTTTGTTTCTTCCTGTCTCTGTGTGCCTCTTTCGGTCATGTACCTGTATTAGTCTCTTTCTCATTCTCCCTTTGTGTACATTTCTTATCTCTGTCTGCTCTCTTCTGCATGTCTCCTACTTTCTCTTTATGTCTCTGTCACAGTCGCTGTCTTTTTCTCTCCATATGTTGCCATTTATTCTTCCACTATGTCTTTAGCATATTTGATGTTCTGAATACTTGTTCCTTTCCCTCTGACTCACTTTCTGTGTGCTTTGTACTCTATCCTTTTCCTGACACTTACCAGGGACATCTGCAGGTATACTCAGGCTCCAAGGAGAAGATCTTGTCACATTTGTGCAGTGGGTCCGGTAATTCAGATCCTGGGATGCAAGGGAGCTGGGTTTGAAGCCTGGGATTGGGATACAAGACTGGAGCACAGGGAAGCAACCCTGCCTGAATTATTAATTAGTGATATTATTGGTGTTGTGGGCTGCCTGCATTTATTCTCAAGTGGCCAATTTCCTGGTTTTTCCACTCCTTTTACTGTCAATCATCATAAACACTAGTAACGGAAAGCATACTCATATAGGCACCAGTTCTAGAAACAGATACAGAAAATGGAAATAAAGAGGACAGAAATAGAGTAGATTAAGAGAGAGAGCAAACGAGACAGAAAGGAAAAGTAAGCATTTAAAAATAAGGAACAATTTACTACCTGCGGGAGAAAGACTCCATCGTTTCCATTGTTCCGTTTCCAGGCCTCCAACGTGGAGTGGCATGCCAGGACCATAAATCACATCACTGACAGGGTTCTTACGACATTAATTACCTGCCCAAAGTGGCCTTGATGAGATTAATTCGTAGCAACGGCATAAATCCAGCAATTTCATGATACGATGGGGAAGCTCATGGTGATGATGGTCTTTTTTTTCGGTTTTGGCGCAAATCGTTCAGCAATTTGTGGCTAATTGTTTGCACCATATTGCTGGGGTTTGTTTTTACGGATGTATAATGTCGGATGCCATGAATGCGGCATAATTTCTGGGCCATTACACTGAGCCCTATTTGTTTGTTTAGATCAGTGTAAATGATCCCAAAGCAGTGAACAGTATTACTTAAAAAAATAATGAATTAGTTGTGAAGCACTTTGGGACATCCTAAGGATGTTAAAGGTACTATATAAATGCAAATTCATTCTTCTCCATTATGATGTAATCAGGCTAACAGAAAATTAAGTGAGGAAATCAACTTAAATTAGCTTTGCAACAGCAAATTAAGTATTATGCTGCAATTTGCCAAATAACAGAAAATAAAGAGTGATGACATGATTTTGATTTTTTTTTTAAATGACAACAATTTCCAGATTCAACAAGAAATAGAGAAATACTGGTTTAGTATTTATTCAAAGAAGGAAATAACAATTATCTGCAAAATGTCTTGAAAAAAGATCAAATTGATGAGGTCAATTGGTTCGGTTTTTTATTAATACTTTACATTTTTTTCAATCATTTGTTTCAAACTTCACTGGCTTTATTTGAAAACTGTAGAAAAGTATATTACGATGTACATGTGTTTATGGTTTACTCCATTTATCGGCCTCGGTTCCACTGATACCCTTACCCAAGAAAAAATTATCAGTCTCAGTCTTGAAAATTCCAATTGGCCTAGCTTCCAAACCTTTTTTGGGGAGAGAGTTCCAAGTTTTCGTGACACTTTACCTGATAAAATGCTTTCTGATTTCACTTCTAAATGGCCTATGGCTCTAATTTTATTATGTCCTCTTGTTCTGGATTCCCATAACAGAGGAAAAAGTTTCTCTATGTCTACCCTATCGAATCCCTTTAACACTTCAATTAGATCACCCCTCAGCCTTCAATGTTCAAGGGAATACAAGCCAAGTTCATGCAAACATGCCTCATAATTGAACTCTTTAAGCCTGGTATCACCATGGCGAATCTTCACTGTACCCCCGCCAAGGCCAATATAGCTTCCCTGAGGTTCGGTGCTCAAAACTAAATGCAGTTCTCCAGATGGGGTCTGACCAAGACTCTGTACAACTGAAACAGCACTTCATCATTTTTGAATTCCAGCCCTCTTGACATAAAGGCCAACATTCCATTAGTCTTTTTGATTACTTTTTGTACCAGTGCACTAGCTTTTAGTGATTTGTTTTCCTGGACAACCAAATCCCTTTGCTCCTCCACAGTTCCGAACCTCTAACTATTAAAGGAAATATTCTGATTTTGTATTTCCCAGATCCAAAATGGATGACCTCATACTTCCCTACAGTGAACTCCATCTTCCATAGATTTTCCCATTCACTTAGCCTGTCTATGTCTCTTTGTAACTTCCTGCTCCCATCTATACAGCTTAGTGTGCCTCCTAACTTAGTGTACTCTGAAAGCTTGGATGTACAACTCTATTCCTTCATGCAAATCAGTAATATATTATGGAAAAAGCCAAAACTCCAGTACAGATCCCTGGCGATATTACACGTCATCAGCAAGACAGAAATAGAATCAATGTGAATAGAGATAAAAGACAATAAAGGACCAATCACATAGAAACATAGAAAATAGGTGCAGGAGTCGTCCATTCGGCCCTTCGAGCCTGCACCGCCATTCAATGAGTTCATGGCTGATCATTCCCTCAGTACCCCTTTCCTGCTTTCTCTCCATACCCCTTGATCCCCTGAGCTGTAAGGGCCATATCTAACTCCCTCTTGAATATATCCAATGAACTGGCATCAACAACTCTCTGCGGCAGGGAATTCCATAGGTTAACAACTTTTTGAGTGAAGAAGTTTCTCCTCATCTCAGTCCTGAATGGCCTATCCCTTATCCTAAAACTCTTAGCGGCCAGTAATAAACCAAAACAGGTAGCGGTCATTAAAATTAAAGCCCACCAAAGGGAACCAGACCGAACCAGTCCAGATTGGCTGAGTCACCAGGGAAATCAAGCTGTGGACTTAGCTGCACAAGAGGCATTAGAACAAGAGGAGTGTGAGGAAGCCTCAGTCAGCGCCGCTGGGGTCCGAGACGAACAGATAAGTATCGAGAAACTTCACCAGGACACTTCTGAGGAAGAAAGGGGTATGTGGACAAAGCAGGGCGCAACGCAAGGAAAGGATAACGTTTGGCGACGAAACGACAAGGTAATGGCGCCTGAATGCATACAGAATACCTTATTGGAGTTGCACCATGGCCTGTCCCATTCGGGACAAGAGGCCATGACCGGGAGTCTTGGAAGAGATTGGTGGTGGAAGGGGATGGGGAGAGATATTGTCAAGCATTGCCATCGATGCGTTACGTGCGCACAATATAAACCAGACAGGCCCATTAAAATTAAAATAGGACACCAGCCCCGTCCACGGGAGCCAGGGGAACATTTACAAATTGATTTCACAGGTGCTTTGCCCCCATCCCATGGAAAAAGATATTGCCTAGTGATTATAGATCAAATAAAGAGTGATGACATGATTTTGAATTTTTTTTTTAAATGACAACAATTTCCAGATTCAACAAGAAATAGAAAAATACCGGTGGGTGGAAGCTTTCCCCACACGTGATTGCACTGCCTCAACAGTGGCAAGGATATTGACCGAGCAGGTGATTCCCCGATGGGGAGTGCCTCAACAGTGGCAAGGATATTGACCGAGCAGGTGATTCCCCGATGGGGAGTGCCTCAACAGTGGCAAGGATATTGACCGAGCAGGTGATTCCCCAATGGGGAGTGCCTCAACAGTGGCAAGGATATTGACCGAGCAGGTGATTCCCCGATGGAGAGGGCCTCAACAGTGGCAAGGATATTGACCGAGCAGGTGATTCCCCAATGGGGAGTGCCTCTTCAAATAGATTCCGACCAAGGCACCCACTTCACCGGGAAGATTGTAAAAACAGTATGCGAGCTAATGGGCATAAAACAAAAATTCCACATCCCCTACCACCCGCAGAGTTCTGGAATGGTAGAACATATGAACCGTACCCTTAAGAACGCCCTGGCCAAGGCCATGCAAACGTCAGGAAGAACGTGGACAGAAGTATTACCTATTATGTTAATGAAGTTAAGAGCCACAGTAAACCGGACAACCGGATTAATCCCTTATGAACTAATGACAGGAAGGGCGATGCAATTACCAGAAAGCATCATAACAGGTGGGGCCAATGTAGGCCCATGAAAAGACAAAATTAAACGGTATGTTTTGGAACTAAGCACTCAACTCAAAGGGATGCGTAAATTAGTAAGAGACAATTAGGAAGAGAGAGACGCTCAGAAAGAGCTTGAAAGGCTCCCTGACATCCCGAGGACGGGACGTCGCGTCATGATAAAAACATTACCTGAAAAACCAGGGTTTGCACCAAAATGGAATGGCCCATATGAGGTCATAATCAGTGGAGACACCTGTGCCTGTCTGGACATAAGAGGGAAGATTGTATGGAAACATTGGACCCAGTTGAAATTATACAAAGAAATTAATGAGTAAACATAAGACATGTGATTCACGAAAATATAACCAGGATACTTGTTTATGCACCCCTAACAGGTAACGACTGCAAGCAAGTCCAAATTACGGCTACTGCTAATGTGTAAATATTGTATTGTTTGAGCGTAACAAACATGTCTAAGATAGCGTATATAATCGTGTTACTCTATGTTGTCACGGTTGTAAAGCTAATAGGATTAGAAGATAACTTGTTTTTCAAGACCCATATACGTTTACACGGCAATCGAACCGTGTGTTACCCACTAGCCCAATCAGTAGAGGCCCTGTTCGTGGCCACCCCTGGGTGGACCCCCTGTGACTTATATACGGCGGATACCTCGGACGCACCCTGTGAGGGACAAACGGGCGAATATAGAAGGAGTATACAGGGAAGATGCATGGAATTAATAAATCCCACAGATCCTGTGTGCAGGGGGTCCCGGGGAAAGGACGAAACGGTATGCTGGGACAATGCAAGCTACCTGCTTTGCTTCTCGGGGCAAGGGGGTGTGTATATGCCCTGGTCCCTGAGAACGCCACCTGTGTGCAGACGCAGTGTGCCCGTCATCACTGTCGAGTGCATAGAGGCCAGTTTACTTGCACCTGTAATGAGCAAAGATGCCTGAACGTGACCGCAGGGAGGCAAGTTATCTGCGGTCAGTGCAACGGAACTCATGTCAGCTCAGAAACATGGGCATACCCGTTTGATGCTTACCAATTGGTAGGATCAGGCTCAAATTCAAGAGAACCGAGCAATTGGTGGTATAAGCAGTTCACGAGTGTTAGCAACACCGACGTAAAGTGTTATAGAGCTAAGGAGGGATTCGTGTTCCTCCTCAACGGCACCTTCAAGACCGCAACACCGACCCTCCCGGTCCTCTTTGCAGTAGGAACTATAGGACCAAAGGGGGCATACCCGGAGAAGGATAGTAACACGGGCCATCAGCAAGAAGTTCTGTGCCAATTGGGAGGATCCTATCACGCTGGGATCATCACTCGGCCACGGGTTCCTCGGGGCCCTGTCTGTGGGGGGGATCAGCGGGGTAATTAGTGCCAAAAATAGGAGACAAATGTATAACGCATGTTACGGATGAATCATACAATATCACCCAAGCCATTGATGCCATAAGAAAGCAGCTTGACGAGTTCAGACAAGGCCCAACAAGGGGGGTATAGCTGGCTTGACTGGCTATTAGGGGGATCCTGGGGGTCCTATTTAACGCATGGAGTAGTTATTCTTGTTGTAATAATAATTACTTGTTGCTTGATTATCGGATGTTTTCATATCTGCTGTAAAGTCATGATGGCCCGAATAGTGCCAGTTGCCAGCATGATCACCGGAAAAGAACATCTGATGGGAACACCCGGAGACGCCGAGGAAGACGGAGCGGACGACGCAGGCACAGACCACTACCTATGAAGGGTAGGCTAGAGCTACAGGCAAGGCAGGGAAGTAACTTGCCTCGAAGGTAGGCACTGAGCCACCTTCATTGTGGTCATCTGGATTTCGTGAACATCCTCCAGGAACAACAGGAGGAACTGTTGGAGTGGATTTTCGGACATAGCAAAGCAGGATGGGGTAAGCCACCACTAAATGAACTTTGTACCAAGAAGCCTATCTGCTGTCCCTGATATGAACTCTGCAGCAACAAGTGACTCCTGGCCATGTGCAGGCCACTGTTTCATAGAAAGCTTTGCAACAGAATAACTAACCACAAAAGAAGATACAGAGGAAGGGCCCTCAAACTCGCACCATGCTATCAGGTTTCACTCGGACTAAAAAGTTGTATGTAAATGAATTGCGTTGCCATATGGATTGATTGGTTGTATGTAAATGAATTTAAATGATTGAATTCCACCCCCTGTAAACTGCTTATAACCCCGTGGCACAAGGCACACGGGGAGAAGGTGTTCGCAGATTGCGGGATCTCAACTCTTCTCCCAGAGCTCTGTTAGCAATAAAATTGTCTCTCTCACTTTACTAGAATCTATATGAATTTATTTTCACTAACACTGACTTTGTCCGATCCTGTCACTGCTTTCCAAATGCGCTGCTATTTCATCCTTAATGATTGATTCCAACATTTTCCCCACTACTTTTATCAATAGGGGTAGTCTGCAGGCCATCTAATAGTGGAAGAGAGGTGGAGAAGGAAAACTGCAAACATAATGGCCCTGAAATTCTGGCCTCCCCGGTCCATACTGTTTTGTATGCAACACCTTGTAACCAGCATTCTACCATCACCAGATGACGCATTTGTTGGAGTCCCAAGGGATTCCAGCATCCCTTGGGAGCACTGCATATAAGCAGGCTTCCCATGCTGTGCTGGCACTCTGGAATCAGAATAAAAGAGACTAAGTTCACACTTACTCAAGTCTACAGTACTCAGTCATGTTGCTTTATTTGAGACATAACAACTGGTGACGAGTAATAGATAACAAACCATCATGCGAAAATGCAGAGAACTGTTGGTATCCTGGAGAAATTCTCAGAAGGTGATGATTGGGAGGCCTTCATGGAGCAACTCGACCAATACTTCATGGCCAACGAGCTGGAAGGGAATGTGAACGCTGCCAAACGAAGGGTGATCCTCCTCACCGTCTGCAGGGCGACAACCGATAGCCTCATGAAGAAACTTCTTGCTCCGGTGAAACCAACAACCAAATCGTATGAAGAACTGTGTACACTGGTCCGGGAGCATCTGAATCCGAAGGAGAGCGTTCTGATGGCAAGGTATCGATTTTACACATGTCAACGGTCTGAAGGCCAGGAAGTGGCGAGCTATGTCGCTGAACTAAGGCGCCTTGCAGGATTTTGCGAATTTGATGGATTCCTGGAGCAAATGCTAAGAGACTTATTTGTGCTTGGCATTGGCCATGAGGTTATCCTTCGCAAACTATTGACTGTTGAAACATCGAATCTGAGCAAAGTCATAACGATAGCCCAGGCATTCATGTCCACCAGTGATAACACCAAACAAATTTCACAGCATTACGATGCATCGACGAGTACTGTACACAAAGTAACATCGTTTTCAGGCAGGAATGCATATGGCAGAACGTATACGCCTGCAGCTGCACGACCTCAGATGACCCAGAGTCCTCCATCAAGCATTAATGCGAGACAATTAACACCTTGTTGGTGCTGCGGAGGTGATCATCGAGCCCATCAATGCCACTTCAAACACTGCGTGCAAAGGCTGTGGAACAATGGGTCACCTCCAGCGAATGTGCAGACGAGCTGCAAACCACCACGTTGCAGAGGAAGACCGATCCATGGCGGATCAAACTGAACTAGAGACTCGAATCGAGGAGGCAAAAGTGTACGGGGTACACACCTTCACCACGAAATGTCCACTGATTATGTTAAAAGTTGAACTGAATGGAATTCCAGTATCCATAGAATTGGACACGGGTGCAAGTCAGTCTATCATGAGCAAAAAGGCCTTCGAGAGTCTGTGGTGCAACAAGGCACAAAGGCCCAAGCTGAGGCCTATTCATAGCAAGCTGAGAACATACACTAAAGAACTGATCCCTGTAATTGGCAGTGCAGCAGTAAGTCTCCTATGATGGAGCAGTGCACAAACTCCCACTAAGGATTGTACCAGGAGATGGCCCCACACTGTTCGGCAGAAGCTGGCTGGGAAAAATCCGCTGGAACTGGGACAACATCCGAGCACTTTCGTCCGTTGACGACACCTCATATGCCCAAGTTTTGAGCAAGTTTCCATCGTTGTTTGAGCCAGGCATTGGAAATTTCTCTGGGGCGAAGGTGCAGATCCACTTGTTTCCCAGTACATGACCCATCCACCACAAGGCACGTGTGTAGCCATACATGATGCGAGAGAAAGTGCAGATTGAGCTGGACAGGCTGCAATGAGAGGGCATCATCGCACCGGTTGTGTTCAACGAGTGGGCCAGTCCGATTGTTCCGGTTCTCAAAGGCGATGGCACGGTCAGAATTTGTGGGGTCTATAAAGTAACGATTAACTGTTTTTCGCTGCAGAACCAGTAACCGCTACCCAAGGCAGATGCCCTATTTGCGACGCTGGCAGGAGGGAAGACGTTCACCAAGTTGGACCTGACCTCGGCCTAGATGACGCAGGAGCTGGCGAAATCTTCGAAAGGCCTCACCTGCATCAACACGCACAAAGGTCTGTTCATCTACAATTGATGCCCGTTTGGGATTCGATCGGCCGCGGCTATTTTTCAAAGGAACATGAAGAGTCTGCTAAAGTCGGTTCCGCGTACTGTGGTTTTCCAGGACGACATATTGATCACAGGTCGGGATACCATCGAACACTTGCAGAACCTGGACGAGGTTCTAAGTCGGTTGAAATGCTTGAAGTGTGTTTTCCTAGCGCCAGAGGTCAAGTTCTTAGGGAGAAGAATCATGGCAGACGGCATCAGACTCACCGACGCCAAAATGGAGGCCATCAAGAATGCGCCGAGACCACAGAATGTGACGGAGCTGCGGTCGTTCCTGGGACTCCTCAGTTATTTCGGTAATTTCCTACCCGGGTTAAGGACCTTGCTAGAACCCCTGCATATGTTGCTACGCAAGGGAGATGACTGGGTATGGGGAAAATCACAAGAGACTGCTTTTGAGAAAGCCAGAAATCTATTATGTTCCAACAAACTGTTTGTTCTGTATGACCCACGTAAACGTTTAGTGCTAGCTTGCGATGCGTCTTCCTATGGGGTCGGGTGTTTGTTACAACAAGCAAACGAATCGGGAACATTGCAACCGGTCGCTTATGCATCCGGGAGTTTGTCCAAGGCGGAAAGGGCCGACAGCATGATTGAAAAAGAAGCTCTGGCATGCGATTACGGGGTGAAAAAAATGCACCAGTATCTTATTGGGCTTAAGTTCGAGTTTGAAACTGACCATAAGCCACTCATATCGCTATTCTCAGAGAGCAAAGGTATTAATACCAATGCCTCTGCTCGCATCCAAAGATGGGCGCTCACGCTGTCTGCATATGACTATGTAATTCGCCAGAGACCAGACACAGAGAACTGCGCTGATGCTCTCAGTCGGCTATCATTGCCCACCACCGGGGTGGAAATGGCACAGCCTGCAGACTTGCTCTTGGTGATGGATGCATTTGAAAATGAATAGTCACTCGTAACGGCCCACGAGATCAGGACCTGGACCAGCCAGGATCCTTTACTGTCCCTTGTAAAAAACTGTGTCCTCCATGGGAGCTGGTCCAGTGTCTCAGCGGAGATGCATGAAGAGATCAAGCCGTTCCAGCGGCACAAAGACGAAATGCCCATACAGGCGGACTGTCTTTTGTGGGGTAATTGCATGGTATTGCCTAAGAAAGGCAGGGAAACGTTCATACTCGACCTACGCAGTACCCATCCATTCATAGTAATGATGAAAGCTATAGCCAGATCCCATGTGTGGTGGCCCGGCATCGACTCGGATTTGGAGTCTTGCATGCGCCAATGCAACATTTGCTCTCAACTGAGCAATGCACCCAAGGAGGCACCGCTAAGTTTGTGGTCATGGCCCTCCTAACTGTGGTGAACGCCGCCTTCATGGAGTTGGCTTTGCCGTCAAGAATGAGCTGGTCAACCGCCTCAAAGACTCCCCCTGTGGGGTTAATGCACACCTCATGAATCTCCGTATCACCCTATCTCGGAACCAATGCGCCAGAGTCATCAGTCCGTCCGCATGCAACGGATGAGACTAAAGAGGGATTTTATTCCAACCTCGAGACATCCTTGTCCAGCGGCCCCACGGGTGACAAATTGATCCTCCTGGGTGATTTTAATGCCACGGTTGGCAAAGTCACAGCCCCCTGGGGAGGTGTGATTGGCAGAGGGGGGGTAGGGAAAGCCAACTCCAGCGGTACCCTACTCCTGACAAAATGTCTAGAACATGAACTCCTCATCACCAACACCCTGTTCTGCCAGAGGGACAAATACAAGGCATCAAAGCAACACCCTCGCTCCAAACACTGGCACCTGCTTGACTGTGTCATCGTCTGAGCCAGGGATCACAAGGATGTGCGCATCATCCGCGCCATGACAGGAGCTGACAACTGTTGGACGGACCACCGCCTAATCCGATCCATCATCAACATTAACATTGCCCTAAAGTCGAGGGGACAGCAGAAGCAGTTCCGCAAAAAAGTTAATGCCGGGGCACTTAGAGACCCAGCTGAGAGAGCTGTATACAGCCAGCGCCTCACAGCCAATCTGGCGTGCCTTGATGACCTGGAGATGCTGAATCCCCATAGCACTTGGTCTGCCCTCCAGGCCTCTATAACCAGTGCCTGTGAAGAGACACTTGGTCACTCAACCAGAAAACACCAGGACTGGTTTGATGAAAATGATCAGGAGATCGAAGAACTAATAGATCGCAAGCGCAAAGCATTTCTGAGCCTCAAGCAACAGCCCAACTCGGGAGCTGCAAAACAACATTACAGACGGCTCAAGGCTCAGGTCCATCAAAAAACTCGGGGCCTAAAGAACAGGTGGTGGATGGAGAAAGCACAGGAGATACAACAACTGGTCGACAGCCATGATATGCGAGGATTCTTCGCTGCAGTCAAGGCCACCTACGGTCCAAACTCCCAAGGCCCCAATCCAGTCCTGGCCAAGAATGGGGAAACACTCATCAAGGACACCGAGGCTGTCAGGGCCCGATGGAAGGAGCACTTTGAAGATCTCCTCAATCGAGACTCTGCCTTTGACTCGAGTGTTCTCGATTCCATATCACAGCATGCGACTCACCATCAACTCAGTGAAACTCGAACGTTGCATGAGGTAGGCAAAGCCATAAAACAGCTTAAGAATAACAAGGCTACAGGTGCAGATGAAGCACTAAAATATGGTGGCGAGGTGCTGTTGGCACGGATAAATGACCTCATTTTTCTCATCTGGAGGGAGGTGAGCATGCCGGGAGATCTGAGAGATGCAGTGATTGTGACCAGTTTTAAAAAGGGAGGCAAGTCCAACTGCGGCAACAACAGGGGAATCTCCCTGCTTTCAGCCACTGGGAAAGTTGTCACTCGAGTTCTCCTCAATCGTCTTCTTCCTGTGGCCGAGGAGCTCCTCCCGGAATCACAATGTGGATTTCGTCCCCTACGGGGCACAACAGACATGATCTTTGCAGCGCACCAGTTGCAGAAAAAATGCAGGGAGCAGCGCCAGCCCTTATACATGGCCTTTTTCGATCTTACAAAGGCCTTTGACACTGTCAACAGTGAGGATCTATGGAGCATCCTCCTCTGTTTCAGATGCCCCCAAAAGTTTGTCAACATCCTTCGCCTGCATCACGATGACATGCAGGCCGTGATCCTTACCAATGGATCCATTACAGACCCAATCCACGTCCGGATCGGGGTCAAACAGGGCTGCGTCATCACTCCAACCCTCTTCTCAATTTTCCTCGCTGCCATGCTCCACCTCACAAATCAACAAGCTCCTCGCTGGAGTGGAACTAAACTAGTGGGAAGCTGCTTAACTGACGCCGCCTCCAGGTCAGATCCAAGATCACCCCAACCTCTGTCGTTGAGCTGCAGTATGCGGATGATGCCTGCATCTGTGCACATTCAGAGGCTGAACTCCAGGATATAATCAATGTATTCACTGAGGCATATGAAAGCATGAGCCTTCCGCTTAAAATCCGTAAGACAAAGGTCCTCCACCAGTCTGTCACCGCCGCACAACACTGCCCTCCAATCATCAAGATCCACGCGGGCCCTGGACAAGGTGGACCATTTCCCAAATCTCGAGAGCCTCTTATCAATGAAGGCAGACATTGATGCGGAGATTCAGCATCACCTCCAGTGCGCCAGTGCAGCCTTCGGCCGTCTGAGGAAAAGAGTGTTTGAAGACCAGGCCCTCAAATCTACCACCAAACTCATGGTCTACAGGGCTGTTTGGATCTGAGGCATGGACGATGTATAGAAGGCACCTTAAGTTGCTGGAGATATATCACCAACGATGTCTCCGCAAGATCCTACAAATCCCTGGGAGGACAGGCGCATCAACATCAGTGTCCTCGACCAGGCTAACATCCCCAGTATTGAAGCACTGACCACACTCGATCAGCTTCGCTGGGCAGGCCACATAGTTTGCATGCCAGATACGAGACTCTCTAAGCAAATGCTCGATGCGGAGCTCCTTCATGGTAAACGAGCCAAAGGAGGACAGCGGAAACGTTATAAGGACACCCTCAAAGCCTCGCTGGTAAAGTGAGACTTCACCACTGACACATGGGAGACCCTGACCAAAGACTGCCTGAGGTGGAGAAAGTCCACCCAGGAGGGCATTGAGCTCTTCGAGTCTCGACGCAAAGAGCATGAAGAGGCCAAGCGCAGGCAGCGGAAGGAGCGCGCGGCAAACCAGCCCCACCGACACCGTCCTTCGACGAATGTCTGTCCCACCTGTAACAGGGTCTGTGGCTCTTGTATCAGACTGTTTAGCCATGAAAAAACTCACTTTGGGAGTGGAAGGATGTCCTCCTCGATTTCGAGGGACTGCCAAAGATGATGATGAGGATCCACGATGACTTCGCTGGCCCGTTTCTAGGCAAAATGTTTTTGGTTGTTGTGGATGCTTATTCAAAATGGATTGTATTGTGTTCCTAGCACAGATGAGACTGCACACAGGGAGGTTAAAGTAACTGTGACCTCAGTCTTTATTAAGACACTCCAGAGTGAGGAACAGGCCTTAGGGGCTGGCTTATATACAGTGCTCTCAAGGGATGCTGGGATCCCTTGAGACTTCAGGGGATGCGCTCCCTGGTGACGGAACATGGGAGTGCATGCTTTACAGATACACAACATCACTCCCCCCTAAAGTCAAAGTGAAAACTATTTACAAGGCGAGGCGGTCGGGAGCCTTTCTTTCCCTGGTGGACCGCCTCGGTACAAATGTCTGTTCTGATGTGTTGGCTGTGCCCTCACTGGGCTGGTGTGTTGTTGGTCCTGCAGGGCTGCTGGGTGAGCCTGGCCTTGCTGGGCTGTTGGGTGTGATGGGTTCAATTTCCTGGTCCGGGGTGGTGTCGTTGATCCTTTGGGTGTGTGTTGTGGGCTCGAAAAAGGTGGTGTCTGCTGTGGGTTGTTCAGGGCAGTCTGTGACCACAGCCTCATTTGGTCCAGGTGCTTTCTGCAAATTTGTCCATTGTCTAGTTTGACTACAAACACCCTACTCCCTTCTTTAGCTATTATCGTGCCCGCGATCCACTTGGGACCATGTCCATAGTTTAGCACATACACAGGGTCATTCAGATCAATTTCCCGTGACACAGTGGCGCGACCATCATTTACATTTTGTTGCTGCCGCCTGCTCTCTACCTGATCATGCAGGTTGGGGTGGACCAGCGAGAGTCTGGTTTGAAGTGTCCTTTTCATGAGTAGCTCAGCCAGGGGCATCCCTGTGAGTGAATGGGATCTCGTGCGGTAGTGGAGCAGTATTCGGGACAGGCGGGTTTGAAGTGAGCCTTCTGTGACTCGTTTAAGACTCTGTTTCATTGTTTGTACTGCCCACTCTGCCTGCCCATTGGAGGCTGGTTTAAACAGGGCCGAGGTGACTTGTTTGACCCCATTGCGGGTCATGAATTCTTTAAATTCGGCACTGGTGAAACATGGCCCATTGTCACTGACCAGTATGTCAGGCAGGCCATGGGTGGCAAACATGGCCCTCAGGCTTTCAATAGTGGCGGTGGCGGTGCTTCCTGACATTATTTCACATTCAATCCATTTTGAAAAAGCATCCACCACCACCAGGAACATTTTACCGAGATACGGGCCCGCATAGTCGACATGGATCCTCGACCATGGTCTGGAGGGCCAGGACCACAAACTTAGTGGTGCCTCTCTGGGCGCGTTGCTCAACTGAGCACACACACGGCATTGCCGTACACAGGACTCTCAGTCAGAGTCGATACCTGGCCATCACACGTGGGATCTGACTATCGGTTTCTTCATTACTATACCCGGGTGTGTGCTGTGGAGATCCGAGATGAACGTCACCCTGCTCTTTTTGGGTAGCACTACGTGGTTACTCCACAACAGGCAGTCTGCCTGAATGGACAGCTCGTCCTTTCACTGCTGGAACGGCTTGATTAGCTCTTGCATTTCAACGGGGATGCTGGCCCAGCTCCCATGCAGTACACAGTTTTTTACTCAGGACAGCAGAGGATCTTGGCTGGTCAAAGTCCTAATCTGGTGGACCGTGACAGGTGATTTATAATTTTCAAATGCTTCCATGACCATCAACAAGTCTGCGGGCTGCGCCACCAACAACAAGTTTGCAGGCTGCCCATTTCCACCCCCGTGGTGGGCAATGGTAGCCAACTGAGAGCAGCCGCACAGTTCTCGGTGCCTGGCCTGTGGCGGATGGTATAGTTATACGCTGATAGCGCGAGTGCCCACCTTTGTATGCGGGCTGAGGCATTAGTATTTATCCCCTTGTTTTCAGCGAACAGGGCTATGAGGGACTTGTGATCGGTTTCTAGCTCAAATTTGAGGCCATTTCCTTTGCCCCGAACACACACGCTAATGCCTCTTTCTCAATCATGCTGTAGGCCCTCTCAGCCTTAGACAAGTTCCTGGAGGCATAGGTGACAGGTTGCAACTTCCCCGCAACGTAATACACACCCGACTCCGTACGACAATGCATCACATGCTAGCACAAGTCTTTTACACGGGTTATACAATACAAGCAGCTTGTTGGAGCATAAAATGTTTCTGGATTTCTCAAAAGCAATTACTTGGTTTTTTTCCCCATACCCAGTTCTCACCTTTACGCAATAACACATGTAGGGGCTCTAAGTGGGTGCTTAACCCCAGTAGGAAGTTACCAAAATAGTTGAGGAGTCCCAGGAACGACCGCAGCTCTGTGGCGTTCTGTGGCCTGGGCGCGTTCCCGATAGCCTCTGTCTTGGCCTCTGTTGACCGAATGCCGTCCGCCGCGATCTTTCTCCCCAAAAACTCCACTTCTGTTGCCATGAAGACGCATTTCAACCTCTTCAGCCGCAGCCCTACACGATCCAGTCGCTGGACGACCTCATCCAGGTTTTGTAGGTGCTCGACGGTGTCCCGACCTGTGACCAATATGTCGTCCTGAAAAACTACCGTGCGTGGTACCGACTTGAGTAGGCTCTCCATGTTTCTCTGGAAGATCACTGCAGCCGACTGAATTCCAAACGGGTATCTGTTGTAGATGAACAGTCCCTTGTGCGTGATGATGCAGGTGAGGCCCTTCGAAGACTCCTCCAGCTCCTGCGTCATGTTGGCCGAAGTCAGGTGGAGCTTGGTGAACGTCTTGCCTTCTACCAGGGTCGCAAATAGGTCATCTGCCTTAGGTAGCGGGTATTGGTCCTGTAGCAAGAAACGATTAATAGTTACTTTATAATCGCCACAAATCCTGACCGTGCCATCACTTTTGAGTACTGGAACAATCGGGCTGGCCCACTCGCTGAATTCCACTGGGGAGATGATGCCCTCGCGTTGCAGCCTGTCCAGCTCAATTTCCACTCTCTCCCTCATCATGTAAGATACCGCTCGCGCCTTGTGGTGAATGAGTCATGCCTCTGGGACCAAGTGGATCCGCACGTTCGCCCTGGAAAAGTTTCCAATGCCTGGCTCAAAAAGGGAAGGAAATTTGTTAAGAACCTGGGTACATGAGGCCTCATTGACATGTGCTAGCGCTCGGATATCATCCCAGTTCCAGCGGATTTTGCCCAGCCAGCTCCTTCCAAGCAGTGTGAGGCCATTGCCCGGGACAATCCAGAGTAGCAGTTTGTGCACCGTGCCCTTGTAGGTGACCTTGACCATGGCGCTGCTCAGGACAGCGATGAGCTCTTTGATGTACGTTCTCAGTTTCGTGTGGATGGGGCTCAGGGCTTGTCTGAGTGCCTTGTTGCACCGCAGTCTCTCAAACATCTTTTTACTCCTGATAGATTGGCTAGCGCCAGTGTTCAGTTCCATAGCTGTGGGTAAGCCATTCAGTTTTACATTTAGCATTATAGGTGGACATTTCGTCGAAAATATGTGCACCCCATGTACTTCAGCATCTGCCTCCTCTCTGAGGCTTGAAATTGTTTTGGTCCACCAGGGACTGATCTTCTTCTGCCACATGGTGGTTAGCAGGCTTTGCAGAGCTTGCAGCTCGCCTTGCATTCATCCCTTGTTGCGGACTCAGTCATCTGGGTCACCTGAGGCCTGTTGGCAGTTGCAGACTCGTGGTTTCTGCTCGCCAACACAGTTCCAGTTATTTTATGAACATTGCTAGCACTTGTGTGCTGAGAGATTTGTTTGGAGTTATCACTGGTGGACATAAATGCCTGTGCTATCGCAATGGCTTTACTGAGGGTCGGTGTCTCTACAGTCAAATGGTTTCAAAGGATGGTCTCGTGGCCAATGCCCAGTACAAAAAAGTCTCGGAGCATCTGCTTCAGTTAGTCATCAAACTCACATTGTCCTGCAAGTCGCCTTAGCTCGGTGACATAGCTCACCACCTACTGACCTTCAGATCGCTGGCACGTGTAGAACCGATACCTCACCATCAGCACGCTCTCCCTCGGGTTAAAATGCTCCCAAACCAGTGTACACAGCTCCTCATACGACTTATCTGTGGGTTTCACCAGAGCCAGAAGATTCTTCATGAGGCTGTAGGTCGGTGCCCCACAGACCGTGAGGAGGACCACTCTCCTTTTTGCAGCGCTTCCTTCTCCGTCCAGCTCGTTGGCTACAAAGTACTGGTCTAACCGTTCGACATAGGCTTCCCAGTCCTCACCCTCCAAGAACTTCTCCAGGATGACTACAGTTTGCTGCATCTTTGCGTTGGATTCGTGTACTCGTCGCCAGTTATTGTGTTCCTCACACAGATGAGACTGCACACAGGGAGGTTAAAGTAACAGTGACCTCGGTCTTTATTAAGACACTCCAGAGTGAGGAACAGGCCTTAAGGGCCGGCTTATATACAGTGCTCCCAAGGGATGCTGGGATCCCTTGGGACTTCAGGGGATGCGCTCCCTGGTGGCGGAATATGGGAGTGCATGCTTTCCAGATACACAACAGATTGAGTGTGTAATAGTGTCTGTAAGAACATCTACTGCCACCATTGAAAGCCTGCAAGCCACGTTTGCCACGCACGGCCTGCCTGATGTCCTTGTCAGTGACAAAGGGCCATGCTTCACCAGCGCTGAATTCAAAGAATTCATGACCCGCAATGGGATCAAGCACCATCACATCTGCCCCGTTCAAGCCCGCATCTAATGGCCAGGCAGAATGGGCAGTCCAAACCATCAAGCAAAGCTTGAAACTTGAGTCGGAAGACTCCCTGGAAACCCGCCTGTCCAGAATCCTGCTCAGCTACCGCACAAGCCCCCACTCGCTCACCGGGGTTCCCCCTGCCGAACTGCTCATAAAAAGGGCACTTAAAACAAGGCTATCTCTGGTCCACACTGATCTCAATGATCAGGTCGAGAGCAGGCGGCATCAACAAAGCATGTACCATGATCACGCAACTTTGTTACGCGATATTGAAGTCAATGATCCTGTATTTGTACTCAACTATGGATATGGTCCCAAATGGCTTGCTGGCACTGTCGTAGCCAAAGAAGGGAGTAGGGTGTTTGAGGTCAAACTTTCAAATGGACTAACTTGCAGAAAACATTTGGACCAAACCGAACTGCGATTCACAGACAGCCACGAGCAACCTGAAGAGGACACCACCAACTTCGACCCTCCGATACACACAAGTGGCAACCGACATCACGGTTGACCACGAAGCTGAACCCATCATCCCCAGCAGCACAGCAAGGCCAGCTGTGCAGCAGTCCAGCGAAAGCCCAACCAACTCACCTGCACCTGTGTTCGTACCGAGACGATTGACTAGGGAGCGGAAAGCCCCAGATCGTCTCACCCTGTAAATAAGTGTACTATTGACTTTGGGGGAGGAGTGATGTTATGTATGCAACACCTTGTAACCAGCATTCTACCACCACCAGAGGGCGCATCTGTTGGAGTCCCAAGGGATCCCAGCATCCCTTGGGAGCACTGCATATAAGCAGGCCTCCCATGCTGTGCTGGCACTCTGGAGTCAGAATAAAGAGACTGTCACAATTACTCAAGTCTCGTTGCTTTATTTGAGACATAACACATACAGAGTGTGTACAGACCCGGGAAGACATCGCAAAAGCTGGTATTCGGTATGCAATGCACATGCGCCGAAAGTTTCTGGCTTGACAGATCGCATGCATCTCGGGCAGGACATTCCCACGGCAGCGATTGGGCTATTTGACCATCTCTTGCGCCTGGTAAAAGCAGGCGCATAGCCTACTTTTACCAGCATAAAGGAGTTTTAAAACATATCAAAAACATATAACAATAACATTTAAAAATACATGTTTATGTTAACATCTCTAACTTGCGGGGGAACAGCACAACTAGAGGCCCTCAACATAAGATAGTCACCAAGAAATCCAACAGGGAATTCAGAAGGAACTTTTTTACCCAGAGTGGTGAGACTGTGGAACTCGTTACCACAGGTTGTAGTTGAGGCAACTAGTATGGATGTATTTAAGGGTAGGCTAAATAAGCATGAGGGAGAAGGGAATAGAGCATTATGCTGACCGAGTTAGATGAAGAAAAACAGGAGGAGTCTCGAGTGGAGCAAAAACGCTGGCATAGACGTTGGGTCGAATGGCCTGTTTCTATGTGGTATATCCTATGTCACATCCCATCAATCAGAGAATGTTCCCTTTATCCCTACTCTCTGCTTCCTACCTCCCAAACACTTACTGACCCATGTCACAAGGTTACCTCCCATTCACTGCACTCTCATTTTTGCTAACATGCGTGGAACCTCATCAGATGTCTTCTGGAAATCAATAGGCACTATCCTATCCACCATATTTGTGACCACCTCAAAAATCCAACTAGATTAGTCAGATATGAGTCACCCTTTACAAATCCATACTGACTTTCTTTGAATAGTTAATATTTAACCAAGCAATCAGTCACTTTGTTTCCGATGATAGATTCCAGTTACTTCCCCTTTTGATGTTACACTGACAGGTCTGTCATGAACTGGTTTTTCCCTCCCTCTATAAATAATGGAGTGACATTTGCAATTTTCCAATCCAAAAGGCACAATTCTTGAAAATAGAGAGCTTTGAAAATTCTGACTAACACCTCTGCAATGTCCTCACCTATTTCTTTCAATTCCTCTCGCTCTAGCTCAAATTACAGTATTGTCTCCATTCCCATTTTCACATATTAAATCCATTAAATTCCTTCCTTTGACTTATTTCTAGGTTCCCTTGTACAGCTGGTATTTTATCCTTTTCTGTGACAACAGATACAAAGTACTAATTTAACAAATCTGGCATTTACTTAGTCAGTTAAAAACAAGTCTCAATATCAATTTAACCGAGATGTGCTTGAGAGTCAAGTCGTGTAACTTGATAGCATGGACTGGTAGGCATCAGGTTGGGATAGAAGTGAATGGGTTGACAACATTGGCCAGATTATCATAGACTCAAAGAATGGTTACAGCACAGTCGAAAGTAATTTGGCCCAACGAGCTCCTGCCGGTTCTCAGCTGGTCTCACTCCCCCACTCTTTCTCTGTAGCCCTGCAAAATGTTTTCCTTCAGATACTTATCCAACTCCCTTTTGAAAGATAAGATTGAGTCTGCCTCCTCCACCCTTTCAGACAGTGATCCTAACCACTCGCTGCGTAAAAAAGTTTTTTCTTATATTGCCTTGGTTTCTTTTGCCAATCACCTTAAATCTGTGTCCTCTGGTTCTCGGCCCTTCTGGCAATGGGAACAGTTTCTCTCCATCTACTCTGTCCAGACCCCTCATGATTTTAAGCACCTTTATCAAATCTCCTCTCAATCTTCTCTACTCCAAGGAGAACAACTCCAGCTTCTCGAATCTATCAACGTAACTGAAGTCCCTCATCCCTGGAATCATTCTCGTAAATCTTTACTGCACCTTCTCCAAGGTCTTCACATCCTTCCTAAAGTGCGGTGCCCAGAATTGGACACAGTACTCCAGTTGGGGCCGAACCAGTGTTTCATACAGGTTCATCATAACTTCCACACTTGTGTACTCTATACCTCTATTTATACACGTGGCTCAAAGACTGGTGTGGGAGAAATGGGTTTTGGTTCGTGGGACACTGGCACCAGTACTGGGGTAAGAGGGAGCTGTTCCTTTGGGACGGGCTCCACTTAGACTGTGCTGGGACTAGAGTCCTGGCGAATCAAATAACTAGGGCTGTAGCGAGGGCTTTAAGCTAATTAGTGGGGGAGGGTTCAGATGAGTGAAAATTTTAAAAGTCAACGAATAAAGAGAAAGCAATAGAGCAGGGACGCATTGGGGGAAATTAAAACCAGAGCATGACAGGAAGGGACAGAATGTATAAACATAAATGTGAATCAGAAAGTAGGGTCAAAGCAGAAAAAATGGTAAAAAAAATGAATTTAAAAGCTCTTTATCTGAATGCACGTAGCATTCGTAACAAAGTAGATGAGTTGATGGCACAAATAGATACAAATGGGTATGATCTGATAGCCATTACAGAGACGTGGTTGCAAGGTGACGAAAGCTGGGAATTCAATATTCAGGGGTATTTGACAATTCGGAAGGACAGATGGAAAGGAAAAGGAGGTGGGGTAGCTCTGTTAATAAAGGATGAGATCAGTGCATTGGTGAGAAACGATATTGGCTCAGAATATCAAAATGTTGAATCAGTTTGGGTGGAGATAAGGAATAATAAGGGAAAAAAGTTGCTGGTGGGCATAGTCTATAGGCCCACTAACAGTAGCTGCACTGTTGGATGGAGTATAAATCAAGAAATAATGGAGACTTGTAAAAAAGGAACAGCAATAATCATGGGCGATTTTAACCTTCATATTGATTGGACAAAGCAAATTGGCCAGGGTAGCCTTGAGGAAGAGTTCATAGAGTATCTGGGATAATTTCCTTGAGCAGTATGTTGCGGAATCAACCAGGGAGCAGGCTATCTTAGATCTGGTACGATGTAATGAGACAGTAAAAAACAATCTCCCAGTAAAGGATTCTCTAGGAATGAGTGACCATAACATGGTTGAATTTCAAATTCAGTTGGAGGGTGAGAAAGTTGGATCTCAAACCAGTGTCTAAGCTTAAATAAAGGAGACTACAAAGGTATGAAGGCAGAGTTGGCTAAAGTGCTCTGGGAAAAGAAAATAGATTGATGAGCAGTGGCAGACATTTAAGGAGATATTTCATAACTCTCAACACAAATATATCCCAATGAGAAGGAAAGACTGTCAGAGAAGGGATAACCATCTGTGGCTAACTAAGGAAATAAGGGATAGTATCAAATTAAAAACAAGTGCATACAATGTGGCCAAGACTAGTGGGAGTCCAGAGGATTGGGAAACTTTTAAAAGCCAACAAAGAACGACTAAAAAAAATAATAGAGGGAAGATAGGTTGTGAAAGTAAACTAGCACAAAATGTAAAAAAAGATAGTAAGAGTTTCTATGGGTACATAAAACGGAAAAAAGTGGCTAAAGTAAATGTTGGTCCCCTAGAGGATGAGACTGGGAAATTAATAATGGGGAACAAGGAAATGGCAGAGACTTTGAATAAATATTTTGTATTGGTCTTCACGGTAGAAGACACTAAAAATATCCCAATAGTGGATAATCAAGGGGCTATAAGGAGGGAGGAACTTAATACAATCACTATCACTAAAGTAGTAGTACTCGGTAAAATAATGGGACTAAAGGCGGACAAATCCCCTGGACCTGATGGCTTGCATCGTCGGGTTCTAAAAGCAGTGGCTGCAGAGATAGTGGATGCATTGGTTATAATCTACCAAAATTCCCTGGATTCTGGGGAGGTCCCACCAGATTGGAAAACTGCAAATGTAACGCACCTATTAAAAAAGGAGGCAGACAAAAAGCAGGAAGCTATAGACCAGTTAGCCTAACAACTGTCATTGGGAAAATGCTGGAGTCCATTATTAAGGAAGCAGTAGCAGGACATTTAGCAAAGCAAAATTCAATCAAGCAGAGTCAGCATGGTTTTATGAAAGGGAAATCGTGTTTCACAAATTTGCTGGAGTTCTTTGAGGATGTAATGAGCAGGATGGATAAAGGGAAACCAGTGGATGTGGTATATTTGGATTTCCAGAGGGCATTCGATAAGGTGCCACATAAGAGGTTACTGCACAAGATAAAAGCTCGCGGGGTTGGGGGTAATATATTAGCATGGATAGAGGATTGGTTAACTAACAGAAAACAGAGAGTCAAGATAAATGGGTCATTTTCCGGTTGGCAAACAGGAACAAGTGGGGTGCCGCAGGGATCAGTGCTGGGGCCTCAACTATTTAAAATCTATATTAATGACTGGGATGAAGGGACAGAGTGTAATGTAGCCAAGTTTGCTAATGATACATAGATGGGTGGGAAAGCAAATTGTGAGGAGCACACAAAACATCTGCAAAGGGATATAGACAGGCTAAGTGAGTGGGCAAAAATTTGGTAGATGAAGTACAATGTGTTAAAATGTTAGGTTATCAACTTTGGCAGAAAGAATAGAAAAGCAAATTATAATTTAAATAGAGAAACATTGCAAAGTGCCGCACTACAGAGAAATCTGGGGGTCCTTATGCATGAAACACAAAAAGTTAGTATGCAGGTACAGCAAGTACTCAGGAAGGCAAATGGAATGTTGGCCTTTATTGCAAGGGGGATGGAGTATAAAAGCAGAGAAGTGCTGCTACAACTGTACAGGGTATTGGTGAAGCCACAGCTAGAGTATTGTGTATACTTTTGGTCTCCGTATTTAAGGAAGGATATACTTGCATTGCAGGCTGTTCAGAGAAGGTTCATTAGGTTGATTCCGGAGATGAGGGGGTTAACTTATGAAGATAGGTTGAGTAAGTTAGGTCTATACTCATTGGAGTTCAGAAGAATGAGGAGGTGATCTTAACGGAACGTACAAGATAATGAAGGGCCCCAACAAGGTGGATGCAGAGAGGATATTTCCACTCACAAGGTTAACTAAAACTGGTGGGCATAGTCTCAGAATAAGGGGCTGCCCATTTAAAATGGAAATGGAGGAGGAATTTCTTCTCTCAGAGGGTTGTAAATCTATGGAATTCTCTGCCCCAGAGAGCTGTGGAGGTTGGGTCATTGAATATATTTAAGGCGGAGATAGACAGATTTTTAAGCGATAAGGGAATAAAGGATTATGGGAGAGGGCTGGAAAGTGGAATTAATCCATGATCTTATTAAATGGTGGGGCTGGCTCGAGGGGTCAAATGGCCTATTCCTGCTCCTATTTCTATGTTCTTATCTTTGAAGCCCAGAATCCCATAAGCCTTTTTAACTTGTTGGTTATGACATGGATCAAGGACCTTGGTCGTCGTCGCTGATGGGTTGTGTGGTGGGAAGCATGAGGTAGGCCCAATCTTGTGGGATTTGCAGGGTTGGGAGGGCACCGAGCACCTTGAGTCTCATCGGCAAGAGCAAGCAGAAATCAAGCGCAGACAGTGGAAAGAGTGTGCGGCAAACTTGTCCCACGCACCCTTTCCCTCAATGACTATGTGTTCCCCCTCCGTGACAGAGACTGTGGCTCTCGAATTGAACTGTGCAGCCACCTAAGGACTCATTTTTAAGAGTAGAAGCAAGTTTTCCTCGATTCCGAGGGACTGCCTATGATGATGATATGACATGGAGCAAATTGACTGATGGGAGAATGCAACAAGTTGAAAATCCAGGTCATTACCAGATATTTATGGGGACATCATTGTCATGTAACCATCCTTTTGCTGGTGCTCAGTGTGTGACTACAAAAAAGGGGATGGGGTAAAATACAGAAATACTATAGTTTGTTAAAGGCTAGACTTCCAACTATGGTCGCTATCACCTAAAAATGGGCGATATTTCTGGCCTTAGTGCTTTTTTTATTTTTCAGGATCGCTGGAGTATCATCCATTTTAAAAACCATTAGTTTAGCCTTTTTAACTTGGGTGATAGCCTTAGCGATGTTAATTGGGCCTTAGCGATGTATTCAGTCGTGCAAGGCTGCCATCCATAGCAACAGCCGTTCTGCGCATGCGCGTTTTTTTTTCAGGCAAAGAACTTTTCCCACGGGGGTTGACAGAGAGAACAGAGGACCTGGTCCCCATCAATAACATAATGAACCTTTCTTTATTTCTAGCCCCTGTTGGTTTATAAAATAAAATCTATCAGCCAACTGACGAGAACTCCATTTCCTTCCTCTTGGGATGATATACCCTCGTTCTGCTTCTACTTGTACTGTGGACCAGAGGGGAAAAAATCCATGATTAATATTAACCCTGACATTACAGCAATGTACTTGTCTGTAACTTTTCTCATTTTATTCTCCCTTCTCTATTCTGCAGCATGTGATTAGTGATCAATACTGGTTGAGAATTTACAGGCCCCATCACTATAAATGCCCTTAATTTGTCCTCAAATACAAATGTGATTAGATGATTGCAAGAGTCAAAAGGGCCTTTAAAATCACTCACAAATTGATTCTCCTGACTGCCTTTTACTACAGATCCTTCCCATAGTGCCAAGTATTTGCAGCTTTTCTTCAGCGTATTTTTGGACCCGTGATCGTTTGGGCGAATTGTGGGCGAAATGCCGAAAGTAGCGCTCGGCGATAATCTGGGCCATAATCGGTCGCAAGTTTTCATTATAAACACTATTCTCCGCCTTGCACGAGGACGATGTCATATATATATATTTTTAAATAGGCCTGGCGATGCAGCTCATTCAGCAGTGCCGAAAGTTGGGCCAGCGATAAATGGGCTATAATCGGGCGCTAGTTTCCACTTTTCAGCAAATATGGGCAATAGCCTGCATCTCAGCTCTTATATGGGCGTTAAATGGGCGATGATGTGCTGAAAGTCTAGTCCTTGTCTCATGTTGCAGTGCATTGCTGAAGGATTTCTGATATCCATATTATTTATGTTCAACTCTGGTTGTAATGACCCACCAGTGCTGTGCATTTGAGGGCTGATCTTCCATAACCAGTCTCTGAATTGAGCTTCTGGAGATGTGCAACATTAACAACCTCAACCAGAAAACATCCAATCTGCAGCCAATAACACTATATTAAGAAAAAAGGCTGAATAAGCTCGTCATGTCAAGGAAAAAAAAACTTCATTTGTGTTTCTAGAGCCAATAGCAATAACTCCTCTCTGTCTCTGGCAAATGACTAGATGCTGCACTAAACAGTTACAGATGTTGGTATAAAAATGTCACTTTTTTAATTCTCTGTTTGAACAAGTACATAATTTGACTTTAATTGCCAAGATTTTGTTTGCAAATCAGTACTGCAGTAAGCATCCTTCCAGTTTTGACCTTTGTTATCAGACTTTGTGCTTCAAGAGACCAAAAGGTAATGTGTGTAATTCTTTTTTTAAAAAGAAACAGCACCCAATTGGATAGACATTTTAGCCTGTGTCCACTTATCTTAATTAACCAGTGTTTCTTTTCTCACCGTATATATTTTTGTGCGAGAAAGCAGAGGGTGATGTAGGTATTCTTTGACAAAGAAATGATTCATTCTTTACACCTGGTGGGAATAACATACACAAGGGATGGAACAGCTGTTCAAATATTCCAGCAATGCTTCAATGCAACATTGCGCAACTAGAATCAATCCAGCACTGGCTTTTCAAAATAGAATGTTTTGGTCTGGCACTTGACAGCTCCAAAATGGTTCAGTCCTGAGACAAAGCACAGAGGTCTACTTAGAAATGTTGTAGTACTTGATTTCTGCCTGTGGGTGTTCATAAGTGGCCTGTATAAAAAGGAGCAGCAGCATCTACAAGCCAACTCAAATACTGCAAGGTCCCCTTCCAGTGGCCTCGCACACTTAGTGTTTTCGCTTTATTCGGGCTTGGGGAATGTGCTTTTCAATCTATTGGGTGACCATGTCTGGTTATCGATACCAATCATAATCAGGTTTATATTAAAGCAGACAAATTGTGTGAGTGAGAGCCATATACAGAAATGGTGAAGGAGAAGAGAGAAAATAAATTCAATTACAAACAGCAAGGAAACAGAATTTTTAACATTAGATATTATGCATTATCATCATCATAGGCAGTCCCTTGAAACGAGGATGACTTGCTTCCACGCCGAAACGGGATGAGTTCACAGGTGTTTCAATGAAGGACTTTATATTCCAGGTCTCGAACTACACGTTGAAGGGTGGAAGATGCCTGTGCGTGGATTTTTTTTTTTTAAACTTGTGGTGGCCGTTGCACATCAAGCACCACACGGGCTTGACAGAGCTAGGTCTTGGTCCAGTGGCAAGGAATAACCAAGACGACTGGAGACCAGCTCTGCTGCACGGACCTAGTGCGCACACATATCGCAGTGTGGGCTGGCCCGTGCTGCCCCTGGGCCCTCGCCTCTTCTGGGCCCCGAACTCACGCCTCTCCTGGGCCCCGATCACATCCCTCTGCGAACTCTTGCCGCTCCTTCGCCCCGACCTCACCGCTCCTGCTGTACCTGCCCGCACTGCAGTCAGCCGTCTCCCTCCTGCAGCAGCACACACAGCTCCCTGCAGTGGTACGCCGCCACACGCTGCTCCCTCTAATGGCCCCGGCCTGCTGATGGTCTTGCAGGCCGGGACCGTGCCGATTTCTGGAGCAGCGTGCAGCGGCCCAGCCCAGAAATCGGCGCGGTCCCGGCCTGCAAGACCATCAGCAGGCTGGGGCCAATAGAGGAAGCAGCGTGCGGCAGCCCCGCCCGGAAAATTATGCATTAACCAAGGTGATGACAGCACTTTTATATATTTCTTTTTTTAAAATTTGGTTTTCAAGAATTTATGTACAACTGCATTTTTTGTGAAGCCATTGTACACTTTAATTGAAACAATGTACATTGGTACAATAGATTTATGGCCATTGTGATATACATACATTCCGGACACATTAGGATGGAAGCAATTGGTTTGATGTTGGTCCCCGATGGTGGTTGCCCTAAGGGGAGCTACATATATGATTTAGTTGCCCAGCTGATTTCAGGTGGGTTGTTGTTGGCTATTCTCTCTCCTGCATACATCGGTTTCTCCTCCTGGGAACCGATTTGATTGTTAAATGAACCCCAGACTATGTCATGTCGACAAAACCAGGCAGAGGCTATACGTGATGGGCTTTAAATTGGATCTGCCCCACACTTTAGTTATAAAGGAGGCAAGCGCTACAAGCTGAATTTTCTTTCCCACCTCTGAAACCTATTGCAGATACTTCTGGCCAAAGTCCTAGTCAAGCAATTTTGAGACCCTGTAAGATGATCTCCATGCTCCTCTGGGCAGTAGTCCAGAAACACCCCATATTATTAATACTTTAAAAAAAAAACTTCTGCTCTTCTGAAAGAGTGGAGGGAAAAATGGCAGCCCCACGGCAAATGCAGATACGAAAGTTGTTGGGAACAAAAAAACTACATAAATGGTCAAAATCACAGGAGAAATAAGATTTCTACAAATCCTACAAATATAGCTGTTGGGCTCTTTTGCACAATATCCTTCCACCTTGGATGCCAGTGTTCCATGGGTGAGAACATGAACTCATATAAATGAGGCAAGAACAATGGGAAATAGACATCACCATATCATTGCTACTCCTTTGCATGTGCCCCCCCTCCCTCCCCTGCCGTCCCCCCCACAATGAGTGGGCGCTCCCAGTGTCTGCCCAAAAATCACAATGGAAAATAGGTCAGTGCTAAAGTGGGAGAGGCTCTTGAAAACAGAACTCTTGTGCATTTTCCAAACCAGGCAGCCTGACTTATGCAACAAAATGGGTAGCTCCAAATCGGAAAATCTAGTCTGTGGAGTTCTTTGCGCAAGACTCCTGTCATCTACAACAAGTACATTGTTGGTCTGAGTCCATACTGTGATTCCTTTCGGACATCACAGTCACAAAACCAAGAGACCTACAAGTTTATTGTCCATATATTAATCTTTCTTTGTAAAATATGCTCATCACCAGTTATTTATTGTAACAGTGTAAGGTGTATTTGTGTTCAGTAAATATCAATGGTTAACAGGATGACTTTCATGGTGTGAAAAGGAATAAATAACTGTATTTGATTGTTAGAATAAGATGTAGGCTATCTTTATAATAAAATAATAGTACATAAATGAGTAATCTCAAAAAGAAACCTATTAATTCTTGTGTACTGTACACGACTAACTCCAGGTAAAAATATCAATTGGTTAAATTTGCCTGAAATTGCGGTCGGCAGAGTAGCTACAGATTACACTGCCAACCTCTGAGCGAATGCATACTTACCTGCTGGCAATACTCCTTCATGAAGTTGTTGTCAGTTGTTGCGGAGTTGAGCGCAGCTTAGTGGTTCACGGATCCCAGGGGCGCATCGTGTGCGCAAGTGTACCTGGGATCATGTACATGGTGCTCCAATCAGGAAAAACAGATGGTCTTGCATTCATCCCCAATCTCTCACTCACTCCAGTCTGGATTTACATTCTTAGAATTAGAAATGAATTTGGGGGGAAATCATCAATAGACCAGAAGCACTCACATTACACAGCAGGTTATTTAACTATTTTATTCAAGCAGAGATGTACATTTGGATAATATTCAAATGAACATGCTGCAGTGCAGAGGGACCTGGGGGTCCTTGTGCATGAAACTCTTTTTGGAGTTCATCTGCAAAACAAAAAAACATTAAACAGTGCCACCCGACCTGGGTGACACTCCAGACATTTACAAGGCCCTTTTATTTTTTCCCCCCCTTTTTTTTTTGTTTTTTTTTTGTGTTTTTCTTTTTTTTGGTTTTTTTTTTTGGGCACTAAAATCACAATTTTCCCCAGTGCCCCCTCTAAAAGGGAAGGGGGACACTAAAAGCACCGGCAATTAAATCAAATTAAACTTAAAAACGTAAAATCAAATTAAAATTTGGTTGCCAGGCGTGATGATGCACTCCAGTCCCTCCGGTGCCCACCTCTCGCGGAAGGCCGCGAGCGTACCGGTGGACACCGTGTGCTCCATCTCCAAGGACACCCTGGACCGGATGTAAGAGCGGAAGAGAGGCAGGCAGTCAGGTTGAACGACCCCCTCGACCGCCTGCTGCCTGGACCGGCTGATGGCACCTTTGGCCGTGCCCAGGAGCAGTCCTACGAGGAGGCCCTCGGACCTACCCGCTCCCCTCCGCACAGGGTGCCCAAAGATCAGGAGAGTGGGACTGAAGTGCAGCCAGAATTTCAGGAGCAGCCCCTTCAAATAATGGAACAGGGGCTGCAACCTTGTGCACTCAATAAAAACATGGAACATGGACTCCTCCAGACCGCAGAAATTGCAGGCGGCCTGGGAGTCCTTGTGCATGAATCCCAAAAAGTTAGTTTGCAGGTGCAGCAGGTAATCAGGAAGGCAAATGGAATGCTGGCCTTCATTGCGAGAGGGATGGAGTACAAAAGCAGGGAGATCCTGCTGCAACTGTACAGGGTATTGGTGAGGCCGCACCTGGAGTACTGCGTGCAGTTTTGGTCACCTTACTTAAGGAAGGATATACTAGCTTTAGAGCGGGTACAGAGACGATTCACTAGGCTGATTCCGGAGATGAGGGGCTTACCTTATGATGATAGATTGAGTAGACTGGGTCTTTACTCGTTGGAGTTCAGAAGGATGAGGGGTGATCTTATAGAAACATTTAAAATAATGAAAGAGATAGACAAGATAGAGGCAGAGAGGTTGTTTCCACTGGTCGGGGAGACTAGAACTAGGGGGCACAGCCTCAAAATACGGGGGAGCCAATTTAAAACTGAGTTGAGAAGGAATTTCTTCTCCCAGAGGGTTGTGAATCTGTGGAATTCTCTGCCCAGGGAAGCAGTTGAGGCTAGCTCATTGAATGTATTCAAATCACAGAGAGATAGATTTTTAACCAATAAGGGAATTAAGGGTTATGGGGAGCGGGAAGGTAAGTGGAGCTGAGTCCATGGCCAGATCAGCCATGATCTTGTTGAGTGGCGGAGCAGGCTCGAGGGGCTAGATGGCCTACTCCTGTTCCTAATTCTTATGTTCTTATGAACTTGTGAGGGTTTGCTAATCCCTCAGGCAGGCTGTGTAAAAGGACAAACAAACTTATAGCAATTTAGCAAAAATGCATCAGATGACTGGTGTCCCCATACGCTGTGCGAACAGGCTCCTGCGCCTGTTTGCACCAGATGTAAACTTTACATGTATAATTGCTGATCAGTCATAACACTGCCAGCAATGTGGATAATACAGGTGGAGCGGATGATCAGTTACGTCGAAACTTGACAGATCGCAAGTTCGGGATTTAGCGCATGCGGTAATCCCAAACTTGCTGTCTAATTCAAAGGTGGTATAACGAGAAGTCTGAGAGTACCGTTATACCGACTGCCAATTCTGCCCCATAATCATTTCTCCAATGACATAGCAAGCATTCTTTTAAATCCTTAAAGAGGTTAATGGACTGGAATTTGCAGTTGTAATGATGGTGAAACTGTCAATGTTCGCTGTCATTACTTTGTAAAACTGACAGCAATTTCTGACGTCCACGCACGGAAATCCTGAAGTTGCTGTCAGTAATTCCCTGATTCTCCACAGGGTACACTGTTGAAGTCCTTGCAGATGGAAATCTTACAATTCCATTTTTTACGCTCGAATCTCACTGTAAAACCCCCGAAAAAATTAAGCTTTGTTGAATGAGGTGTAACTGAGTTTTAACGGCATACTCAGTCATATTTTCTGCTGAACAGCCTTTCTGGCCCAGAAAAATGAATTTTATATTTGTGGAATGTCAAATTATTCCACTATGATCAAAATCTGTGGGAATTTGTAACAAAATCATTTTTGTAAAGTTAAAAAAAATGATTTCAACTTTTACCTTAATTTCATGCATATGTCCCAATATTTATTTTGTTCTCTGTGAAATGTTTAGAAAGTTAAGGATAATCAGTGCTTTCTACTTTCTGGTTTGCTGTGAGAACTCTTCAATGTGATTGTCTGCTTAGCCTGCTTGATGACATCACTGTTGCTGAACATTGGAGAATCGCAAAAGGTGATGCCAGAATGAAATTAATGTCAAGAAAGGTGAAATGCATGCCACGGAGATCGCTAGATCTCGGTGGGCAGGTTTCTTTGAGGTCAGCAGTGAGCGGCAGCTGACTACAAAAATCCGGGTCAAATTTAAAAAGAAATTTGTTCCTGGGATGTGGGCGTCACTTGGTAAGGCCAGCATTTATTGCCCATTCCAAATTGCCCTCGAGAAGGTGGTGGTGAGCTGCTTTCTTGAACCACTGCAGTCCTTGTGGTGAAGGTACTCCCACACTGCTGTTAGGGAGGGAGTTTAACGATTTTGACCCAGCGACGATGAAAGAACGGCGATATATTTCCAAGCCAGGATCGTGTGTAATTTTCAAGGTGTTCTCATGCGCCTGCTGTTCTTGTCCTTCTAGGTGGTAGAGGTCGTGGGTTTGCAAGGTGCTGCCGAATAAGTCTTGGCGAGTTGCTGCAGTGCATCTTGTAGATGGTACACACTGCAGCCATGATGCGCCAGTGATGCAGGGAGCGAATGCTTAAGGTGGTGGATGGGGTGCCGATTTAGCGAGCTGCTTTGTCCTGGATGGTGTCGAGCTACTTGAGTGTCATTCGAACTGCACTCATCCAGTATTCCATCACACTCCTGACTTATGCAATGTAGATGGTGAACAGACTTTGGGGAGTCAGGAGGAGAGACACCCGCCGCAGACTAACCAGCCTTTGACCTGCTCTTGTTGCCACAGTATTTATGTGGCTGGTCCAGTTAGGTTTCTGGTCAATGGTGACACCCAGGGTGTTGATGTTGGGGAATTCGGCAATGGTAATGACGTTGAATGTCACGGGGCGGTGGTTAGACTCTCACTTGTTGGAGATAGTCATTGCCTGGCACTTGTGTGGTGCGAATGTTACTTGCCACTTATCAGCCCAAGCCTGAGTGTTGTCCTGGTCCAGCTGCATGCGAGCACGGACTGCTTCTTTATCTGGGGAGTTGCGAATGACACTGAGCACTGTGCAGTCATCAGCGAGCATCCCCACTTCTGGCCTTAGAATGGAGGGAAGGTCATTGATAAAGCAGCTTAAAATGGTTGAGCCTCAGACACTGCCCTGAGGAACTGCTACAGCGATGTCCTGGGGCTGAGATGATTGGCCTTCAACAACCACAACCATCTTCCTTTGTGCTCGGTATGACCAGCCAGTGGTGAGTCTTCCATTGACTTTAATTTTACTTGGGCTCCTTGATGCCACGCTCGGTCAAATGCTGCTTTGATGTCAAGGGCATTCACTCTTTTATTCATGGAGCAGAGTGGTCCTGGTGGAACCCAAACTGTGCATCGGTGAGCAGGTTATTAGTGATTAAGTGCCGCTTGATAGCACAGTCAACGACACCTTGAAACACTTTGCTGATGATGGAGAGTAGATTGATGGGGCAGTAATTGGCCGCATTGTATTTGTCCTGTTTTTTGTAGACTGGACATACCTGGCAGTTTTCCACTTTGTCGGGTAGATGCCAGTGTTGTAGCTGTACTGGAACAACTTGGCCAGAGGCGCGGCTAGTTCTGGAGCGCAAGTCTCCAGTCGGGGCCCATAGACTTTGCTGTATCCAGTGCGCTCATGGAGTGAAATGAATTGGCAGAAGACTGGCTTTTATGATGGTGGGGACGTCAGGAGGAGGCTGATATGGATCATCCACTCGGCACATCTGGCTGAAGGTTGCAAACATTTCAGCCTTGAATTTTGCACTTGCAGGCAGCTTGCGATGTAAATCTTTTTTTGTTGACTATGTCTTAATGTCAAAATCCAACAAAAATTATTTAACTAAACCCAACAAGTTTGAGTGACAGCCAGCCCTGGACTTAAATAGACAACCACATAAATACTGTGGTGACAAGAGCAGGTCAGAGAATGGATATCCTGTGGAGAGTGTCTCGCCTCCTGACTCCCCAAAGCCTTTGCACCATTTACAAGGCATAAGTCATGAGTGTGATGGAATACTCTCCACTTGCCTGGATGAGTGCAGCTCCAACAACACTCATGGAGCTCGACACCATCCAGGACAAAGTAGCCCGCTTAATTGGCACCCCATCCACCACCGTAAATGTTCACTCCCTCCACCACTGGCACAACATGGCTGCAGCCTACATCTACAAGATGCACTGCAACTTACTAAGGCTTCTTCAGCAGGCACATGGGAACACCATCACCTGCAAGTTCCCCTCCAAGTCACACACCATCCTGACTTGGAAATATATCGCCGTTCCTTCATCGTCGTTGGGTCAAAATCCTGGAACTCCCTCCTCAACAGCACTGTGGGAGTACCTTCACCACATGGACTGCAGCGGTTGTAGAAGGCAGCTCACCACCACCTTCTCAAGGGCAATTAGGGATGGGCCATAAATGCTGGCCTTGCCAGTGATGCCCACATCCCATGAATGAATAAAAAAAAACTCTATTTCGAAGTTAAGCGATGGATTTTGACCTGCCAAATATCTTTAAAAAAAACTTGATGTATTTTTCCACTTGAAGACGACTGACTTCATGAATGTCCTTCAATTGGAAAGAAAAGCAAATGAATTGCAGACCACAATGCCATGAGGTCATTGCACTACAGGTCCAAAGAGTCAAGTACAAAGACATAATTGCTGTTGCATCATTTTTCCCCACCCAAGGCAGGAAGGTTGTCCTCAGCCATCCAAGACTCAGCTGGAGTATTGATGAATATGAAAACAGTTCACTCCCACTCAAGCATATATTTGTTAAACCAGGAGTACAAAAAGGTTTTCATTCACCAAGCTCTTTGCAAATCTGGTGATGTGGCCATTTGTTGAACAACGATTTACAATCTATATTAACGACTTGGATGAAAGGACTGAGTGTAAAATAGCCAAGTTTGCTGACGATACAAAGATGGGAGGAAAAGCAGTGTGTGAGGAGGACACAAAAAACCTGCAAAAGGATACAGACAGGCTAAGTGAGTGGGCAAAAGTTTGGCAGATGGAGTATAATGTTGGAAAGTGTGAGGTTATGCACTTTGGCAGAAAAAAAAAATCGAAGAGCAAGTTATTATTTAAATGGAGAAGGATTGCAAAGTGCTGTAGTTCAGCGGGACCTGGGGGTCCTGGTGCATGAAACACAAAATTATAGTATGCAGGTACAGGAAGTGATCAGGAAGGCCAATGGAATATTGGCCTTTATTGCAAAGGGGATGGAGTATAAAAGCAGGGAAGTCTTGCTACAGCTATACAGGTATTGGTGAGGCCACACCTGGAGTACTGCGTGCAGTTTTGGGTTCCATATTTAAACAAAGGATATACTTGGTTTGGAGTTCAGAGAAGGTTCACTAAGTTGATTCTGGAGATGAGGGGGTTGATTTAGGAGGAAAGGTTGAGTAGGTTGGGCCTCTACTCATGGAAATTCAGAAGAATGAGAGCTGATCTTATCGAAACGTGTAAGATTGTGAGGGGGCTTGACAAGGTGGATGCAAGGAGGATGTTTCCACTGATGGGGGAGACTAGAACTAGAGGACATGATCTTAGAATAAGGGGCCGCCCATTTAAAACTGAGATGAGGAGGAATTTCTTCTCAGGATTGTAAATCTGTGGAATTCGCTGCCTCAGAGATCTGTGGAAGCAGGGTCATTGAATAAATTTAAGACAGGGATAGACAGTTTCTTAACCGATAAGGGATTATGGGGAGCATGCAGGGAAGTGGACCCGAGTCCATGATCGGATCAGCCTTGATCGTATTAAATGGCGGAGCAGGCTCGAGAGGCCGTATTGCCTACTCCTGCTCCTATTTCTTATGTTCTTATGTAATTGTGGATACAGATTAATGCAGGAGAATTTCTTCATGGTTAATTTTCTTGTGTACTAAATAATTGATTTGAACACTTGGGATGTGCTTTTGCAAATTAGTATGCAGGTGTGTGTGCTTCTCTAAACATTTATGACCTGCAAATTAATACTTATCAGGCAATAAGAGCTTCCAGGTGTTGAATCCATAATGTTTTGTCAGGAATTCAGACTGTCAATCAGTTGTGGTTTGGGAACCCGACTCTTGTGCGTACTTTCTTCACACAATATACTGGGAGATATACATCATCCCAACAAGAGCATTTACAGGCCCTGGGTGATCTTCTTTGACTACAGTGCCTCCCACATAATCTGCAGGAACAGATTAAACTGCCATGTAGTTGAAGGCCTCTGCAACGAGTCAAAGGGTGATCTGAAGCTATTTTAAAGTTGCGTATGGACAGTCAAGTTTAGTAAATGTTTTGCAATGCTTTCTAGACCATTTTAGAAGTAATTATCTCAAATCAACAGGGTTTTATGACAGTGCAGGATTGTTCACCCTGAGTACCTACATGACTAAATCTGAAGAATTTCAAAGGGCTGGATTTGCGACTGATTTGCGCCCCTTTTAGCGCCTCGGGGGGATGCAAAATTTATTTTTTTGCATGAAATGAGGTGGCCAAGATTTTGCACCCGGGCGGAACTTTCATAAGAACATAAGAACATAAGAATTAGGAACAGGAGTAGGCCATCTAGCTCCTTGAGCCTGCTCCGCCATTCAACAAGATCATGGCTGATCTGGCCGTGGACTCAGCTCCACTTACCCGCCTGCTCCCCGTAACCCTTAATTCCCTTATTGGTTAAAAATATATCTATCTGTGATTTGAATACATTCAATGAGCTAGCCTCAACTGCTTCCTTGGACAGAGAATTCCACAGATTCACAACCCTCTGGGAGAAGAAATTCCTTCTCATTCGGTTTTAAATTGGCTCCCCCGTATTTTGAGGCTGTGTCCCCTAGTTCTAGTCTCCCCGACCAGTGGAAACAACCTCTCTGCCTCTATCTTGTCTACCCCTTTCATTATTTTAAATGTTTCTATAAGATCACCCCTCATCCTTCTGAACTCCAATGAGTAAAGACCCAGTCTGCTCAATTTATCATCATAAGGTAACCCTCTCATCTCCGGAATCAGCCTAGTGAATCGTCTCTGTACCCCCTCCAAAGCTAGTATATCCTTCCTTAAGTAAGGTGACCAAAACTGCATGCAGTACTCCAGGTGCGGCCTCACTAATACCCTATACAGTTGCAGCAGGACCTCCCTGCTTTTGTACTCTATCCCTCTCACAATAAAGGCCAACATTCCATTCGCCTTCCTGATTACCTGCTGCACCTGCAAACTAACTTTTTGGGATTCATGCACAAGGATCCCCAGGTCCCTCTGCACCGCAGCATGTTGTAATTTCTCTCCATTTAAATAATATTCCCTTTTACTGTTTTTTTTTCCAAGGTGGATGACCTCACATTTTCCGACATTGTATTCCATCTGCCAAACCTTAGCCCATTCGCTTAACCTATCTAAATCTCTTTGCAGCCTCTCTGTGTCCTCTACACAACCTGCTTTCCCACTAATCTTTGTGCCATCTGCAAATTCTGTTACATTACACTCTGTCCCCTCTTCCAGGTCATCGATGTATATTGTAAACAGTTGTGGTCCCAGCACCGATTCCTGTGGCACACCACTAACCACCGATTTCCAACCCGAAAAGAACCCATTTATCCCGACTCTCTGCTTTCTGTTAGCCAGCCAATTCTCGATCCATGCTAATACATTTCCTCTAACTCCGCGTACCTTTATCTTTTGCAGTAACCTTTTGTGTGACACCTTATCGAATGCCTTTTGGAAATCTAAATACACCACATCGATCGGTACACCTCTATCCACCATGCTCGTTATATCCTCAAAGAATTCCAGTAAATTACTAATGGCTTTACGGCGATGCTGAAACTTACCGACCTGCCGCTGGTTTCACCGTTGGGATGACGTAAACCGCTGTGCATCGCTGCACTATCGCCCCGGGCGGAACTTTTGAGCATTTCACCCGATTTAACATCCGCTCGAGAACCCGGCCAGAAAAAACAGTTGGACCCAGGACGCACCAAACACTAATGGCGCCATGTTGAAAGCGAAGGAGAAAGTCACAGTTATGAGTGATTAAAGGATTGGGAGAAGAACGCTGCGTTACTACATACATTTGATTGTGAAGTTTATGTGAGTTTCTAGTTTGTTTTATAAAGGACATTTCATGACATTTTAAAAAATGGGGGCCATGCTAGGTCTGGAGCCAGTAATCCTGGCTGCTATTGCCATATGGATTCAAGCTGGAAGAAGGCTTATTGTTGATCATTTGCAACATAATCGAAGAGGTCACAGACTTATGGGTAGGAGGCCTTACCCTCCACGAGTTTACAGGGAACATTGCTCATACCTCCAGCTCTCTGAAGCACAGTGCGTTAGAAGGCTGCGCTTCTGAAAAGAGTTATGCCAGCTCCTACAAGCAGACCCTCAGCCTACCAGCACTGCCCATTGAGGTGAAGGCGACTGTGGTACTTGCCTTCGATGCCTCCAGCTCCTTTCAGGCATGAGCATGGGACATATGCTCCATCTTTCGGCACACTAAACATTGCTGCATTTGCCAGGTGACTAATGCACTGTACACACGCAAAATGGACTTCATAAACATCCCAATGACTAGGGAGACCCAAAATGAGAGGGCTATAGTTTTTCGATGATTTGATGGCTTCCTCAAGGTTCAGGGTGCCATTGACTGTACACATATCGCCCAGCGAGCACCTTTAAAGAATGCAGAAGTTTTCCAAAACCGAAAGGGATTCCACTTCCTGAACATACATCGTCTGCGACCATACTGAGCGCATCATGCCCAATATCCAGGGAGTATCCATGATGCTTACATCTTGCGTGAGAGCAGTGTCTTCTGCATGTTGCAGCATCAACCACAAAGCCAGAACTGGATGCTCGGGGACAAAGGTTACGGCCTCGCCACCTGGCTCATGACTCCCCTCCAGAACCCTCAGACAGAAACCGAGCAACGCTATAATGAGAGCCATGCAGCCACACGCAACATTGTCGAACAGACAATGCAGTGCTCAAGCAGCGCTTTCGATGCCTGGACCAATCTGGAGGCTGCCTGCAATACACCCCTCAGCAGGTCTCTGAATTCATTGTGGTGTGCTGCATGCAACACAACTTAGCCGTCATGAGAGGACAGGAATTGCAATGGGGATTACAATACCACCTCAGGGGAAAGGGGGAGGGGAGGGGAGAGGAGGAGGAGAAGGAGGAGGAGGAGCCCAGCGAGGAACCCATGCCACCACCACCACCACCACAATCACAGGGGAAGTATCATGGCGATTTCACCGCTGCAAAAACCTTACGTTGGCAGCTCATAATTGAACACTTTGTTGAAGAGTGAACAGCATGTTTGAGCGTTGCCTGGCCACTCTATCCCACTGTGTTGACTATGCCCCCTCTTATTCTGCAAATGAGACACTACACTGAAATCATTAAAGTAAAGAAAAATTTATTGAACATTGTAAACTTTGTAACCTTCATTGTGAGACATAAATAAAATAAAATGAGCTGCGTCCAGCAGTCTGATAATTCAACATTACGAGAACATAATCCAGTGTGAAACATAATAATACTGTAACATAAAACATATGATGCATCCAGCATTAACAACATAATGCAGCATCATCATATCCTGCCCCATTATTTTTTCCCAAAGTCTTTTGCCCCCCTTCCCTGTATCTTTCTCCCTTACCTGCTGTGCCTACTCAAAGTGGTACCAAGATGGCGTGTAGTAAGGCTGCCAGAGCGCTGCTGTGTTGGGGGGAGAGACAATGGAGACACAGTCTGTGATGGACTGGACCAGCTCATGATGTGGAAGGCCTGGCTTCTGACTGGCTAGCCTCTTCATCGGCATCGCCAGTCACAGGTGGTTTGGGTGACAACCATCACTGATGCTTGGTTGGTGATTGTGGGGGTAGACGGGAGGAGCCACTCAGTCACTGATGGGGCTGGTCCCTAGCCACTGGAGCACCTTGCTGGCCTGCTTCGGAACCGTCACTTCCCCATGTGACAGTGGGGAACGCAGAGAGTATTGCGGCAGGCATGGACTGCATCACCTGCCCAAGCTGAAGCAGAGCTTGTGCCTGCGATGCGCCATAGTCTGCAAGGGTTCGCGCCACACTCTCTGGTACTCCACGGTCACTGTTGGAGGCCACCAGCCAATGTGGGCATTGATGGCCTTGCTGGTATCACGGCTCGCACTGACAATCTACAACCCTACCTCCGTAATGGTTGCTTTCAGACTGTCAATGCTCGCGGGAATCCTAGCCAAGACATCAAGGAGCTGATGGCTGATCTGGATGCTCTTCCTGGACATTCCCACCATGTCCAGTTCCACGTCTGCCTGCGTGTCAGCAAACCGACTTTTCTGACTCACCCTGTGGAGAGATGGCAAGCGGGAATCAACCCCAGCACTGCGTTGCGGCACGCCATTGTTCCCAGGAGCCTCGGATTCCTTGAACCCTGAGAACATCACTTCGTCCTCAGAGGAGCTGAGTGCCAATGGTGGAACAGTGTTCGATTGATGCTGCACCAGAGTTGGCTCAGCGGTATCCTCCTCTTCCTCCAGACGATGGCCTGACGTGGGGTGGTCCCTTGAGGGATGCCGCGCCAATGTTTGGTCATCTGGAAGTAGAAAGCAATAGACGAGTGGTTAGCAGCAGGGAAGGGGGCAGGGTGACATGACGAAGATCACAAAGCACAGGCTCATTTGAAGGACCACCGCTACTCCATTATATCTAGTCCAGATACACTGCAGGACATTGCCCCAACCCAGCCCAGATAGCGTGCTGGACATTGCCCCAATTCAGCTCAGGGAGTGTGCAGGACTTACCCTCAGTATCTTAACAGGATGGGGGGGGGGGGGGTCAACGCCCCCAGTGGCAATTGCCCAACCTGAGACACAGATGAGGCCTGCCACTCTCTCCTCAATGTCAGTGAGTGGCAGGGTCTGAGGCGGACCACTGCCTGGCACGGCGATTATGAGGCTTCTTTGCCTACGATGATGAAAATGGGAATGGTTACAAGAGGGTCCATCTGCTCTTGTGGCACAGCTAGCCACCAAAGCACTTATAAGATACTGTCTGAATGTAATATAGTCCTCTGCTTATTGGCCTTGGAAGTTGCATGTGGTTCATCAGGAGGCCATCAAAATGTGGAGCCATCTTATGAGATCTCAGAAAACAATCTTAATAATGTGTAAAGATCATTCATGACAAATAGAGTGCTGAACTAAGCCCACTTATGTGTCATGTATTGTAGGAGGCAACCCACAGAGTGCAGAGAGACACCAACAGCATAAGAACAAATAATGTGTCAGATTTATAATTGAAGTAATGAAGGAGTCCATGAATTAAAATTGTACTCACTCTGACGATCATTAAACTTCTTTCGGCACTGTGTGCCAGTCCTGACCACAATGTCTGAGGCAGAGATCTCCTCAGCGATTTCCCTCCAAATCCTTTAACACATTGATGGCAGTGGTCTAGAACCACCCCGAAGATGTAACTTCTGCTATCTTCTTTCCTGGAGCTTTATTTGCCCCATGGCTGCATTGCCCAGCAGGCTGTCTGGAATCATCGTCCTCCATGATCAAAATCCAAATGTAAAATGGCTGATTCAGCCCAGTTATATTGCGCATACGTGTGGCCGTACCATGCATTGGCGTTTGCGACTGGAGACCAGACCAGAAGCGTGGGAAGATAAAAAAATAGCGCAGAATGGCAGACTTTTTTCAGCGCCGGAACTTTCAGCTCTGCGCACAACATCTGTGATGGAATGCCGGAGTTAACACTAGTGCTCCTAGTGAACTTTCATTTGGCAAAAGTTCGTCACTCTGGCGCTAACGTTAACTCGGTGGTAACTTTTTCGCTCCACCACGAATTGCGCCCGGAAACTGGCAAAAATGCAAATAGCCGAAAATCCAGTCCTATATAGTCTGCTGCAGGTTAATCATAGCAGACATACCTGGGGAAAAGGGCAATCAGGTGAGAATCTGCTTCAATAATGTAAATGAAAATAGCTCTTCAGTAGAACAGTTCTCTTGAACTAAAAAGGGACAGGGTTGCCTGAAATTCTTGTCTACTAAGAGTGACATTTAACAAGAAATTTTAAAGGCACTCTTTTCATAGAAAACTTCTAGCACAGAAATTTGTTAAATTATGACTACGTTTCCTGCTCACTTCTATCTTGAAATCTTTAAAAGTGGACATTTTCTGCAGGAACATGTGGATCCCATGCAGAATCCTTAACTGCGTGATTTTTTAAAATGTCATCAATAATTTAAGATACAACAGACTGCTTTTTATCCTTTAGCAGAATTCAAATATAATATATCCATGTCTGGTTTCAAGTACTAATAGATTCGTTTCTGCTAGTATTTAAAAAACTGGTTGCATATTTAACTAATATGGGATTATTGAATTACTTAGCAACCCTATATATTTAGGCATCTTTCTGATAAAACTTCGGAGAGAGAAGAGATGGAGGCGGAGGAGGTGGAGATGGAGATATATGTATTGATCTGTAAAGGATTCATTAATCTGTGGTTTATCAGAACACTGAGGGACTGAGCTCCTTATTGGATTGTTATCAGGAATAAATGATTTAGTTTGGGAATATCACTAAAAGATTTTGTTTGGGATTGCAGTGCTCAATAAATGAAGCAGAGGAAACCATTCCTTCTGCACATTATGTCCTTCGGTTGTGTAAAATATTCCTCATAGTTCTCCACTACCAATATTTCTCTCTTCCACAAACCGCTTTTAATTTAAGGCTGGGTAAACTAGTATACCTGATTTATACCAAAACAATATTCATTCTACTATGTCACAAAGTCTATTTAATCTCTTTCTAGAAATGTAACTTCATTGGAGTTCACAGTGAAATATTAGAATGGATTTTTCAGAGAAAAATTTTGATGTTGTCTGGTTTAGAAATAACATTAATGGTTTCATTTCATCCAGGTGGATCTTGATGGTAACCTCAAAATATCCTTGCACAGATGAATTGCATCTGGGTATAAATATTGTTGAATGTTAAAGCACTCCACCCTTGCCTCAGCTCCTCTGCTGCCGAAACCCTCAAACACATCTTTGCTACCTCTAGACTCGACTATTCCAATGCACTCCACGTTCTACCCTCTGTAAACTTGAGGTCATCCAAAACTCTGCCGCCCGTGTCCTAACTTGCAACAAGTCCCTTTCACCTATCACCCATGTGCTCGCAAATAAACATTGGCTCCTGGTTAAGCGATGCCTCGATTTTACAATTCACTTCCTGGTTTGGATACATATAGATTTATGACCTCAAAATACTTAGATTAATGATGCAAATCCCAAAGATTTGAAATATCATTGTTGTAACTATATTAAAACATATAAATCGAAGGCACAATTGGATTTATGTTTTATTACGCTCATCTCCGCAATGTTTCTCGTCATCCTGAAGGGGGAAAAAAAAGTATTCATATTGAAATTGGTGCATTAGCAGAATTCAGTTCACTGGTTATCACCTTATTTGTTATCATAGTACTCCCACCACTGGGTGATTGTGACCAAAACGGCCACAAGTTATTGATTGTCCCCATTTGGCCCACGGGGTCGGCCATTTAGGACCATGAGGAGAAAATTCTTCACTCAGAGGGCGGTAAATCTTTGGAATTCTCTGCCCCAGTGGGCTGTGGAGGCTCAGTCTTTGAGTATATTCAAGACAGAGATCGATAGATTTTTGGATATTAAGGGAATCAAGGGATATGGGGATAGTGCAGGAAAATGGAGCTGAGGTAGAAGATCAGCCATGATCTTATTGAATGGCGGAGCGGGCTCGAGGGGCCGAATGGCCTACTCCTGCTCCTAATTCTTATCTTATGTACATCATAAAGTCAGTATTGCAGAGATTACAAATTAACCGACTTGATTAACCACGCAAAACTTTGCTGAAAAAAGGGGAGCACTCTAATCTTTCTTGTCCAGAAATATTTCGGACTCCTTCGATCACTTGCTAATCCACTCTAATGAAACTGGACTGTAACTAGTATATTCTTCAGAAATAAACTTTCTTCCAAACATGTCACAGCCTAAGTTTGTTCAGTATTCCATCTTCATTCCTTTATAACCTCTACTTATCCAATATTTGCTAAGCAGGAAAGATTCTGCGAAGAGAAAAGCCATTCAGCCTTCTTTTCATGTTCTAGCAAACAGAAAAAAATTGGCCCAGGTTTTGTGGCCAGCAAGGAATGAACAGTGCCAGCCACTCATTAAACTTTCTATGGGCTTTTGCAGTAGTTAGAAATCCATTTTTGCACAGCACTTTCCACAGGGCATCTGGGACCTGTGTGACCAGGGCAAGCAACCGTGCTTCTCCTTAACTAATCAGTTTGAAGAATTCTTAATGAGCAACATAGGCTAGTTTTTTTCGGCATTGAGAGGGCGGGTTTGGAGGCAGTTCTGCTGTCAAAAGAGAAAAGATTAACAGCGGGTCGGCAGCCTGCTGTCAACCCATCTCCACTCTCGTCTCCCAAGTATCGTGCCTGTCAGCGCTTAACAGACCCAACACCAAGTGGCGGGGGAGGCAATTAACATCATTAACAGCTTGTTAAAAAGGTACTTAAACAGCATTTTACCATGTACTTACCATTTTTCTAGCTTTTTCTCAAGATTCGCGGCGCTCGGGGATCATGTCAGACAAGTAGGTTGGGTTTTCAGTGAGTATACATTCTTCTGAATAGTTGACAGCTGCAAAAGTGATATAAAAGCTACCATTTCACAGCTGTTCACTTTCCAAAGTTAGAAGCTGGGGCTTTGAGGATTTGGAATACACCTTTGACCATTATGCAGTCTGGAAGTGTTTGGAATAAACTTTCTATCTCCTTGTCACCTCCTTGGAGCAACCTCTCTCATCATTGACAGATCGCTTCTGTCATCTCAACTTCAGCTGGCATCAGCATCAGTACCCTTGAAGAGAAATCTCACCTTGGTCCTCAGAATCTCACCACAATCAGCCCCAACACCAACATCACCAGGCACAGCAGCATTACCAACACCACCACCAACCTTCTTCGCAGTCACCTAATGCTGCACAGGACATCAGCACCCAACCACATTGCTGCCCAGGAGGCAAAGGATGGCCTCACCATGGCCAGATTTACATCACTTGAAGCTATACACCCTGGCTGCCACATGATGCACCAGGTTGGCACCACCCCACACCAGCACAATAAAACATCCCTACAAAGCCCAAGCCATTTCTTTCACACTCACCACCATTGCAGGGGTTACTATTATGTCTCACCATTCACTGCAACTCACTAAGCCAGTTCCAAAGGTGCAGACAGATCTGTCCAAGAACGCAATATGTTGCAAGTAAAGATTTCAATGTTTGACAACACATTAACAGAAAGTTTACATGAACATTGGAAAACAAGGACCAAATGCCTACCCTTGTGTGGTGATGATTGGAATAGGATGAGGGCACGTGAGGGGTGACTAGTGAGATGGGGAAGTGACAATGTAGCTAGAGAGAGAGAGAAGTTGGTGTAATTAAGGATATGCAGGTGTAGGGTAGGGAAGGCAGAGTGATGGTGATGTGATGAGTGGCACAGCAGGATGAGGTTGAGTGTAACTTTGCAGTAACATTTTGTGATCTACTGAGATCATTGAAAGGTTTGCACCACTGCAGGCAGGTTGTCCTGACAACATCCCTGATTGTGTCCTCCTGTGCAACGTGCAACCAGGCTTTGTAGGCCTTGTGGGAGGGTCTCTTCCGCCCATTGGAAGGGAAGCGAATCGAATCTCCCTGCATGCTGTAACATCCTCCATAAGCATATGGAGGGAATCATGGGAGAGCCTGGGTGCAGCCCTGCACCTCTGTGCAGTGCTTGCCAGTGTTTGTAGCACCTTACTGACGGAACAACTGTCAAAATTAATGTGGACACAGTCCCTTTAAGGAAACCAGCTGATGACATGCCATCAAATGATGTCATCAGACCCGCTTCTTTTTAATTGTCCAGGAACCTCGTTGGATGAGCTTAACAAGCCTCATCGATGTAAAATTACTTGGAGAGCGGACTGGAGTCAGGAGCAGACTGGAACCTCATTGAAAATCCCTGCCACACCACGGACAGCAAAATCACGGCCATTGAGTCTAAACCAGGAAGTGTCAGTTAGAGTGTTTAATTCAATGCCAAATCATGTACAGAAAACAAAAGAGAAAGTGGGAAAGAAAGATGGAATTAAGAGAGACAGAAAGAAAACATTTTAAAAATTATTTAATTTCTTAAATCTCCAAAAATAATTAAAATCTGAAGGAATGAGATTCTACATTTATAAAACGTTAATTTTCAGTGCCAGAGAGGTTGATTTGCAGTAATAAAGAGTTATCACACTATTAAAAATCCACTTGGAATGGACAAGCCTTAACTTTTCTACTAAGTTTAGTGGGTATCTAGTTGGCAAGTATAGCAACTTTATGCGTTCCATGTGTTTTCAATGGCCAGTCTCTGGGTGGGATACTAGCATAGCGAAACTCCTGGAGGAGCAGGATTAATTTGGACATTGAATATATTTAAGGTGGAGATAAACAGATTTTTGAATGATAAGGGAGTCAAGGGTTATGGGGAGCGGGCGGGGAAGTGGAGTTGAGGCCAAGATCAAATCAACCATGATCTTATTGAATGGCAGAGCAGGCTCGAGGGGCCAAATAGCCTACTCCTGCTCCTATTTCTTATGTTCTTATGGACAGCAACTTCCTGATTTCTGAATTTAACCGTGCACGTGTGGTTGCTGGAAGTTGCTGTCCGATTTACTCCATAATAGAAACATAGAAACATAGAAAATAGGTGCAGGAGTAGGCCATTCGGCCCTTCTAGCCTGCACCGCCATTCAATGAGTTCATGGCTGAACATTCAACTTCAGTACCCCATTCCTGCTTTCCCGCCATACCCCTTGATCCCCCTAGTAGTAAGGACCTCATCTAACTCCTTTTTGAATATATTTAGTGAATTGGCCTCAACAACTTTCTGTGGTAGAGAATTCCACAGGTTCACCACTCTCTGGGTGAAGAAGTTCCTCCGCATCTCGGTCCTAAATGGCTTACCCCTTATCCTTAGACTGTGACCTCTGGTTCTGGACTTCCCCAACATTGGGAACATTCTTCCTGCATCTAACCTGTCTAACCCCGTCAGAATTTTAAATGTTTCTATGAGGTCCCCTCTCATTCTTCTGAACTCCAGTGAATACAAGCCCAGTTGATCCAGTCTTTCTTGATAGGTCAGTCCCGCCATCCCGGGAATCAGTCTGGTGAACCTTCGCTGCACTCCCTCAATAGCAAGAATGTCCTTCCTCAGGTTAGGAGACCAAAACTGTACACAATACTCCAGGTGTGGCCTCACCAATGCCCTGTACAACTGTTGCAACAACTCCCTGCCCCTGTACTCAAATCCCCTCGCTATGAAGGCCAACATGCCATTTGCTTTCTTAACCGCCTGCTGCACCTGCATGCCAACCTTCAATGACTGATGTACCATGACACCCAGGTCTCTTTGCACCTCCCTTTTTCCTAATCTGTCACCATTCAGATAATAGTCTGTCTCTCTGTTTTTACCACCAAAGTGGATAACCTCACATTTATCCACATTATACTTCATCTGCCATGCATTTGCCCACTCACTTAACCTATCCAAGTCACTCTGCAGCCTCACAGCATCCTCCTCGCAGCTCACACTGCCACCCAACTTAGTGTCATCCGCAAATTTGGAGATACTACATTTAATCCCCTCGTCTAAATCATTAATGTACAGTGTAAACAGCTGGGGCCCCAGCACAGAACCTTGCAGTACCCCACTAGTCACTGCCTGCCATTCTGAAAAGTACCCATTTACTCCTACTCTTTGCTTCCTGTCTGACAACCAGTTCTCAATCCATGCTAGCACACTACCCCCAATCCCATGTGCTCTAACTTTGCACATCAATCTCTTGTGTGGGACCTTGTCGAACGCCTTCTGAAAGTCCAAATATACCACATCAACTGGTTCTCCCTTGTCCACTCTACTGGAAACATCCTCAAAAAATTCCAGAAGATTTGTCAAGCATGATTTCCCTTTCACAAATCCATGCTGACTTGGACCTATCATGTCACCTCTTTCCAAATGCACTGCTATGACATCCTTAATAATTGATTCCATCATTTTACCCACTACCGATGTCAGGCTGACCGGTCTATAATTCCCTGTTTTCTCTCTCCCTCCTTTTTTAAAAAGTGGGGTTACATTGGCTACCCTCCACTCTATAGGAACTGATCCAGAGTCAATGGAATGTTGGAAAATGACTGCCAATGCATCCACTATTTCCAAGGCCACCTCCTTAAGTACTCTGGGATGCAGTCCATCAGGCCCTGGGGATTTATCGGCCTTCAATCCCATCAATTTCCCCAACACAATTTCCCGGCTAATAAGGATTTCCCTCAGTTCCTCCTCCTTACTAGACCCCCCGACCCCTTTTATAATCGGAAGGTTGTTTGTGCCCTCCTTCGTGAATACCGAACCAAAGTACTTGTTCAATTGGTCCGCCATTTCTTTGTTCCCCGTTATGACTTCCCCTGATTCTGACTGCAGGGGACCTACGTTTGTCTTTACTAACCTTTTTCTCTTTACATATCTATAGAAAGTTTTGCAATCCGTCTTAATGTTCCCTGCAAGCTTCTTCTCATACTCCATTTTCCCTGCCCTAATCAAACCCTTTGTCCTCCTCTGCTGAGTTCTAAATTTCTCCCAGTCCCCAGGTTTGCTGCTATTTCTGGCCAATTTGTATGCCACTTCCTTGGCTTTAATACTATCCCTGATTTCCCTTGATAGCCACGGTTGAGCCACCTTCCCTTTTTTATTTTTACGCCAGACAGGAATGTACAATTGTTGTAGTTCATCCATGCGGTCTCTAAATGTCTGCCATTGCCCATCCACAGTCAACCCCTTAAGTATCATTCGCCAATCCATCCCAGCCAATTCACGCCTCATACCTTCAAAGTTAGCCTTCTTTAAGTTCTGGACCATGGTCTCTGAATTAACTGTTTCATTCTCCATCCTAATGCAGAATTCCACCATATTATAGTCACTCTTCCCCAAGGGGCCTCGCACAACGAGATTGCTCATTAATCCTCTCTCATTACATAACACCCAGTCTAAGATGGCCTCCCCTCTAGTTGGTTCCTCGACATATTGGTCTAAAAAACCATCCCTTATGCACTCCAGGAAATCCTCCTCCACCGTATTGCTTCCAGTTTGGCTAGCCCAATCTATGTGCATATTAAAGTCACCCATTATAACTGCTGCACCTTTATTGCATGCACCCCTAATTTCCTGTTTGATGCCCTCCCGAACATCACTACTACTGTTTGGAGGTCTGTACACAACTCCCACTAACGTTTTTTGCCCTTTGGTGTTCTGCAGCTCTACCCATATAGATTCCACATCATTCAAGCTAATGAGTGCTGAGAACTTAACCCTTATCTTTAAACTGCAAAATCCAGGCCAGTATATCCAAAGAATGAACTTCAATACTTCCTTCAGCTGCAAGTATCAAGGAGATAGAATTTCCAGTGGTTCACCGCCCGGTTTCTTGGCACTATTGGCCATTTTGGACGATAACCGGGTCGGCTAAAAATTCCCCAGCTGAGTTACACCGGTGGTTTCGAAGTACTGCTGGGGAGCGGACCACCGGCATGCCACCGTCCACAGATCGCCATGGCGCGTGACCCGTAGGTAAGTATTAAAAAAAACGCCGAGAATCAACGGAGCTGGATGGTAGGCGAGTAACCCTGCAAGAAAAAGGTTGGTCATTGTTTTTTTTAAACTCATGATTTTAAAATTCTCTTGTAGTGATTTAAGAGAAAAGGGTCCTGAGAATGTTATGATTTTTTATTCTATGTTTTTTGAAAAAAATATTGTGTGCGCTTTTCTCTTCCTAGGCCCAACCCGCAGCCTCGGTGTAAATTTATTAATTATCGCCCATTTTCTTTAAGAATTACCCAATCGGCCCAAGATTAAATTTTTTCACCGAGAATTGGGGTGCAACGTTCATTTTTTCCGCTGGGCAGATTTTTTTCTTTTTTGGGAGGAATTTTTCGCCGGCGATAATCTTGGGAATCTTAGCAGTCTTTTGGGCGGCAATCGGACGCGGTCGGGTTGTTTGGAAATTCTAGCCCCGACGTTCTCTAGTTGGCTGCTTGTTCGGAAAGGCAGATGCAACTGTTCAAAACTCTGACTAAACTGGAATGCAATCAAGGTACTCCATCAAAAGAAAACTGGAGATATTTAGATACCTTATCAATTTAGTTTGGATATGTGTACATTTTGGATACAGAGAAACATTCAATATAATTTCTTTACACGACATCCCCACCATATGACTTATAGTAGCCTTTAACAATGTTTCATATATCTTTGGTCCAATGGTATCTTTCTTGCGATTGTTATCACATTGTAACTCAATAAAAACAAAGAAATTCATCGTGGTTCATGTCTTCCTGTAAACTGGATTATAAACTGAAATATCATGGATCTAGGAAATACAATTAAATGAAACAGATGCACCTCTCGGTGAATGCTGTACGGCAGAAAAAGTATATAAAGGCTACAACAAATATTTATTACAAAAGCAAAATACTGCGGATGCTGGAAATCTGAAATAAAAACAGAAAATGCTGGAAATACTCAGCAGGCCAGGCAGCATGTACGGCGAGAGAAACAAAGTTAACATTTCAGGTCGATGACCCTTCATCAGAACTGGCTTTAATTCTTACACCCATTCCCTGCTTTGGAACAATATATATTGCTGCCTTTAGAAATCCTTTACTTAATGGGGATAGTGATTCTATCAGAAATAAGGCTATTGGTACATTTGCTATGGGAATATTTCCAAGCACTCGTAGAACATTGACAAAAGAATAATTAATCTTTTCTTATCTTTCAAAGATGAGAAGTGTTACTTAATTGAAAAAGCAAAATCTCCAAAAGCAGGAAATGGACATAAGAATTAAAGGAACAGTTAACTTCAATATGACTGGACATTGTATAACGGACTTCTGGATGACTGGAATATGTAGAAATTTTTACGTCTGAGAGAGGATGACATTCCAGTCTTTTATGCTGGCATGCTTCTGCCCTTCCCATCCAGTTCATACGGGCACATTTCTCCCTTTCCCAGTTTATGCCAATAGTTCTCCCGCTTTCCCCCTAAATTCAAACACGCACTCTTTTACACCCTCCTCACAGTTTGTAATGCCCACTTTTGATTCCTGAAAATGGCGAATTATACCACGGCTCTGGAGAAGGTGCAGAGGAGAGTTTCCAGATTCTCCTCCTCCTCCTCCTCATCATCGTCCTTTCTACCTACTGTTGCTGCTGCTTCAGGATGGGTGCACTGCAGGCTGTGGCTGGGAAGTTGTGGCCTTGCAAAACTAATCGGAGAATTCCCATTGACAGTGTGCAGTGCTGTTCTATCCCCAGAAGCAGCTGGAAATCACAGCACCAGAACAGTGTTGAAATGAGAAGTCAGGAGCAGCACTCATTTTTCTTTGCAACTTAGATAAGTGGATAATGACTGGAAATTCCCAAGTGTGTGAAACGCAATTGATAAGCACGTGTCTGTTTTGCACTGTGCATTCTCGGTGGACGCTTCTTCGACTCGGTCAACAATTCCAAATGTTACCAAAAGGAAAGGAGATAAAAACCGTATCCCTATCCAGCGCATCTCTTCACTTCAGAAAGCAGAGAAATTTGCACTCACCAGCGACGAGGTCACTTCCAGAAGATATCACAAATGCGAGAACTTCATGTGATCAGGTGTTTAAGAGTTCTACTCGAGAGGTATGCTGATCCCCTGTAGAATAAATCACAGTGAATTGAAGTTAACATTTTGGAATGAGGTGTGTTGGGGAGGAGGTGCATATGGTAAGTGAAAGGATTTGGAAAGATGTTTGAGAGACAGCCTCTAAGAGACAATTAATTATTGTTTTTAAATGAGTTCCTGGGAAGTTAAGCCTATCAGGATTTTTCATGTGATAAATACTGATGAACACATGCGAGCTATAGTACAATACAAATGATGTTAAACACAGAACATCAACATGACAGATGTCATATCCTGTCTAATGCAAATTTCTCCATCACACTTGATACCAAATCCAGAATATCTTGAGCTTCTTCATTGACCATCCCGCAAGTCAGCATTCTCATCTGCACTCTGGCCTATAGCTGACACGAGCATTGTTCGAAGAATGAAGAGCAATTGGCTGTGTAACCTTTGCAAGCAGAGGTTTAAGCAGAAAATTGGCCACATGTGCAATCTTCAATCATGCAATTTATAACCTGTCACATATCTATTACCCTCTGTTGCGGAGGAGTATAAAATGTATCTCCTGCCCAAGGTGAAAAGGTCTGCTCCTTTTGGGGCTTTGGAGCATTTCAGATATGTCAAGACAGCAGGGCAAGAGGGCACAGGTTCAGGATTGCAAAGGCCGAATTTAGGCCAGACATTAGCAAGCATTTCATCGCACAGAGGGTAAGCAACATTGGAACAGGTTACAAGGAACAGTGGTTGAGACCCAGAAACTTGTCTCACTTAAGAAACAACTAGATGCTGTACTGGAAAGGTAGTTGGTTGGTACTCTGAAAAGATTAAATTAAATGGGCGGGAGGGCCTTCTTCTTCCAAACCTATATTATGTGACTTTGCAACATTTTTAAAAATATTTAAACACGATGACTCGATAACTGGTATGGAATGTGGACTTTTTGTTTAAATGAACAGAAGTGATAGAAGGGTTGGGTAAGTTGCCTCTGGGAGTCAGGATAAAAATGTTAAAACCCATCCACATCAAGAAACTTCCCTAATGACATTTTCACTCCTCCAATTTCTCCCTTTGAACAGGTCAACTTTGCACGCTGTCCGACGACTCCTTGCTGGGTATTTGCTCAGGATGGGACCGAAGGTACGCAATCCTGGCCTCCCATTAAGCCGAGCTTCAAACACCATATTTTATCCATTACCAAGCTTGCCTATTTCCAGTTCTGTATTGGCCATTTCTACCCCCAAAGGAGCTATCCCTGGTGTCCTGGACAATATTTATCCCTCAAATCAACATAACAAAAACAGTTTATCTGGTCATTATCACAGTGCTGTTTGTGGGAGCTTGCTGTGCGCAAATTGGCTGCTGCGTTTCCCACATTACAGCAGTGACTACACTCCAAAAGTGCTTAATTGACTGTAAAGTGCTTTGAGATGTCCGGTGATCATGAAAGGCGCTATATAAATGCAAGTCTTTCTTTCTAGTACTCCATAAATCAGCTCAGCCTGTTTCATCAAGTTTATTTAATTGAGAAGCCTTTTATTATAGGTTTAAAACTTGTTCTGAAATTGGATTCATGACTAATTATCACCATTAAACTCATTTCCACCGCTTTCTTTAAAGTGGGAAAAGGCAGAGTCATCCTGAAGGGGAAAAGAACTGTTCATATTGGAATTGTTCACATTAGCATAATTCAGTTCACTCGTTATCACCTTACACTGTTAAAGTGTTACTTCCATTGCATGGTAATTGTGGCCAAAACTGCCACAAATTACTGATTTGCCACCATGTACTGATAAAGTTAATATTGCTGAGATAGAGAATTAACCGATTTGATAAACCATGTAAAACATTGTTGAAAAAAGGAGAGCACTCTGGTCTTTCTCATCCAGAAATATTCCCAAGTACGTTTTGTACTCCTCAGATCACTGACTATTGTGCTCCGATGAAGCTGGGCTGTAACCAGTATATCCTTCAGAAATTTATTTTCTTCCAAACAAATCACAGCTTAAATAAATTTGTTCAGTATTAACTTTCCAGCATCTAGCTTTTCCAATTTTTGTTAAGCAGGAAGGATTCTGCTAAGTAAAGAACTGGCATCGTGGTGAGATAAGACATTCAGCCTTCTTTTCATGTTCCAGAAAACACAAAATATATTTGAAGGATAAACGTCAATGCTTCCTTCAGCTGCAAGTTTCAAAGTGTCTCGTTGACTGCTTCTCGGGAAGGGCAGACACAACTGTTCACAAACCTGACTAAATTGGAATGCAAGCAAAGTCTCCATAAAATGACACAGTCACTGCAATAAGCTATTTTATTGGAAAAGTGTTCCTCTTAAATATTTTTCTGAGCAAAATTAGAATATTATTTTGGAGTGAAACTTGATTATTACCATTTCATACCGATTCCTTAGCATTGTCCGGAAAATTGAAAATAACAACAGGAATTCAATATCTTGTAAATTTGTGGAGTTCATCGGTTGTCTGCAAATCCCAATAAACCACAAAGCTCCCTGAACCTTTGATGTCAGGTCAGGTTGAACAGAGTTTGAGAGTGGAGAATCTATTAAACTGTCAGAGTAAGAGATAGACAGTCACCACAAATAATCTGCAGTCTGGACTGTAGCCTCATTAAACTTCGAGCGTAGAGTTTTAGACAGTGACTCCATAGTTACGACAGGCCAGGAAAACGTTTGATCACTGTCAACCTTAAAAGAATGGATCTGGCATTCATGAGTATTCTTTCGAGCTTATTTTTGTCTCTCCCACAAACAGAAGCAAATATCCTTCTGGGCTACTTTTTCAGAATTGGTTATTATCCGACTACACCGCACTTTAACCATTCCCCTGCAATGATCATTTACGCTTGAATCTGTCTTCAAAGATTCCACAACATTGCAGCACACAAGGAAACCAATTGGTCCGCAGCACTCGTGTGCTGCTGCTGGCTCCTGAACTGCCACAATCAACTGTGTTATTTCCTTGTCCTCTCCAAACATCCTTTTGTATTCTTCCTTTGCAAATACATGTCCAAGCTTCTTTAAAATAATCCAGTCTGTGCCTCAATAGACATTTGTGATAAAGCATTCCACATCCTAATCGTTTAACTTCTTTGCGCCCTCACTTTATGCCCCTTGTTACTGTAATGTCGTATTTTGTTTTTTAATTATTGCTTTCAACACGAGTGTTGCTATTTGTCAGGTACGGTCGGGTTTGTTTGAAAACGTGTGGAAACAACAACAACTTGCATTTATATAGCATCTTTAACGTAGTGAAACGTCCCAAGGCGCTTCATAGGAGTATTATGTCATAAAAATTTGACACCAAGCCGCATAAGTTGAAATTAGCGCAGGTGACCCAAAGCTTGGTTAAGGAGGTAGGTTTTAAGGAGTGTCTTGAACAAGGAAAGAGAGGTACTGAGGCGGAGAGGTTTAGGCAGGGAATTCCAGTGCTTGGGGCCTAGGCAACAGAAGGCACGGCCACTAATGGTTGAACGATTACAATCAGGGATGCTCATGATGGCAGAATTAGAGGAGCGCAGACATCTCGGGGGGTTGTGGGGCTGGAGGAAATTACAGAGATAGGGAGGGGCGAGGCCATGGAGGGATTTGAATATAAGAATGAGAATTTTGAAATCAAGACATTGCTTAACGGAAGCCAATGTAGGTCAGCGAGTACAGGGGCGATGGGTGAGCGGGACTTGGTGCAAGTTAGGACACGGGGCAGCGAGCACAGGGGTGATGGGTGAGTGGAGCGAGTTAGGGCATGGGTAGCCGAGGCTTGGATCACCTCTAGTTTACGTCGGGTAGAATAAAGGTACTTCCCATGTCCTTTCCTATTTCTCGTTCATCTCTCATTTACAGAAACCATTTTTCTCTTTCATAAAATGCATTGGCATGACGGTTAATTGTTTAGGACGCACTTTTGAACATTTGAAACCCAAGAGCAGGAAAATGCATTCAAAACAAATATCAAATTCATATTGTAGGCAATAGACTGGGATGGACAACACATACCTCGGTTTTAAAGGAACAAAACTGAGACTTGGGGAAAACAGCATTGCTACAGTTTCCCTCCATCTGGTATGCACATGTTTGGATTAAGATGTCTCTTGGAAATTACTGCATGCAAGATACACAATGCTGGATTTCTAAATGAACACTTACAATGGAAATTTGAAGCATTAATCACAAGTTATTTCACCTGCATTAATTATATTGCTGAAGTACATCAAAGCATCAGACAACTGCTTAAAGAACCCCCAGCCTGACCACAGCCTTATTCAGAGACGATAATCTCAGCTCACTGTGATTAATCTTTGCCACTTCTGTTTCCTTCATGAAACAAAATTGCATTTTTGAGAATGTTTTCTTGAGAGCTGCAATTTCCTTACACCACCAGTCAATGTCACATCAATTTCACAAATGCCTTTGTTCTCCTGCCAACTTAGATGTGGGATATTCAACAAAATCCTATAGTAAATTTTAAACATTTTAATTTCCTCCCTCCGCTCATTTTCTCCCCTTTGAGAGCCTTTCATCTTCTTTAGTTAGGAGGGTGAGCAAGGGGATAATATAGGTTGGAACTTCTCCATAATCGTTATCCATGTCACTCTGATCAGCTCATTGGGTGATAGCAAGACTACCTACACTTTTTCAAAACTTCTGACAAAGCTGATGTATTACTACAGGTTGTTTTTAATGTACACTACAAGGGTTAGATGAAGTGAGATGGGAGGAGGCTATTGTGGAGCACAAACGCTGGCTGTTGGTATGAACAGTTGGTTTGAATGGCCTGTTTCTGTGCTGTACATTCTATGTAATACTCTTACAATGAACCTGATTGAGTTTACTTACATGCAGTTGCGTTTGGCAGGCATTCACAAGGCAGGGTAATAGATCCCCTTTCTAAGAGTTTTCTTTTTACTTACAGTAATTTCTCCTCTGCTCCTCACACAACATAAAAGGCCCAGTTCTGGATTCCCTCCTCGGTACTCAATGAAGCAAATGCTGAATAGGTTAAGGTAATGTAATAAGGGAAGAATTTAAACAAATATAAGCTCCAAGCATTAGAAAAATCAGAGAAATGTAGGCCTGGAAATTGCTCCTGTGTGCAGTGCAAGAATAAACTGTGGGTTACAAAACATTTGTCAAAGAATTTATTCCAGTTGTTTTGCCCATAGCAGTGCTGTTTTCAGTCTGTTGTGTTTGGTCTCACTTAGTGGGCCATCCAATCAAAAGGGAACATCATGAATCTTTTAAACCAGCTGTGAATTGCAATGAGGAGAAAGTTAAACACCTGAAGTAGCACTGGGAAGACAAACTCATCAAATTGTTGCAGCTTTCGGCATTAAGAATAGCCAGTTTGAAAGGCCATGAGCTTTGAAATCTTCTGAAGGGTTGAGGGAGAGATCATCATCATTTCATAGGTGGTCCATCGTATCGAGGATGACTTGCTTCCACGCCAAAAAAGGATGAGTTCACATGTTTCAATGCAGGACCTAATATTCCAGGTCCTGAACTGCATGTTGAAGGGTGGAAGATGCCTGTGCTTGGATTGTTTTTAACGTGTGGTGGCCGTTGCACACCAGCCACCACACGGGCTTGACAGAGCTAGGTCTTGGTCCAGTGGCAAGGATTAACCAAGACGACTGGAGACCAGCTCTGCTGCACGGACCCAGTGTGCACACATATCGCAGTGTGGGCTGGCCCATGCTGCTCCTGGGCCCTCGCCTCTTCTGGGCCCCAAACTCTCGCCTCTCCTGAGCCCCGATCACGTTGCTCCACGATCACTCGCTGCTCCTGTGCCCTGACCGCGCCGCTCCTGCTATACAACCCGGCTTTCGGCGCGGCAAGAATGGGCACATTGCGATTCCACCCCACCACACCACTGAATCTCTGCTGACAGGGCTCCAGGCATGGGTCGGAGGTGCCGGCTGGCTGAAGGATCGCTCCCTCGGCCGGAGGTGGGCAGGTGGAGGGGGGGCGGGTGGCGGGGTGTGGGTGGAATGCAATCATCGAGCTCATGTGTTTCTGTCCGGCCGAGGGAGCGATCCTGCCGGCATGCACTCCCGAACTGTGCATCGGAGATGGCACAGCAGCAGACATAGGCATTTTGACACAAGCTATAATTAAAGTGCCATAAATCTCTGTACATCGCATCTCCATAGAGACAGAGCTTAGTGTTGCGCATGCGTGCAGATCAGGGTATGGTCCGTTCTGCTAGGGCGCTACCCAGCAAAGGTGTGTGTGCTGTGTTTCAGTAAGTCTCACATTAACAAGAATAATAAAGTTAAGAGTAAGAATTATAGGTGCACATTTTACTATGCCTCATGAGAATAAGGTTGGATTACAGAGGGGATGGATGATACCACACCATCGTCGCACAAACCAGTTCGCTCAGGCATTAATGGGGAGAGGGCCTTACCCTGATCGAATCTACATGGACAGGCGCTCATACCTACACCTGAGTGAGGCAGACTGCATTCGCAGGCTGTGATTTAGAAAGGAGGTCATCACCGAGAGCTGCCAGCTAGTCAGGGTAGACATACAGCCAATAAGTGACAGGAGGACTGCTCTACCTGTGGAAGTGAAGGTCACTGCAGCCCTTGCCTTCTATGTTTCTGGCTCATTTCAAGCAGCAACTGGGGACATGTGCCGCATCTTGCAGCATGCCGCACATTGCTGCGTTCGACAGGTGACTGCTGCACTGTAAGCCAAAAGGGAACAGTTCATCAATTTGCCTATGACCACGCAGGCAATGCGGGACATGGCTGTGGGGTTCTCCAGAATTGCTTGCTGCCCAAAGGTACAGGGTGCGATCGACTGTACCCACATCGCCTTGAGAGCATCTTTGGACGACTCCGAAGTTTATCGCAACAGGAAAGGGTTCCATTCCCTAAATGTGCAGCTTGTCTGCGCCGATCTGCATCAGATCATGGCAGTGGATGCAAAATACCCAGGTAGCATCCACAATGCTTCCATCCTACATGAGCGCGTTTTATCTACGATGTTTGAGGAGCCGACAGAAGGGCATAGCTGGTTGCTCGGAGACAAAGGGTACAGACTCACCACCTGGTGTGTGACCCCCCCTACGCAATCCCCGCACTGAGCCAGAGCGTCGGTACAACATGTCACACATAACGACACGGAGCATCATAGAACGGACAATTGGCATACTGAAGCAGCGTTTCCGATGCCTGGACTACTCTGGGGGCTTCCTGCAATACGCCCCTCACCACATCGGTCAGTTCACTGTCATGTGCTGCATGCTGCCCAACTTGGCCATCGTGGGGGGCCAGGCCTTGGACATTGAAGATCCTCCTGAGGGGAGAAGGGATGGGGGGGGCGGAGGAAGAGGAGGATGAGGTGGCTGACAATGAGGTCGAGGAGGAGGAGCAGCAACAGGAGGAGGACGATGACGGACCCATGCCACCACCTCAACCCACAGGACGTCGGCAGAGGAGGGGGCCTCGTGCACCTATAGTCATAGCTAGAGACTTGTGTCAACGGCTAATCAATAATCGCTTTGGTGCCTGAAGGCTGAACGGCCCGACAGTGTTGACTCTTTGCACCCGTTAGCGTGAAAAAATAATGTGCATCATATGCGTCTACATCTGAGCCAGGGTGTCTCTGGAGATGGAGCAAGCGGTGTCCACCGGTACGCTCGTGGCCTTCCGTCGTCATCCTCCTCCTGCTGCTGCTCCTCCTCCTTGACCTCATTGTCAGCCTCCTCATCCTCCTTTTCCTCCGCCGCCCCCCCTCCCTTCTCCCCTCAGGAGGATCTTCAATGTCCAGGGCCTGGCCCCCCACGATGGCCAAGTTGTGCAGCTTGCAGCACACAACATCGATGTGGTGAGGGGCGTATTGCAGGTAGCCACCAGAGTAGTCCAGGCATCGGAAACGCGGCTTCAGTATGCCAATTGTCCGTTCTATGATGCTCCGTGTCGGAGGGACTGGAGTGCATCATCACCCCCGGCAACCAAATTTTAATTTGATTACTATTGTTTCGAGTTTAATTTGTTTAATTTGCCAGTTTTAGTGGCCCCCCCACTCCCTTTTAGCCAGGGGGCACTTGTTTAATTTGTGTTTCAGTGCCCTAAAAAGAAGGGGACATTTGTTTGAAAATGTTTGGTGTGTCCCCCCCTTTAATTGATTAATTGATCACAACTAAAAGAGTTGTCCATCATATGTACGCAATGTTGTGTTGGTTTATGTTGCTTTAATAAGAAAAATAATATGCAGGATTCTGCTTAAATTTAAAAAATAATTAGGTTTATTAAACATTTGTACAGTTTTACTTAACTTTAATAAAAATTTTTGTAACAAACTTTAAACTTTTCAATGAAGAAAACAACAAGTAGCAGCAACAAACAAACAAACAAACTCAAGCTGCAGCCATCTCTCCTCCCCCTTATTCAAAGACCTGTGTGCCCCACTTGCCCCTATTGCTGCCTCTACCCCTACCCGTGCCCGTTGTCTCAGACTTCTGCTTTCTCACCCTGACCCCAAGGTTATTTCTGCTTTCTGTGCGAAGGCACATTTGTTGTGATGGGGTTGGACAGGGACAGACCTAGCAGACAACATTGTGGAAGGCCCAGGTTCATCGTCAGATTCTTCAGCCTGTGGATCAACCCGTGGCACACTACCTGAGGCTGGTCTGGGGATTGGAAAGTGAGTGTCAGCAGTTGATGCTGGCAATTGCTGTTGGGCAATGACAGCCTGGGAGTGTCCACTTATTGCGGGAGTTATCTTCGACATTCCCACCCAAATCTGTCCTGATACTGCACCAACTGCCTCCGACATTCCCTCCCTAATCTCCGACATCCCCTCCCTCATCTGTCCCAACTTTGCTCCCATTCCTACAGACAGTGTTGCTACTTCTACTGCCAATCCCGCTAATTCTACCCTTACCCCACCCATGGTGGCCAGGAGTGATCTGGTTAGCTCAATGCTCTCCCTACTCATTCCCATGATCTGTCCAATGTCCCCTGCATCCTGCATTTCAGGTTGAGCTCTCCTTCCCACCCTCCTCGGCTGTCTCCCAGGTGTGGCTTGCTGCAACCCACTGGGACCCAAAGCCTCGGACTGTACACCATGAAATGTCGCATCGGTTGTATCGCTCAGCAAAGGGTTTGGTGCCCTCATAGGGTTCACCGGTTCCAATTGTAATGTAACCATCTCATTATTGGGGTCTTCCTGCTGCGTTTCATTGTCTAGCTCATCCACATTCTGAAGTGCACTGACAGTTTCCTGATCTTCTGCTTCAGCTTCTGTCTCTTCCCGATGCGCAACATCTGCAAAACATAACAGAGCAGATGTTTGGTTAGCAGCAGGGGAGGGGGCAGTGGGGTCAGGGTGACATGAGTTCGCAGCAGGGCTATGGTCTCTTGGTGACCTTGGCCCAGTGTCCACATTGGCGGTTGATCTTCTCTTGCAAGATTGAACCATATCAGCGATCTTCTGTTCCACAGCTGCTAGTTGCAGCTTACTAAGCGCACCTCCTCCAGTTTTTGACCTTGCTTGGTTCATGTTGTGTATGCAATAACTGTTAGACTGAGTACTGTTTAACTCCAAGAGGTATGACCTTGGCTCTGCTTTATTAAGGTCCAAAGTGACTAATATACAAAATGGCTGGCCTTTTATACTTGGGCTGCACACACATGCGTGCAGCCCAATGGCCTCCAACAGTGACGCCAGCTAGTGGCTAGTGATCCCAAAAGTACATACGTGATAATATTCCCCTCTGAGATATTAACACAGTCTTTTAAAAATTGAGACAGTCCGGTGTTTTACGCTCCCGGGTTGACCGTCTCAGTTCAACTCCAGCCTTGGGTGAGTGTTCAGAGTCTGTTGTGACTGGTGATTGGGTGGCTGACCTGGTGGGAGTGGCAATGGCCATGTAAGGGATTGAAAGTCCATTTTCATTGAACATGTCAGTGATTGAAAGTCCCGATTCACTGATGACCACTGAGTCCTCTGATGACTGGGGGTAGGTTGGTTGATTATCGATTGTCTCTTCCTCCGACTGTTCCGGTTCGTCTGTGTGCCGCAGCTTTGTCTGATCCATATGTTTCCTGCATGTTTGCCCATTTTTGAGCTTGACAATAAATACTCTGTTGCCCTCCTTGGCCATGACAGTACCAGCGATCCACTTGGGACCCTGACCATAATTCAGAACATATACAGGATCATTTACAGAAATATCGCGTGACACAGCTGCGCGATCATGATACCCTTGCTGACTTTGTCTTCTATATTCAACATGATTATTCAAGTCAGGGTGTATTCAAGTCAGGGTGTACAAGAGATAGTTTGGTCTTAAGACCTCTCCATTATTAGTTCAGCAGACTAGACCCCGGTAACCGTGTATGGTCTTGTCCTGTAACTAAGCAGTATGCATGAGAGCCGGGTCTGCAGTGACCCTTGGGTTACTCGCTTCATACTCTGCTTTATGATTTGGACAGCACGTTCTGCTTGCCCATTGGATGTAGGTTTGAACGGTGCTGACCTTACATGTTTGATACCATTGAGTTTCATGAACTCTTGAAACTCCTGACTGGTGTAGCACGATCCGTTGTCACTAACAACGATGTCAGGTAGAACATGACACTGGGATTCTCATTGGTAGCTGTGGATATGCTGGATGACATGATTATACACTCTATCCACTTCAAATATGCATCCACCACAACTAAAAACATCTTCCCCAGGAAGGGACCTGCAAAGTCTATGGGGATCCTGGACCATAGTTTGGACGGCCATGACCACAGACTCAACGGCGATTCCGCTGGTGCTTTGCTGAGCTGCATGCAAGTGTTGCACTGATGCACACATGATTCCAGCTCAGAGTCAATTCCCAGTCACCATACATGAGACCTGGCGATGGCTTTCATCATTACAATGCTAGGATGTGTGCTATGTAGCTCACATACAAATTTCTCTCTCCCTTTCTTGGGCATAGAACACGATTGCCCCACAGTATACAATCCGATTGAATAGACAGTTCGTCTTTGCGACAAATGTAAGGTTTGGTCTCCTCGCACATTCGCTTAGGTATGGCAGATCAATCACCTTTGAGGATGCAACTCTTCACCACCAATAAAATTGGGTCCTGGCTGGTCCAAGTCTTAACTTGTTGAGCTGTGACACGGGTTCCTTCACTCTCAAAAGCATCCATAAGTAACAATAGGTCCGCCGGTTGTGGCGTTTCCACCTCTGGTGTGGGCAACGGCAGACGGCTCAAAGCATCGGCACAATTCTCGGTGCCAGGTCTATGACAAATAACATAATCATAAGCGGATAATGTTAGAATCCATCTCTGGATGCGGGATGAAGCATTGGTATTGATACCTTTGTTTTCAGAGAACAGTGAAATGAGTGGCTTGTGATCTGTCTCCAGTTCAAACCGAAGACCAAACAGGTACTGATGCATCTTTTTAACCCCATAGACACAGGCTAGTGCTTCTTTCTCTACCATGCAGTCGCCTCTTTCCGCTTTAGACAAAATTTTTGAAGCATACGCGACTGGTTGAAGTTTAGCCGACTCATTAGCTTGTTGGAGTACGCAACCAATTCCATATGACGAAGCATCACAGGTCAATACTAAACGTTTACATGGGTCATAATATGCCAGCAGCTTGTCAGGGCAAAGCAGATTAGTGGCTTTCTCAAAAGCTCTGTCTTGAGACGTACCCCACACCCAGTTGTCGCCTTTTCTTAGCAGCATGTGCAGTGGTTCTAATAAGATGCTCAATTTAGGTAGGAAGTTACCGAAGTAGTTGAGTAGACCCAGGAATAAAGGCAGCTCCGTCACATTCTGCGGCTTGGGTGCATTCTTGATGGCCTTGGTTTTCATGTCCGTGGGCCTGATGCCGTCAGCAGCAATTTTCCTCCCCAGGAATTCGGCCTCTGGTGCCATGAAGATGCACTTCGAGCATTTCAGTCTGAGTCCCACTTTGTCCAGGTGAGGTAGAACCTCTTCGAGGTTGTTCAGATGTTCCTCGGAGTCACGACCTGTGATCAGGATGTCATCTTGGAACACGACTGTTCTTGGAACAGACTTCAGTAGATTCTCCATGTTCCTCTGAAATATTGCTGCAGCCGAGCGAATTCCAAAAGGGCATCTGTGATAAATAAACAGTCCTTTATGCGTGTTAATGCACATAAGTCTCTTTGACGTCTCGACCAGCTTCTTGTCATGTAGGCCGACGTCAAGTCCAGTTTGGTGAACGACTTCCCCCCGGCTAGCGTTGCAAACAAATCATCAGCCTTCGGTAACGGGTACTGATCCTGTTTCGAAACCCTGTTGATCGTAGCCTTGTAGTCTCCACAGATTCTGACTGTGCCATCACTTTTCAGCACAGGAACAATGGGGCTAGCCCATTCATTAAATTCAACATGTGATATGATCCCTTCATGCTGGAGTCTGTCCAGTTCGATTTTGACTTTCTCCCTCATCATATACGGAACTGCCCGAGCTTTAAGATGGATGGATCTTGCATCCGAGTCCACGTGGATCTGCACCTTGGCTCCCGTGAAGTTGCCGATGTCTAGTTCGAACAGCGAGGGGAACTTGCTCAGTACTTGGGCACATGTATCTTTCTCCGACGACAAAGCCTTGATGTCGTTCCAATCGCATCTGATTTTTTTCAAGCCAGTTCCTGCCGAACAGCGTTGGGCCATTGCCTGGGACAATCCACAGCAGTAACTTATGAACCGCACCGTCATACGACACTTTAATTGTGGCACTGCCAATCACTGTTATGAGTTCTTTGGTGTACGTGAGCAACTTGGCATTGACTGGACTCAGCCTGGACCTCACAGCCTTATCCCACAGCTTGTTGAATGCCCTCTGGCTCATTATCGATTGACTCGCCCCCGTATCCAGTTCCATTGATACCGGCACCCCATTAAATTTCACGTTGATCAATATCAGTTTGCTCTTAGTTAGGAACGAGTACAGTCCATACACTTCCTCCTCGGATTGCGTATCCGGATCCGCGCTAGTCTGACCATCATCCTCCACATGGTGTGTCGCAGCTCGCTTGTTCATCTGTGGACACTTGCGCTGGAGATGCCCCACTCTCAGACAGCCTTTGCAACTATATTGCTTAAATCGGCACTGCTGGTGCCGGTGATTTCCCCTACAACGCCAACATGGAGAATTTTGGATGCATTCTCGCTGGCGGACTTTGGGCAGCCACAGGTTTCGCGTACACAGTCGGGTAGGCCCTGTAATATGCCGCTCTGCCGAATGCCGAATCAATCATATTTACTGTACTTGCCGAGTTTCGATTTTTTACTGATATCTGCTTTAGACTTCTATCCGTCGTCCTGCATGACTGAGCAATCATGATGGCCCTGTTCATGTCCAACGTCTCCACCGCCAGTAGTTTATACAAGATCACCTCGTGGTTGATGCCGGTTACAAAGAAGTCCTGCAGCATGTCTGCCAACACAGCCCTGAACTTACACGGTCCCGCTAGCCGTCTCAGGTTGGCAATGAATTTCGCTGCATTCTGGCCCTCTGAGCGAATGTGCGTGTAAAATCTGTATCTCGAGATGATGATGCCTTCGTCTGGCTTAAGATGGTCCTGTACCAGTGTACACAATTCTTCTCTGTTGGACTCACAGGCAGGAGTAGATTTTTTATCAGACCATAAATTTTTGGACCGCAAACCGTGAGGAACAGCGCCCGGCGCCGATCTGCATCGCCGACCTCCTCCATTTTGTTGGCCACGAAGAACTGGCTCAAACTGCTCACAAAGTCTGCCCAATCTTCTCCTTCCACGAATCGCTCCAACAATCCAATTGTGCTCATTTTTGCATGTAAAGGTTCTTGTTGCCTCGTCACCAAATGTTGTGTATGCAATAACTGTTAGACTGAGTACTGTTTAACTGCAAGAGGTATGACCTTGGCTCTGCTTTATTAAGGCCCAAAGTGACTAATATACAAAATGGCTGGCCTTTAATACTTGGGCGGCACACATGTGCGTACAGCCCAACGGCCTCCAACAGTGACGCCATCTAGTAATTCCAAAAATACATACATGACAGTTCATCAGTGACACGTTCTTCTGCAAAGATGAAAATAGAACTTTTTAAGAGAGGGTCCTTCTGCTTTGGTGGCCACACACACACACACACACACACACAAACACTCACACATTAGTCACATTTACAAATGAAATTGCAGTGCATAAATATTTATAGTAACTGCTTGGCCAAGGTCCTGCCACTTCTTTTTGACCTGTGTGCCACTTCTCGGGATCATGGCCACTGCATTGAACTCCTCTGCAACTTGGTCCCAAAGTTTTGCTAGTAGAGAGGGTTTCAGTTTCTTTTGTCCCATTCTTCCTTTGTTCTCAATCACATCCCATTCCTCTCAATGGTGTCTACCAGTGGCTCAATTTCTTCTGCTTGAAATCTCTTGTCCCTTCCCCCTTCCCCTTCTTCTCCTTGTCCTTCTCCTTCCCCTTCCCTTGGATCCATCTTTTGCAGCTCACATTTAAATGTCCAGATCGAGCTCCGATCCCAATGTGTTCTCACAAGCCGCTGATCCAGACCAGGAAGTTCACTGTGGATGTGCGGACACACTCGTCACATGGAAAAAGTTTGTTCTTTTTTTCGGTGCATGCTCACTGACTTTTCGGCGCACACTTGAAGCTCCACATCTAGATTTAACCGGGTACCGCAGCGCCAAAATTAAATTTTACTTTGGCACAGAAAAATTGTCCGTAAATCCTCCGAGGCGCCAAAAATCGGCAAAGAGGAAATCGAGCCCTTTGTCTGTCAGCTAATTTATGCCTTTACCAGTACAATTTGGGCGAAGACCTCTTACAGTGGACATCAATGATGGTGGAGTATAAATATAATTATAATATGGTAATATTATTCATTTCCTACGACCACCAAAGCAGATTGACTTGAACTCCTGATTCATCTCTGCCCTGGGATAATCCAGGGTGCTTTAGGGAACAATGGTGGCCAAATTGTAACAGTTCCATGTAGAGCTTTCATTGTAACCAGAAAGATGGCTGCTGGCATTCTGTAACCCAAAATATACAGATACATCAAAGTAAATACATCTGGACATCATCTGTTTTACTTCTTTACAGAAGAACAAAGGTCCTTTTAACAGATGCTTTTTTTTTTAACAGAATTCTAATTAGCTGGATGCATTTCTGTAAATAAAATTTGAACCTTAAAAGGCCATTTGGTTATTATTATTTCTGTTAATTGGTACAATCAATGGGGCTTATGATAAATGTATAATGAATAGCTTGTAAATATAACTAATAAAAACCTATGATATCTTAATCTGAACATCTGTACACCAAGTGATAAAATAAACATCTTTCGATCAATGCGAGACAGAGTGAGTTTCGGGAACAGCCAGGCCATAATGGGGGTGTCATGTGGAAATTAGATACTTCTAAGAGCGAAAGAAAATCAGGTTATGAATGAACTCTTGCACCTTCCAGAAGTTGGTTCAAAACAATGGGCCACACTTTCCACTTTTGTGCAGATCGCCCAAAAATAGGCGTTATTTCCAGTGTTGGTGGTAAATATGGGATTTGAGATCATCAGATTGTCACCCATTTTCAAAACCCCAACTTTCCATTTTATAAAATGGGCGTTACCGCGAGTGATCTGAAATGGGCGTTAGCGTTACATTTTTTGATCTTCTGCCGTAAACTGTCTGCGTCCATAGCAACGCCATGGCAACGGTCGTTTCCCGTGTTTCAGGAGGTCAGGGGTCATCAATACATGCGCAGAAGAGGAGAGAGAGAGAGGGAGCAGAGAGGAACTGAAAGTGTGTGTGGGTGTGTTGTGTGGTTGTTTGGCTGTTGTGAGAGGTAGGATGGAGGGAGATTTACCAGTAGCAAAAAGAATTCAGAGCACAAATAATGTTGTGTGCACAGAGATTTTGGCAAAAAAAATTACAATGGAAAGCATGGAAGAGGTGACATAGCACACTGTGGAGACTGGCCAAAGCAGTGAGGTGGAAGAGGAACTATTGGGAGGACAAAAACGAGCTTGGAGATTCTCCGACGAGGCAAATGCCTCCCTCCTACAGGAGGTGGAGTCACGCTGGGGTCAATTGACCCAGGTTGTGCATGGGAAGCCCACCCCAAAGGTCTACCAGAAGATAGCTGAGGTGGTCTCGTCGGCGATGAATGAGATGCGTGAGAGCAACCAATGACGCAAGCGCTGGAACGACCTTGTCAGATCTGCCAGAGTAAGTATTACATTTTTTTTACAGTTACTTATATATTTATATAATTTGAATTGTAAGTGTAATGAGTGATTAAAATCAGATGTGATGTCTTGCACTTATAACGGGAATGTTTTACTCAAAGCCTGCAGTGACGGTGTACGTCGTTAGGTAAATAATAATTTTCGTAATAATCATGATTACATCTGTCGATTATGTATTGTATCAGTCTCTGTGACAGTACCTAGCAATGATCTCACGCAATGATCTCATGCCATGTCATGCTGGTGTTACCTTTCACAGAAGAAGCTTTCAAAGAATAGGGCTGAGCAGAGGCGAAGCATCATCGAGCTCACCGACATTAAGGTGCGGGTGCTGGCACTAGGGGGGAGCCACTCCCGCCCGGCCACGCATGCAGCAACAGACCCTGATGTGATGTCACGTGAGTAAAGTATGCACCACTGCATGATGTAAAGTCAATAGATGCCGCACCCACTCATATCCGACCAATAACATATGATAAATGATTGAGAAAAGTGTTATTTAAATAATGATGGCCTCGTGAGAATCATTTTAATGCAGAATTTGGACAAGATCATGAAATGTGATATCTGGGATGATTTTGATAGCGGTGGTGCTTGGTGTGCATATGCTGTGTGTAGCGTTGGAATCACTTTGTGACCCTAGCACCCACTTTTCCTCTAATAACCTCATTTATGTTTTGTAGCTCAGCCAGCAGCGCGGCCCCATGCAACACCACCGAGTCCAGGAGCTGGGGGTCCGGGGCCGGAGTCGCCGGACGATCGTGCATCTGGTGCTGAGGAGCCCCGATTATCGCCCGTGGAGCTGCAGGGTGCCTTCTCCACGGATGACAGTGCGGACTTCGAAGAGTGTGCATCGCCAAGCTCCATAATGCATTTGACACCGATTACATCTCGTGCTTCTGCCGCCAATGCCTTCCTCCACCGTGGAGGGAGCGGGCCCAAGCACCTTGCCGCAGGGCACCCGAAGTGTCTCCATGGCGGCACCGACCCCGCAGAGGTTGGTTCGATGCAGCAGGTCTGCTCCACGATTGGCAGATCTGAGCGGGGACATGGTACACTTGTCCAGGAGGAGTGTTGAGTTAGGTCAGCAGACCCTACAGACAATGGGGGGCATATCCCAACAGCTGGCCAGCATGCCCGCCACCATGACTGAGTACGTGCCGTGGATGGTGGCGGCCCTGGAGGTGATAGCCAGGAACACTGGTGGCAGACACTGCACCCCAAGGTGCCGCAACCCCATTGCCAACGACACAAGAGCCCGGAGGACGTTCCCACCTCAGGACCATCCTCTCCCATATCTGGTCAACCAACGGTTCTGCCGTCATCCTCCCCAATGAAGCAGCACCTGAGGAGCTCCTCGGTAAGGTGGCTTGGAGTCAGGAGGAGTAGGGTAAGGGGTAGAGGTGGCGAGGAGAAGCGGGGGAAGGAAAGGAAAGTGAGTTGCATAGCCGCAGGAGTTGTATTGGTCACGGTATTTTTATGTTGTGGTTGCTATTTTGTTGGGAGGTTTGGGGGAAGGGGGAAGGTTGGTACCTTGTTTTTTTTGCATTTGTGTTCTTTGATTATGAAGTTTTGTTTGAAATGTGAACACTTTTATGAATGATATAAATGTCATCAATTTGTTGTGGGTTGGGGTATTTTTTACAGTTATAGTTATGGTTTTATATAAATGTTCTTATTAAATGTTTTTTATTTCACATAACCTTGTTGTGAATTGTCTCAGATAGCTGCACCGTTACACACTGGTGATTCCTTAACATGAAAGGGGATAATTCAACATCACTTGAATCAACTTAAACTTTAACTGTCACCAAGGTAATGCACACCATTCACGTATGAGCTGCAGACACAGCAGTCTTGCAGCTTTGTAAATACCACCAATGTTATTTCAAGCAAAGCGTTATTTATGAGCTGCTGACCTTAGAGTCTTGCAGCTATGTAGCCACCACGGGCCTTTTCCTGCGGTCTAGAGGAGGGTGGGGGCATGGTTTCATCGTCAACCTGATTGTCTGCCCCGAGGTCAGCGTCCACCTCCTCGTCCCTCTCTCTCCTGAGGTGGACCGACAGTCCCTTCTTGTTCCCGCCTGATAGCCAAGTGGTGCAGCATGCAGCACACCACCACGAATTGAGCTACCTGCTCAGGGTGGTATTGTAACTCACCTCCTGAGTGGTCCAGGCATCTAAAGCGCTACTTAAGCACTCCAATGGCATTCTCGATGATATTGCGTGTGGTTATGTGGTTCTCGTTGTATCGCTTCTCGCCTTCGGTGTGGGTGTTTCACAGGGGAGTCATCAGCCAGGTGGCGAGGCTGTATCCTTTGTCACCAAGCATCCAGCATTGACCTTGTGGCTGATTGTTAAGCAAGTCAGATACAGCACTCTCATGCATTATAGATGCTGCCCGGAAATTTTGCATTTACTGCCATTAAAATTTGCTGGTGGTCGATAACGAGTTGCACATTCAGGGAGTGCAATCCCTTTCAGTTCTGAAAAAGCTCTGCATCCTGAAAAGGTGCCTGCATAGCGATGTGCATACAGTCTATTGCTCCCTGCACCTTGGGGAAGTTTGCAATTCTGGAGAATCCTAGAGCCCTCTCAGTCTGTGCCTCCCTGGTCATAGGGAAGCAGATAAAGTCCATTCTGCGTGCGTAAAGAGCTTCAGTCACCTGTAGAATGCAGCAATATGTGGCACGCAGAGATATAGCGCAAATGCCGCTAGCTGAGGCCTGAAAGGAACCCAATGCATAGAAGGCAAGTGGCACAGTGACCTTGACCTCAACGGACAGTGCGGTCCTGATGGTGCTGGCAGGCTGCAGATCTCCCCTGATAAGCTGGCATATCGCATTGATAACCTCTTTCCGGAAACACAGTCTCCTAAGGCACGTGTTATCGGACAGATTCAGATAAGACCGCTTCTCCCTGTAAGTGCGTGGGGTGCAAGTTCTCGTCCTCCTCAGCAGTCTGCCACCTCTTTGATTGGGCACATTATGCTGTTGAATATACCTTCTGCCATCTCTAGTCTGCAGCATGGGTGTAGTCATCAAGGCAGGCTGAGAAATTACAGGCCCCATTACAATAACAATCAGTGTTTTAGCTATTGATCACAAACAATAAATTTACCTACTAAAACACCTAAAATGAATTCAAATTGTCCACAGTATGATAAGATGTTTGTTCAGATGTTCAAATCACCTTAAAAGAACTCCACAGTACATCAAAACTCCCCAGAAGTTGAAGTAGCCTTTTATATGAACCGACCTCTGATTTACAAAATGGTGTCCATACCGCTGGGTTTAGTTCAGGTGAGAGCAACTTTTTCTCAGCGTTTCTTTTGGTCAGCGATATTTGAGGCGATATGTGGGCGAGGTGCCGAAAGTAAAGTTCGGCGATATTATGGGCGTTAGTTTCGCCTATTGTGATCTTTATGGCAAAAAAAAGTGGGTGGGCAGTATTATTAATTCTTGGTGTTAACTACATGCCAAAAATAACGCTGGGCGATAAGTGAGCGATACATGTGTGTTAGTTTCCATTTTGTTGCTAAATGGGCGATATCTGGGCATTATACCTCATCTCAGCATTAAAATGGACGTTAAGTGAGCGGTATCGATGCAAAAAAAGTGGAAAGTCTTGGCCAATGGTAATTGCAAAAATATTCTTACGCTGTATTGAACGATGCATTGATACTACATTGTACTCTATTAACGCCGAGAATTAATAATACCGCCCACCCACTTTTTTTTGCCGTAAAGATCACAATGGACGAAACTAACGCCCATAATATCGCCGAGCTTTACTTTCGGCACCTCGCCCACATATCGCCTCAAATATCGCTGACCAAAAAAAACGCTGAGAAAAAGTTGCTCTCACCTGAACTAAACCCAGCGGTATGGACACCATTTTGTAAATCAGAGGTCGGTTCATATAAAAGGCTACTTCAACTTCTGGGGAGTTTTGATGTACTGTGGAGTTCTTTTAAGGTGATTTGAACATCTGAACAAACATCTTATCATACTGTGGACAATTTGAATTCATTTTAGGTGTTTTAGTAGGTAAATTTATTGTTTGTGAACAATAGCTATAATACTGATTATTATTGTAATGGGGCCTGTAATTTCTCAGCCTGTCTTGATGACTGCACACATTGGAACTCAATGTGAATCACTCTTGAGTTTGAAAGAAAGAACAAAGTATTTATAATGCTTTTTAATCCTCAGGATAGCCCAAGTGCTGCACAGCCAATGAAGTACTTTTGAAGTGTAATCATTGTTACATTGTAAGCAAATGCAGCAGCCAAGTTGTGCACAGCAAGCTCCCACACACAACCATGGTTCTGGCTGAGGGACAAAAGTTGGCCAGGACACTCAGAGAACTTCCCTCCTCTTCTTTGAAAAGTGACATTGGATCTTTTATCTCCACCTAAGAGAGCAGGCAAGGGTCTCCATTTAATGTTTCATCCAAGAGGCAATATCTCAGACAATGAAGCACTTCCTCAGTGCTGCACCGAACTGTCAGCTCAGATTATGACTCAAGTCTCTGAATTAATGGGGATATTAACCTTTGCTTTGAGTTTGGACACCCTACTCACAAAGTCACCTCCAAAATGCAATCAAAGCTCATGGGGAATGCTTTGGTGGCGACATTGTGACATCACAACACACGCAAACAAAACAATGCGGTAAATTTTTGTGCATGTTAAAATAATATTTCATCTGTTGGTGGGGCAATCATCAGAGAAATTATTTTGGATGTTAGCAAAGTATGTTCTTGTCACTGCCTTGCCCTTTGGAGCTGAGTGTAGAAGACTATGTTTACATTGTGGTTGGAGATGCACAGTTTAGCTCTGAAGCCATCAAGTAGTGAGTTTAATCAATTTTGTATGTAAATTCTTTGACCTGCCATTAACCATCCCTGACAAGCAAGAGCATCTTTGCAGCAATGCTAAAGATGATGAGTAAATGCTTTCTGAAATGCAATTATTAACATCAAACTGGTAGCTGCACTTCAGATTTCTGCCAAGTAGTTCCCTGCTTATACTGTATGTCAATTCTACTTCCCAGAATAGAGCTAGACGCAGGCACAAAACTCCTCTCCCAGCAGTTAAATGTTAGGCAGTGAACAGGCCAGTGTCACATTGTAAAAGCATTTAAATTAATTGCAACTAGGTTTTTTTAACATTCGTTTTAATACCAACCTGGAGTTACGCTGAAAATGTTGTCGAACTGAACTGATGCAAGACTAAATCTCCCAGTGTGTCCCACAATGCTTCTTGTTGGATTCGGGTCACACCCTTAATCCAGATTTATATAATTTTAGCCTCTTCTTCACTCTCCCGTCTTAGTTCAATTATCTCCTTGTCCTCTGTGGTGTATTCTCTACGGCATCACAAACACACTGCACTTACAAGATGACTCCAACTCCTTTTTATTATTGTAAACAGTAATGGCTGCATTACAATAGTAGTCCACTATTACACCTTCTAACCTGAAAAGTGCCCTTCTCTTGACTATCCATGTGCCACATCAGAGGAGATTCACGACTATTACAAATAATATCAAACAACAGGGACTGAATTCAAGGTTTTAATCTCATCTGAGGGCACATCCAATAATTACAAACGGCTCTTTCGTATTTTATGATGCTAACTGCATTCCTGAATTAGATTACTGCCGCTATCACTCATTAGTACTTAATATTCTAAGGGCTAGACTTTTGGCACATCATATAAGAGCTGAGATTCAGACTATTGCCCATATTTGCTGAAAAGTGGAAACTAGTGCCCGATTATAGCCCATTTATCGGCGGCACAACTTTCGGCACTGCTGAATGAGCTGCATCGCCCGGCCTACTTTAAAAAAAAAATTCGACGTCATCCTCGTGCAAGGCCGAGAATATGCTTATAATGGAAACTAGCGCCCGATTATGGCCCAGATTTTTGCCGAGCGCTACTTTCGGCATTTTGCCCACAATTTGTCCAGAGCTGGCCCAAAAATACGCTAAAGAAAAGCTGCATTAACTCGGCATTACTCAGCACTACGGGGACAATCTGTAGTAAAAGGCTGTCAGGAGAATCAATTTATCAGCTTTTTTGACTCTTGCCAATCATCTAATCACATTTGAATTTGTTGAGGACAAATTTAGGGCAGTTATAGCGATTTATAGTGATGGGGCCTGTAATTTCTCAACCAATATTGATCACTAATCACATGCTGCAAAATAAAGATGGGAGACTACAATGAGAAAAGTTACATACAAGTACATTGCTGTAATGTCAGGGTTAATAAATCATGGACTTTCCCCCCCTCTGACCACAGTACAAGTAGAAGCAGAACGAGGGTATGTCATCCCACGAGGAAGGAAATGGAGTTCACCTCAGTTGGCTGATAGATTTTATTTTATAAAGCAACAGGGGCGAGAATAAAAGAAAGGTTCTATAATGTTATTGATGGGGACCAGGTTCCCTGTTATCTCTGTCAACCCCCGTGGGAAAAGTTCTTTGCCTGAAAAAAAAACGCGCATGCACAGAGTGGCTGTTGTTATGAACGCCAGCCTTGCATGGCTGAATACATCACTATGTCCCATTTCACATTACTAAGGCTGTCGCCCAAATTAAAAAGGTGAAACTAGCGGTTTTTAAAATGGGAGATATTCCAATGATCCTGAAAAATTAAAAAAGCACTATCGCCGGAAATATCGCCCATTTTTGGGTGATAGCGACCATAGTGGAAAGTCCAGCCCTAAATGTAATCCCATTTGTGTTCACCATGAGAGAAACTATACTAAATCCATTTAACGCAGATTTCAGTCTCCGTACTGAAAATCGGAACCATGCATTCCAAATGATTCATTTCCTGCACCTGAAGAAGGCTGTCTCACATTAATTGTGTTGATAATCACGAATATACAGTGTGTATTCATCAGTAGGTTTCCTCCTTCTGATACAAGCTTCTGTCCTTCACTAACCCGTCATTGGTGCAACACATTCAATCTCTTCAGAACCTTGGTGATATTTTTTTAGATGTTTAATTATGACAAATGGGAGGCAAATCCTCCTCCTCTCAAAAGTGATGATTCAGATCAAATTCGGCGTGACAAACATTGTGGGGGCAAAATTGCGTAGCGTCCCGTTTGAGGGGGTAACAGACGCAAGGCGGGGTTTCTTGTACCAGGCCCGGAGGTCCCACCCCGCGACTTATATTCGGGTTACTGTCTCTAGGAGCAAGTGGAGTGCAAAATATCGCTCTGCATTTGCTCTGTTGGGTGCGAGCGGGGCGGCAGGGATCCATGGGGGCAGCTTCATTAAAGGGGAGGGCCAAGCTGCCGACACTGCGGGCGAGAAACGGGTCCATCCCTGGACTACCAGGGAGCGGTGTGCCGTGGCAGCAGTCTGGCATACAAGCAGAGTGCCGGGCTGAAAGATCGCGGAAGGCACCCCGTGGTCCAAAATGAAGAAGGCTGCGACTGGTAAGTTGGCCATTTTTTTTTCCAATTCCCGGCCTCCCCTTTAAATTGCACCCTGCGAGCGGCCTCCAGCCCGGTACGTGCCCCCTGAAGCTGTTGCTGGCAACGCCCGGCGCAGCCTTGGGGGTGCTACCGATTTTTCGCTCCCGGGCGAAAACGGGTCGATGCGCTCGGTAGTGGCGTCGTCATCGCTGGCACAGCGCAGCGGGGCGCTACCGGTTACCGCCACCGCTAAACTCCCGCGGAATTCCACGGGAGACGTTAGCGGCGCCACACCCGGGCGAAAAGTCGTTTGCACCCTGTTATGGGAAGTGCAAATGCCACAATTTTCTCCCCCTGTGACTTTATGACATTAAAAATACAATAAGCCATCTTTTTGTTTAGTCTGAATGCAGTGCCCTTGTCAGTACAGGAAAACCAGGTTCTGCGGTCAAATCTTGGAGTGAGTTAACATGGCCAGTGCCACTATACCTGCTTCCTGTCTGCACAGTACTGTCTCACTCTCCCTTTAATCGTGGGACCGGCATACAATGTTGCTCCGCACTACCAAGTTCGTACTGTCAGCCTGTGTGTAAATACCAAGCTGTGGCCACTCACTTCCCTGAAAGGAGATGGGGAAATGGAGCTCTGCAAACTGTCGTCACTCATCTATAAGACAGAAGATGAGAGGTTAATTTATCTTTAAATCTATTATTCAACAGGAAATCCATTTTCTCGCAGAGCTTTCCCAACTTGCATGTCCGAAATGCTTCTATTTAATTCTTCCACTGATATACGGCTATTTAAACGGTCAATCTGTTCATCTGCCAATTTGAGTAGAATAAGGTTATCCTGTTGATAGAAATGAGGTAGATATTTTGTTTTTATGGGGAGAAAAAAATCCAATAATTAGTGGGTCAGGACAATATTTAAAAATGCAACAATATTTTGATAATTAATATTGGTCACTCTACATGGCCTGGGTACATTATGCTGTGGAGGTCACCTCAGCACCAATATCAATCTTTGTTCTATAATATAATTAACATGAATTGCAGGGACCAAATTGGAATCAATGTAAACCAACCTGAGGGGTTGGTATCATGCCTGTTCCAATTTGAGTTGGTGCCAGTATAGCCAATAAATGGCTTACCCCCCCCCTCAATTAACTTGATTAGTCCAGCCAAACAGATAATTTATGAAATATTTGTTTGGCATTCAAAATAAAGATATGATGAATGAAGTCAAGAACTGAATGGTAAACAAATGATCCCACTGCCATTTCCTATAATGTGCTACATTGTAATGATGTAAGGCAAAGTCACTGTAAGAGCAAAACTTTAGATTTAGACAAGCGCTCTGCACTAGTAAGGCAGAATAATGGAGCTGAATTTGTGGCCCCTACGGACGCGTACGAACTGCTCATGCACCCATGGAGTCGCCTAAGTTGCAGGTTTTGGCATGCACTGAGCATGTGCTAAAACCCAGAACTTGCCACCTGTCAAGAATTCTTTTGACAGTTCATATGAATCCCCGGGAAAAGGGCCTCCGTGGGTGGAGAATTGGGGCTATTTGCCCAACTTCTGCCCAGAAATTCTTACGCCTGGTAGCTTAAGAGTTTTAAAAAACAGAAAAATAATTTTTTAAAATCTTTTTTCATTGAAAACCCTATGCAATAAGGTAAGTTTATTTTTAGCCCCATTAAAACAAGTACATTTATTTTTCAAAAAATTAAATTTTTGTTTAAAATATTTAGTTAAATGCCATTTTTAATATGTAATGTTTTAAAATTTTATTTGATGTGTAGAGGTATTTTTTTATGTGATCCCCATTCATACTTATGGGAGTTCTGTACATACAGAATCCCCATTGGCATGAATGGGGATTCCATTCTTTGATTGGTTGGGCCAGTCCACATGATCCCAAGGGCGTTTGCAAACCGCCTGCGCCCCGGGATACATGGGCCTCTATGCATGTTTACGCCTACAGACCCAGGAGCGCAAGTGTATAAAACCTCTGGGACCATCAGGTAAGTTTGTAGATTTTTTGCAGGTCGGGAAGCCTCCGACCGCAAATTCAGCCCCAGAGAATTTTACTCTGTAGATTTGTGATGAGATTTATAAAGAGTCTGGGTTATGACCCAGGCCTCATTACAATCATGCCAGTAAACAATAATCTGTTTGGAGAAATCATAGCCTTCACCCCACTTTTAGAATAGTTTTTGAGACATTCTTAGGGCTCAATTTTCCCTAGTGATTTGCACCGTTATTTTGGCGCACGCGGCTTTTTTTGGCCAAAATTTAAAAATCCAAGTTTCCCCAAAGATTGTGCGCCAGCATAACTCAGTTAGTTACAATCTTTTTAGATTTTTTTTGTGTAACCTGATGTCTGCGCCAGATTTTCACAATTATGCAAGTTTGGCCAAATTACAATTCTCCTAGGACGGTGAACGTGACCACTCCCAAGAAACCTTCTGGGCACTTAAGAAAAACCAGTGCACATCAAAAATTGGCGCAGAAAGATGCCATTGTTTTTAGGTGAAGTTTTGGAGGGCGTCAAGAACACACAAATATGCATCATCAAGCTTAAATTTTTCCAACTGAAAATGCAGAAAATTAAAGTTTCATGCAATTCTTTAAGTTGGATTTTTTTGAAAGTGCCACCACCGAATGTCTCCAAACTGTGCTCCAGGGTTGGAGCATCGGCTGGCAGAATCGGGCCCTCGCCCGGACACAGGGACTCGGAGCTCAGCTTGAAAAGAAGCCCGGGGGGTTGTGGAAGCTGAAGTGAAGGGATGAGAACCCTTATACTATGCCACTATGAATCAAAAGAAGCCCAGGGGACTGGGGGGTGGTGGGGGAGAGGTGGAAGCCAAACTAAAGGCATGAGAAGCCTTACACTATTCAGCAAGCACCATCAAATGAATCCTGGGGTGAGTGGGGTGGGGGGGGGGGTGGGGTGCGGGTGGCGGGGGGGTGTTCCCGATCTAAGCAAGCCCATTGCACATACTCAGACCTGGGTGTGGTCCATACTAGGGAGCTGACCTTGCGGAGAGAGACAACAAAGAAGCTTGTCGTGCCTGCCGTTTTGAGTTTTTTGCAAAGGTACTATTTAATGATGGGGGCAACACTAACAATGCCATACCTCATGCAAGCCTTCTGCATGATGGTGCCGTGGCGGAGACAATTGATTCAACGTCATCGCGTGAGGAACTTAGAGCATGTAGGATCATGGGCAGGAAGGCTTACCCACATCGGGTATTTCGAGACAGGCATTCATACCTGCACCTGAGTGAAGCAGACTGTGTCAAAAGGCTGCGTTTCCACAAAGAAGTTATAACCGAGATCTGTGAGTTAATAAAAGCAGACCTGCACCCTAGAACCGTCAGGAGGACTGCTTTGTCAGTTAAAGTAAAGGTTACAGCTGAACTTTCATTTTATGCATCTGGATCATTCCAGGCCACAACTGGGGACGTGTGCGCCATCTCTCAACATGCAACACATATCTGCAATCGGCAGGTGACTGCTGCACTATATGCCCGGAGGAATGACTACATAAAGTTCCCCATGACCGCCCAGGCAATGTGTGACAGGGCTGTGGGCTTCTCCAGGATTGCTAGCTTCCCAAAGGTACAGGACTGCATTGATTTTATCCACATCGCCTTGCGAGCACCTTTGGAGGATTCCGAGATGTACAGGAACAGAAAAGGTTTCCACTCTGTTAATGTGCAGCTCCTCTGTGACGACATGTCAATTGATGCACAATTCCCTGGGAGCACCATCCTATGCGAGAGCACTACATCTGCCATGTTTCTACAGCAGCTGGTTGCTGGGAAACAAAGGTTACGGCCTCGCCCCCTGGCTCATGACGTCCCTATGCGTAATCAGGATGGAAACTGACCGGGAATACAACGTGTCGCACATTGCGACACGCAGCACCATAGAGAGGACCATTGGCATCTTAAAACAGCGTTTCCGATGCCTGGACCATTCTGGAGGCTGCTTGCAATACTCCTGTGAGATTGTAGATCAGTTCACTGTTGTGTGCTGCATGCTGCATAACTTAGCCATTATGAGGCAGCAGCAGCTGGTAGTAGAAGACCCACCTGAGGTGAAAGTGGCTGATGAGGATGAGGAAGATGCAGATGAGGAGGAGGAGGAGGACGACGAGGATGCCATGCAACTACCTGAACCCGGAGCACGACGGTGGAGGAGGGCGGGCCGTTGTGCCTCTTTAACGATTGCTCGAGCCTTGCACCAGCAGCTCATCCATGAACACTTTGCTGCCTGAAGGCTCAGCGGCAACTATTCCAAATGGACCATGTTTACTGTTTGGACCTATTCCGTAATTTTGTGTTGTGTTAATGGAACAAATAATGGAAATTATTCTTCTTTACTTCAAAAAGTTGTGTTAATAATGGACCAAATAATGGAAACAATTCAGTTATAATTTAAAATATATTTTATTCAAAAGTTTAACAAACATTTGTTTGTACTTAACTTAACTTTAATAAAAATATTCTTGTATTAAACTTTAAAGTTTTCAGTTAAGATCACTTACAAACTTTTAAACTTGTAAATTTACATAAATTACAAAAAACATTTAATTTGAGAACAATAATAAGAACAACAACAACAGCAGCAAAGAAAAGCAGCACCCATCTCAGCTCCACCTTATTCTAAGACCGCCCGCTGTGCTTGGTCTTGTTGACTCCACTCCTGCCCACAGGCAGTGGTGCAGCGTTTCTTGGGTTGGTACCAAGCTTATTCTTTTGAACATTTCGGGTAATGCACACTTCTTGATGGGGGGGGTGGGGGGGGTGGTGGGGGTGGTGGGGGCAGGGGGTTTGCGGCGGTGTGGGGGGAGCAGCCAGTAATGTGGAAGACCTGGTTTGGGCCTCTTCAGAGGCTGGTCTGGGGATTGGAGTGGGAGTGGTAGTTGGTTCTATCAATGGGCGCGGGGTCTGGCCATGTTCCCTTATTGCAGCAGCTAACTCCGACATTCCCTCCCTCATATGCCCTGACAGTGTCGCAACTACCTGCAACATTCCCTCCCTCATGTGCACCGACATTGTATCTGCTGCCTGAGACAGTCCCTCCCTCATGTTCCTGGACAGCTTTCCCATTTCTTCTGAGAGTGTTGTTACTTCTCCCCACAGTCCCGCGACCTCATCACCCACCCCACTGATGTTGTCCAGGAGTGATCGCGTAAGGTCAATGCTCTCCCCACTCATTGCCATCATCTGAACCCCATCTCATAGAACCTACACCTCAGGAGAGTGCTGTCGAGCTCTCCTTCCCCCTCCTCACTCTGGGTTTGGCTCATTGTATCCCACTAGGACCCGCAGCCTCGGACGGTGGAGCCCTGGGTGTGCCTCGCTGCATCCCACTAGGACCCGCAGCCTCGGACGGTGGAGCCCTGGGTGTGCCTCGTTGCATCCCACTAGGACCCGCAGCCTCAGACGGTCGGCCCTGGGTGTGCCTCGCTGCATCCCACTAGGACCCGCAGCCTCAGACGGTGGAGTCCTGGGTGTGCCTCGCTGCATCCCACTAGGACCCGCAGCCTCGGACGGTGGAGCCCTGGGTGTGCCTCGTTGCATCCCACTAGGACCCGCAGCCTCAGACGGTCGGCCCTGGGTGTGCCTCGCTGCATCCCACTAGGACCCGCAGCCTCGGACGGTGGAGCCCTGGGGTGTGCCTCAATGGGTGGCACCTGCACCTCCTCTAAAGTGAGTATAACAGTGGGGGCTTCATCCATCCCCTCCCCCACTCACTCAGCTCCATGCTCTTGGTCTGGAAGGTGGGATTGGATGATATTCTCCTCCAGGCTTGTCCGCTTCTGAATCTTTTTCTGCATCATCAGGGTTGGCCTCCAGTTCTGCAAAATATAACAGAACAGACAAATGGTTAGCAGCATAGGAGGGGGCAGGGTGGGTGGCATGAGTAGGCTCACACAGCGCAGGCATCAAGCTGATTTGAAGGACCATGATGAATGATAGCACATTGCATCAACTGAAGCGTCGCTGATGGAGACATCCCCATGAACCGAAGCATGGCTAGCCCGCACAGTACTTAACATTTAGCAAAACCAGACTGTGAAATTTGCAGGACTTACCCTCTCCCTCGAATGTGGGCCCAGCTTATGCAGTGGTGGTTGCTTTTCTCCAGGCAGGACCCATCAAAGCAGCGACCCTGTCTTCCAAGGGTGTCAGTGGCTGCAGATTTGCCAGGCCTCCTCCTGTTCGAGTTCTTTCCCTTTTGTTGTGTGCCACCTTCCTCAGCAAAGATGAAAATATAACATTCTTGAGAGCGTGTCTTTCTGCTGGGTGGGACATATACAGATGGTCACATTTATAATTGCAATTCCATTGAATAAATGAAAATATTACTTACACCAACTGCTTGACCAAGGTCCTGCCACTTCTTTTTGCACTGGCCTCCAGACCTCGGGGTGGTCACCATTGCACAGAAATCTTCTGCAAGTTAGTTTCAGCATTTCTTCATTTCTTTTGGTGAAACTTTTATGTGACCTCTATCGGTGTACAGTAACCAGTGCCTCCACTTCATCCTGTAAGAAATTCTTGGTCCTTGAGCCGCGTTGCATCTTGTATTGCAGCTCCGATTTTTCCACTGAGAATTAAAGTTCTCACACACAACTGGCTCTTTAAAAATGGCCGAATGCAGACCGGGAGCTGTACTGGGCATGCGTACCCATAGCAATCACGTCAAAAATGTCCTTTTTTTCCCGTGCATGCGCAGAAGGGGGCGGTGGGGGGGAGGGGGGGGTGGTGGGGGTGGGGCTTTGTTTTTTCGGCACAGACATTAGGCTCCACCCCCTGAAGCTACAGGACAGGCTGCGCGGCGCTAATTTCAAAAAATAGGACGGGGAAACTTGGTACTTATTTTTTTGGAGTAGTTGGGGCCAGAAAAAAACGGGCGTAACTGGCAATGCGCCAAAAAAACACCACTGGGGAAAATTGAGCCCATAGGCTTTTATATAGTTAGATGTCACTTACGGAGAACATTAAAGGACAAAAAAGTGCAATGACAATAACAATGTCCTAAATAATTGAATCCTGGAGGTAAAATGTATCAAGAATAATGTTGCATAGAAATGAATAGAAAGCTCTCAATGCAGACTTTTCTCTTATCTGATTAAGTTATCTGAAATTGAGCAAATTGAACAGGCTCTTGCATTAACTTCTTAGCAAACTTATATCTAATGTAATATTTTAAACAAAGGAATGACTGTTAGTGTGAAGGGAAAGACCTCAGAGGCACATCACATCCTGTCCCAGTGTATCACTGAATAATTGGCACAAGCCTCATACCATCGATGTAACTTAAACCAGCAACAATTCACACTTCATTATATCGGACTTCGACCTAAATTACTGATGGATCTTCAGCAAAAAGCCAGAGGTTTGCTCACATGTCTTAACTGCAACTTTGTATCAGATACTTGTATAGATAGTAAATAAATGGATTCAGTTTTCTCCTTAAGCCACTGGCAATGTGTTTAATGCAACCAGCAACTGTTTCCACCCATTTCCCAGAAAATTACAAGAAGACTGGAAGTTATCCAATAACTATTTTGTATTTATAAATACTTTAGTTGGGATAGAATCCACATGGCATTGTTGAATTCATGCTGGGCTTGAGTTGAGAGAGTTTCACTGGTGTTAAGACTAGGTTTCCCTTGTTGGCATTTGGATAACAGTTATCAGCGACTGAGTTAAAAGATGGGGGCAAATATTTTTTCTTCAGGCGCCCAATGCAGAGTTTCACATGATGGGAGCACAAAATCAGGAATTCAAGCATATGGGCCATGATTTTGCAATTGTTTATTTCCCATGGTCATTGCACTGAGCGTTCTGGATAATGCTATAAATCAGAATGATATGATTTATAAACTCCATCTCAATTGAAACCTTTGTAAACTTGAGCTCATCCAAAACTCGGCTGTCCTAACTCGCACCCAGTCCCGTTCGCCCATCACCCTTGTGCTCGCTGACCTACATTGGCTTCCAGTTAAGCAACACCTCGATTTAAAAATTCTCCTCCTTGTTTTCAACTCCCTCCATGGCCTCGCCTCTCTCTATCTCTGTAATCTCCTGCAGCCCCACAACCCCCCACGAGATATTTGAGTTCCTCAACTTTCTGCCCTCTTGAGTATCCCTGATTATAATCGCTCAGCCATTGGTGGCTGTGCCTTCAGCTGCCAAGGCCCTAAGCTCTGGAATTCCCTCCCTAAACTTCTCCAGCTCTCTATCTCTCTTTCCTCCTTTAAGATGCTCCTTAAAATCTAGCACTTTGACCAAACTTTTTGGTCATCTGCCCTAAATTCTTCTTATGTGGATCTGTGTCAAAGTTTTGCTTTATAACACTCCTGTGAAGTGCCTTGAGACATTTTACTGTGTTAAAGATGCTATATAAATACAAGTGGCTCAGTCGCTGCTCCTCCAGCTGCTTTCACCTCCACAGTTTGGGCAGCTGGCCGTAAGGACTCCGGGGTCGCTGCTGAGGCCAGCTCCGAGCTAGCCGAAAGGACTACGAAGGACGCCACCGGATCGGGAGAGGGAGGACAGAGCTCATACCTGTTCCAAATCCTCAGAATCTGGAGAGGGAGCGAATTCCAGGTGCAGTGGAGAGGTCCAGGAGGTTCTTGGTGCTGCAGAGGGGTAAGAGTTTGAGGAGAGAGATGGTGTGGGATCGTCAACACCTTCACTGATGTATACGAAAGCATGATCCTTACACTAAACATCTATAAGACAAAGGTCCTCCACCAACCTGACCCTGCCACACAGCACTGCCCCCCCGGTCATCAAAAACCACGACGAGACCTTGGACAACATGGACCACTTTCCATATCTCGGGAGCCTACTAGCAGCAAGGGCAGACATCGACAACGAGGTCCAACACCACCTCCAGTGCACCAATGCACTCTTCGATTGTGTGTTCGAGGATCAGGCCCTCAAATCTGGCACCGTATATGGTCTACAGGGCTGTAGTAATACCCGCCCTCCTGTATGGCTCAGAAATGTGGACCATATACAGTAGGCACCTCAAATCGCTGGAGAAATACCACCAACAATGTCTGCGCAAGACCCTGCAAATCCCCTGGGAGGATTGACGCACCAACATCAGTGTTCTCGATCAGGCCAACATTCCCAGCATCGAAGCACTGACCACACTCAACCAGCTCTGTTGGGCGGACCACATTGTCCGCATGCCCGACACAAGACTCCCAAAGCAAGCGCTCTACTCGGAACTCCTAAATGGCAAGCGAGCCCCAGGTGGGCAGAGGAAACGTTTCAAGGACACCCTCGAAGCATCGTTGATAAAGTGCAACATCCCTACCGACACCTGGGAATCCCTGGCCAGAGACCGCCCTAAGTGGAGGAAGAGCATCCGGGAGAGCGCTGGGCAACTCGAATCTCATCGCCGAGAACATGCAGAAAACAAGCGCAGGCAGCGGAAGGAGCGTGTAGTAAACCAGACTCCCCACCTGCCCTTTCCTTCAACCACTGTCTGTCCCACCTGTGATTGAGACGGTAATTTCCGTATTAAACTGTTGAGTCACCCGAGAACTCACTTTTAGAATGGAAGCAAGTCTTCCTCAATTCCGAGGGACTGCCGATGATGATGATGGTTGCTATTTTAGGTTTAACTAAGATGCCAGTTTACTAAATATGTACTTGTGCATGAAACACAAAAGGATAGTATGCAGGTACAGCAAATGATCAGGAAGGCCAATGGTATCTTGGCCTTTATTGCAAAGGAAATGGAGTATAAAAGCAAGGAAATCTTGCTACAGCTATGTAACGCAGTGGTGAGGCCACACCTGGAATACTGCGTGCAGTTTTGGTTTCCATATTTATGAAAGGATATACTTGCTTTGGAGGCAGTTCAGAGAAGGTTCACTAGGTTGATTTCAGGGATGAGGGGGTTGACTTATGAGGAAAGGTTGAATAGGTTGGGCCTCTACTCATTGGAATTCAGAAGAATGAGAGGTCATCTTATCGAAACGTATAAGATTATGCGGAGGCTTGACAAGGTGGATGCAGAGAGGATGTTTTCACTGATGAGGGAGACTAGAACTAGAGGGCACGATCTTAGAATAAGGGGCCGCCCATTTAAAACTGAGATGAGGAGAATTTATTCTATCAGAGGGTTGTAAATCTGTGGAATTTGCTGCCTCAGAGAGCTGTGGAAGTTGGGACATTGAATAAATTTAAGACAGGGGAGAGGGCAGGGAGGTGGAGCTGAGTCCATGATCAGATCAGCCATGATCTTATTGAATGGCGGAACAGGCTCAAGGGGCCATATGGCCTACTCCTGTTCCTATTTCTTATGTTCTTATGAACAGGGCAGCTGGTCCCCGCTATAAAGATGTTTTTATAAAATCAAGAGAAAGGTGAAGAGTTCAGATAAATAGTTCACACTGTAACTGGAAACCAGGGCAATGTCTCCAAATATAAATAGAAACAGATACAATAAAAACTGGCTACAAAAATTATTATAAAATATACCATAAATACTGAGCGACAACAAGGAGCCAGAGACACGGCATCGAAATTTGAAGATAAATAAAGGGCCAGCCAAGAGGCAGGAACCACAAAATCCTGAAAGAATATGCTGAACTAAATGTATTGTCTGTAATAGTTGAATGTTGAGGCCACTCAATGGTTGGAATAATTTGTTTTAGTACAAATTTAAAAAAAGCTTTCCATAAGTTATGCACCTGTCCTGCTCCTCTGGAACTTTAATGGTACTGCAACTTGACATCTGCGTAGTTTGACATTTAGAAATTGAGACAATGGAGGAATTGTATGGAGGCAAATTGCATTCCCCCTCTGTACACAGGGAAAGAAAGAAGAAAATAAAACAGCTCGGTAATCAACCTTGGATACACATTTTAAACACAGCTGACCGAAGATGACCAAGGCAGAAACATTCTTTTCTGACAGTTAATACAACCATTTTAGTTTAATTTATAAAAGCAAGAAAGACTTGGATTTATATAGCACCTTTCACAACCACCGGACATCTCATAGAATCATAGAAATTTACAGCACGGAAGGAGACCATTGCGGCCCATCGTGTCCGCGCCGGCCGATCAAGAGCTATCCAGCCGAATTTCATTTTGCAGCTCTTGGTCCATAACCCTGTAGGTTACGGCATTTTATGTGCACATCCAAGTACTTTTTAAATGTGGTGAGGGTTTCTGCCTCTACCACACTTTCAGGCAGTGAGTTCCAGACCTCCACTATCCTCTGGATGAAGAAATTTCCCCTCAAATCCCCTGTAAACCTCCAACCAATTACTTTAAATTTATGTCCCCTGGTTGTTGACCCCTCTGCCAAGGGAAACAGGTTCTTCCTATCCACTCTATCCAGGCCCCTCATAATTTTATACATCTCAATCAGGTCTCCCCTCAGACTCCTCTGTTCCAAAGAAAACACACCTAGCATCTCCAATCTTTCCTCATAGCCAAAATTCTCCAGTCCAGGCAACATTCTTGTAAATCTTCTCTGTACCCTCTCCAGTGCAACCACAGCTTTCCTGCAATATGGTGACCAGAACTGCACACAATACTCCAGCTGCGGCCTAACCAGTGTTTTATACAGTTCAAGCATAACCTCCTTGCTCTTGCATCCCATGCCTTGACTAATAAAGGCAGGTATTCCATATGCCGCCTTAATCACCTTATCTACCTGGCCTGCTCTCTTTAGAGATCTGTGGACCTGCACTCCAAGGTCCCTTTGTTCCTCTACACTTTTCAGTGTCGTACCATTTAATGTGTATTCCCTTGCCTTGTTAGACCTCCCCAATTGCATTACCTCACACTTATCTGGATTAGATTCCATTTGCCACTGTTCCGCCCACCTGACCAGTACATTGATATCTTCCTGCAACCTGCAACTTTCTTCTTCATTATCAACCACACAGCCTACGTTAGTGTCATCTGCAAACTTCTTAAGCCCCCAACATTCAAGTCCAAGTCATTGATATATACCACATAAAGCAAGGGACCCAGCCTTGCAGTCACAAAAACACCCATCAACCATTACCCTTTGCTTCCTGCCTCTGAGCCAATTTTGGATCCAACTTGCCACTTTGCCCTGGATCCCATGGGCTTTTACTTTCGTGACCAATCTGTCATGTGGGACTTTATCAAAAGCTTTGCTAAAATCTATATACTCTACATCATACACACTGCTCTCATCGACCCTCCTAGTTACCGCCTCGAAAAATTCAATCAAGTTAGTCAGACACGACCTTCCCTTAATAAATCCATGCTGACTGTTCTTGATTAATCCATGTCTTTCCAAATGAAGATTTATCCTGTCCCTCAAGATTTTTTCTCAAAGTGCTTTACAGCCAATGAAGTACTTTTAGAGCATAGTCATTGTTGTAATGTAGGAAACGCGGCAACCAATTTCTGCACAGCAATCTCCCACAAACAGCAATGTGATAATGACAAGATAATCTGTTTTTTTATTATGTTGATTGAGGGATAAATATTGGCCAGGACATTCTGTACTAGGGTTTCACAAGTTTTCTACAAATATAATTCTGCAAATGATACAAAAAATAATTTACTTTATCTCAAGAGACATCACATTTGCTTCAGATATATCAGTGGACAACTGAGTATTAGTTTTCACTGTGTCAAAAATACTTATCACGAAACTACTAATGTAAAAAGACAACAATTGCAACAGAACTCAGTTGCCTTAAGTTGTTTGATTTGTTAGGCGTCCTCTGCAGTCTTGAATGGGAATAATCCCAAATGGCTAAGAGCAATTCCTCAGATTTTATTTGGTCTTTCAGGGGAAATGTCCAATGGAATGACTAGAGATACATATTATTGCCCTACTTAAATATCTTTGTAGGCCAGTTTCAATCCTGTCTGTTTCAATAAACTTTTTGGAGTGAAGGGAGAATGAACTGTATCAACAGTTTTGTGCGATCCATGTGGCACATACTCAGCAAGCTTGTTGCACATAATTGGTAAATCGTATCAGAGAATAAGGAGGGAAGACCAAACCTCTTGTTCTTATTGATCCATCTAAAACCATTGATCCAATTTTGCAATGTTAATTGCAAACGTTAGGGTCTCAATGTCTTCTTCTCATTTGATTGTCAGAATTTGTTGCTCCCAAATAGAAATTTGGCAGCATCACTGAAATTAAATCTTGCGGCGAGATTGCGCTCCACTTCCTCTGAGTGGTGGTAAGATCAATTCAGTGGCCGGGGCGCCGGGCAATTTCACCCCCTGTGTCTTTGCATCAGGATTACACCATTGTTTCCCTTTTGCTAATGTAATGAAAAAAATACATTACACGTTTATTATTATTGATTTTACACCAAGTTACATAAAACATGTAGCACAGAAAAAGGGCATTCTGCCTAAATGATCCATCCTAGTGCTTATGCTCCTCCTCCCACCCCTTTTCATCTCACCCAATCAGCAGAACCTTCGATTTCTTTCTCACTCATGTGGTTTCATAGCTTCCCCTTTTATTCCATTATATCCCAAATAATGAGTGATGTTAACAAGTGTTATTCCTATCCCTATAACGGTGCTACAATATCTTCACATCATGCTGCAAAAGAGCGGGCTGGGAAAGGTAAATTCCTATTAATATGCCTGTGTCAACTGACACCACGATGTAGAAATATATTTTTGATGGTATGTGGCCTAATGTTGTAAAAAATCACTTTGGAGGCGGCACAGGATTTGCAAAACCTACACTGGGATTCTGGTCTCAGATTAAGCAAGATTATGAAGAGCATTTGAGCCATTTCTTACATTACAACAGTGACTACACTTCAAAAGTACTTCATTGGCTGTAAAGCGCTTTGATACGTCCGGTGGTCATGAAAGACGCTATATAAATCCAGCAGCCAGGGGGAGGCCAGGCCATCGCTGGAGGAAGGGATGTCAGGATGTCGTCGGAGGAAGGGAGGTCAGGGAGGGACTTGGCAGCGAGGAGGTCGACCTGGAAGGTAGGCCAAGGTTGGGGGGGGGGTGGGGATGAGCAGTGGGCCCTTGCAGCATGGTTTAAGGGGTAAGCAGAGTATTTTGAGGGCCAGAGGTAGGATCAGAGGGGACTTAGATAGCAAGGGGGGGAGGTTTGAGGGAGAGAGAGGTGGAAGGTGGCATCAGATGGTCAGATGAAGGCTTGTTCGGACAGAGCTCTCTAGGGAGCTGCTATCTGCCAGAGAAACAAGATTGTTCGAGCCAGGGATCGCAAGGATGTGTGCATCACCCGCGCCATGACAGGAGCCGACCACTGCTGGATGGTCCACCACCTAATCCGTTCCATCATCAACATCAATATAGCCCCAAAGCGGTGACAGCAGCAGATGCAATGCCGCAAAAAAAATCAATGCCAGGGCACTCAAAGACCCAGCCCTATACAGTGAGGGCCTCACTGCTAACCTAGCAACCCTTGATGACCCCAAGACACAGAATGCCCACAGCGCTTGGTCTGCCCTCCAGGCCACCATATCCAGTGCCTGCGAAGAGACGCTTGATCACTCAACCAGGAAACACCAGGACTGGTTTGATGAGAATGACCAGGAGATCCAAGAGCTAATAAACCGCAAGTGTAGGACATTTCTGAACTTAAAATAGCAACCTAACTCAGGAGCAGCAAAGCAGCATGACAGACGGCTTAAGGCCGGGGTCCAATAAAAAAAACCCGTGACCTAAATAATAGATGGTGCATGGAGAAAACACAGGAGATTCAGCAGCTGGCCAAAGCCATGATGTGCGAGAATTCATCACCGCAGTGCAGCCCAAACACCCAAGGCCCCACCCACTGCTGGCCAAGAACGGGGAGACACTCATCAAGGACACCGAGGCAGTCAGGACCCACTGGAAGGAGCACTTCGAAGATCTCCTTAATTGAGACTCTGCCTTTGGCTCGAGTGACCTCGACTCCATCCCACAGCATGCTACCCGCCACCACCTCAGCAAAACCCCAGCCCTGCACAAGGTAGAAAAGGCCATTCACCAACTCAAGAACAACAAGGCAACGGGAGCTGATGGAATCCCCGCTGAGGCACTAAAGTATGGCGGAGAGGCACTATTGGCACGAATGCATGACCTCATCTCTCTCATCTGGAAGGAGGAGAGCATGCCGGGAGATCTCAGAAATGCAGTAATCATGACCATCTTTAAAAAAGGGGACAAGTCCGACTGCGGCAACTACAGAGGAATCTCCCTGTTATCAGCCACTGGAAAGTCATCGCTAGAATCCTCCTCAACCGTCTTCTCCCTGTGGCTGAGGAGCTCCTCCCGGAGTCACAGTGTGGATTTCGTCCACTATGGGGTACAACGGACATGATCTTTACGGCGCGACAACTGCAAGAGAAATGCAGGGAACAGCACCAACCCTTCTTTGACCTTACAAAGGCCTTTGACGCTGTTAACGCGAGGGACTATGGAACGCTTCGGACGCCCCCAAAAGTTTGTCACCATCCTCGCCTGTTCCACAACGACATGCAGGCCGTGATCCTGACCAACAGATCCATCACAGACCCAATCCACGTCCGGACCGGGGTCAAGTAGGGCTGCGTCATCGCGCTAACCTTCTGCTTGATCTTCCTCGCTGCAATGCTCCATCTCACAGTCAACAAGCTCCCCGCTGGTGTGGAACTAAACTACAGAACCAGTGGAAACCTCGTCGTCTGCAGGCCAGATCCAAGACTGTCCCATCCTCTGTCATCGAGCTACTGTACATGGACAACACCTGTGTCTGCACACATTCAGAGTCCAAATTCCAAGTCATAGTCAACATCTTCACTGAGGCGTAGGAAAGCATGGGCCTTACACTAAATATTGTAAGACAAAGGTCCTCCACCAACTTGACCCTGCCACACAGCACTGCCCCCCAATCATCAAGATCCACAGCATGGCCATGGACAACGTGGACCACTTTCCATACCTCAGGAGCCTATCGGCAGCAAGGTCAGACATCGACGACGAGGTTCAACACCGCCTCCAGTGCGCCAGCGCAGCCTTTGGCCGCCTGAGGAAGAGAGCCTTCGAAGATCAGACCCTCAAATCTGGCACCAAGCTCATGATCTACAGGGCTGCAGTGATACCCGCTCTCCTGTATGGTTCAGAGACATAGACCATATACAGTAAACACCTCGAATCACTGGAGAAATACCAACGATGTCTCCACAAGATCCTGCAAATCCCCTGGGAGGACAGACGTACCAACGTTAACTCGATCAGGCCAACATCCCCAGCATCGAAGCACTGACCGCACTCGACCAGCTCTGTTGGACGGGCCACATTGTTCGCATGCCTGACACAAGACTCGCAAAGCAAGCGAGCTGCTCGGAACTCCAACACGACAAGCGAGCCCCAGGTGGGCAGAGGAAATGTTTCAAGGATACTCTCAAAGCCTCCTTGATAAAATGCAACATCCCCACCGACACCTGGGAGTCCCTGGCCAAAGACCGCCGTAAGTGGAGGAAGTGCATCCGGGTGGGCGCTGAGCACCTCGAGTCTCGTCGCTGAGAGTATGCAGAAAGCAAGCGCAGACGGCGGAAGGAGTGTGCGGCAAGCCAATCTTCCCACCCACCCTTTCCTTCAACGACTGTCTGTCCCACCTGTGAGAAAGACTGTAATTCCTGTATTGGACTGTTCAGTCACTGAAGAACTCACTTTTAGAGTGGAAGCAAATCTTCCTCGATTTTGAGGGATTGCCTATAATGATCTATAAATCCAAGTCTTTCTTTCTTTTATTTGCACTCTCCAAAACAACAGAAATTTAGAGTGTGGCATTCTTGCTGGAGTTTAGGGTATTTCGTTTTGGACTCCCACCTAATAACCGTAGCCCTCCCCCACCCAGAACTTCAGGATAGCAACACCATGAGTTCAGAAGCATTGTCAAACATTTCTGTGAAAATGTATTTGCCATTTCATAATTCCATGCCAAGCCATGAAGCTAAAATTTGCTCGTAATATCAGCATGATAAATGGCCCACAAAAAGAAATAAAGTTGACCCTAAATTTTACACATGGGAATGAACAATTCAATAGCAGGAATTTCAAATAAGGGAAAATCACCTATTTATAAGACAATTAAAACACAAGACCCTTGCTTGACAGCTTACAGTGCTTTGTGGCAACGTTGATAATAGAAAAACAAATCAAGTTTGCTGACATTTAGACGACATGATGTGCACAGTCCCAATAATGGGGAATTCATAAAGCAGCAATTATTTTATGTCCTTCTACTGAAGCTGCTTACTCTGGTATTGGGTAAAATCGCAATGGAATTGACCTGTCTGTTACCATCATTGCTCCTACTAAACAGACTGTTCTGCAAACAGCCATTACTTCATGTTCTCCATGGCTGGCAGCAGGAATTTCCTGCTTGATTAGCCAAAGCCTTTAACAGCTCACTGTTTAGGTATGTTCTTTTCTAGATAAATCAACTTTGTAAATAACATTCTCTGATTATTTTAACCTATATAACTCATTGTTAAGGTCACGCTTGGATTAATGTGGGTATTCAGAAATTCTGCCCTCTTGAGTATCCCTGATTATAACTGCTCAACCATCAGTGGCCGTGCCTTCAGCTGCCTGGGCCCGAAGCTCTGGAACTCCCTCCCTAAACTCCCTCCCTAAACTCCCTCTCTAAACTCCCTCCCTCCCCGCCTCTCTACCTCTCTTTCCTCCTTTAAGTCGCTCCTTAAAACCTACCTCTTTGACCAAGCTTTTAGTCGTCAGTCGTAATTTCTTCTTATGTGGCTCGGTGTCAAATTTATTTGTTTTGTCTTATAACACTGCTGTGAAGCGCCATGGGATGTTTTACTACGTTAAAGGCGCTACATAAATACAAGTTGTTGTTTTTGTTGCTGTTGTTGCATTCTATCTTAAAAATGACACTGGTTGGAAAGGATTCCGAGAAACCTTTTGAGAATGATTTCAGAGCTCTGAGCTGTGAGGAGAAAAATGAAAAGTTTGAGAGAAGATACAATGCAGAGCTGAAAGGCATAGATAATGGGCTCAATTTTCCCCAAAGCTTGACGAGTTACACCCATTTTTTTGGGGTCCAAGTATGCCCCCAAAAATTGTTCCAAGTTTCCCCGTTTGATTTCTTCATTTTGTCGCAGTCTAGCCTGTCGTTTAGTTTTGGGGGTGGAGGCTTGATCTGCGCCAAAAAGATCGGGTTACCACGGTAACCAGGGACACAATGCAAGCTGAGGCTGGAAAGTGAAAGATACAGCCAGCTCACAACTTGCACAAGCACCTAAAAATACATTGCAGCAACTTCACAAGCACAAATACATTGCAGCAACTTACCTCAATTAAATTATTAAAGCCCCCCCCCCACCATTATTTACTAGTGCAGAAATAGAAAAAAATCCCCCAAAATATAAAAAGCTGAATTTTTCCTAAACATGCCAAAAAAATTAAAACAAAAGTGGATACTAAAAATGTACTGGAAAACCTGATAATCTTTGGACTGTTTTAAGAGCTCCATCACTTATGAAGTATTTTTTAAGGCCTACTGCAAATAGGAAAAGCCCAATGCTGTCCTTAGCAGATGGAAAATTGTACTTTTAAAAAATTCATTCGTGGGATGTGGGTGTCACTGGCAAGGCCAGCATTTATTGTCCTTGAGAAGTTGGTGAAGAGACACTTTCCTGAACCGCTGCAGTCTTTATGGTGAAGGTCTTATTATAGTTTCTTGTAGCCGTTTGATACAACTGAAAGGCCTTTCAGAGGGTCTGGAGTCACATATAGGCCAGACCGGGCTAAAGCAGCAGATTTCCTTCCCATGAACCAGATGGGTTTTTACTGATACCAGCATTTTATTCCAGATTTATTTAATTAACTAAATTTAAATTCCCCAGCTGCCATGATGGGATTTGAACTCATGTCTCTGGATCTTTCGTCCAGGCTTCTGGATTACTGGTCCCGAACCACTGTGTTACCATATCCCTGGTTGCAACTTATTGTTTCAACGCATTCTAATGTTAAATGTGACTATGATTCCTTCTGGTTAGCCTGAAAGACTTGATAGAAAATTTGTTACTAAAGTCATGTAAATATGACCTTCTGGGGGCGAATTTAACTCCCTCCCCCGGCGGAAACCAGGTGCGGAGGCAAGTTAAATTGGTTGGGGGACTTACCCAATTTTCTCGCCCCGAGGTGACCAACTGCAATTTCAAATCGTAGTTGGCAAGGGAACCTGTCGCAAACTGACGAGGCGCTCTTCAACTTAACAGATCGGGCTCTGATGACATCATTGGGGCCTGTAAGAATGGGATCACAGGTCACACACAGATACCCAAAGGGTCTAAGGAGTTATGGCATTTTATTAAGGAGCGGTAGTTCTAATATAGTCAAACACAACACATAATCAGGATAGACATAGTAGACATACGACCGTGACAAGTAGCCGGTATTAGTCCCGATCGGATGGACGGCTGGTGGCACGAACAGTTCCTATCTTCAACGTCTGCCCTGAAACACCTTCTAGGTCTTTCTTTTATTCTCTGTTTCGGGGTGGGCCTGGTGTAGCATATGGACAGGACCATTTAACCTGATATGTCGAGTACTTTGTATCAACTCTTAGATGAAACTCTCCTCTTCACATCCTCCCATGGTTGGAGTCAGACAGGTCATTCTTGGCCTTCAGATGTTTGGAGCTGCCAGTTATCAGTTATTTATGTTCACGCTGTTCAAGTCACTTTAGCAATTGTACCATGGAATGAATTCTTCATTCTAACACCAGTCTGAAGAGACATCTTGGTCTCAAGTTATTTCTTTCAATTCACGATTTCCGACAGACCTGATGTGCTATTTTAACCTCAGGCCAAATCAGCAGAATAGTAGTGGCTTTCCTGTCATGTCAAACCTGGTAGGAACAGGATAAGGTTCAGGAGAGGCCCAGGAAGATAAGTTTTTAAGGGGAAGAAATTGGCCACCTTTGCGCCTCCCTTTAGTGCCTCTGGGAGTCGATAGCGGGGCACTACCGGCTTTGCGACCAGGCGGGTCGAGAATACCGACACCCGGGAACATCCCTTGCAGGTTAGCGGTGGCAGCAAACCTTAACGCCACAATCTCCTGTGCCCCGGAGATCATGACATAATTCAGTGCGCAGCGCCCCGGTACCGCCCCGGATGCGAACTTCGCTTCCGCCCCCTGCAGCATCGCTGGCCGTCAACACCGGCAGCTGCAAGAGGTGGTGTGAGGTCAGCTGGTCGTTTGGAGAGCGGTAGTTAAAGGGATTACCGGTGAGGTAGGCGAAAACATTTTCCGCAAATCTGATGGAATTCTTCCGATTTTGTACCTCCGCGATTGATCAGCCCTGCACCCTGTCAGAGTGCTTGGGGCTAATTGCCGCGGATCATAGGTGCCGATGCCGAACGGTGGATCCATTTTCTTGCAGAGCCCTCAGCTATGGCCCTTCCCTTTAAGGGAGGAAAGGAGCCTTCAATTCCAGCAGCGTTGCATGGGACATTGTGCAGTGCTCTGCCGCTACCGTCCCTCTTGCCTAGTTTAGCGCTCCAAGGGAAGTGTTAGCGCTTGATTTAGCACTCCACTTCCCTCCTGGAGCGCTCAACCGGAAGTTCGTGTCCGCTAGAATTGGGCAGCGCCCGCCGATACTTTTGCGTCCTGTAAATGTTATCGGCCCAAACGGGGCGCCACGCAATTTCTAGCCCTAAAATTTTGGTTTTAATTTCCTTGTGGACCAGCAGGAGCAGGAGTGCTCCTCCGACCCCCACAAGGAAACCTTACAGATCCCTTGCTTCCCCTCTCCCCCGACCGGGGATCCTGTACTAGAGCACTGAGTTTGTGTTGGGGAACCATTCATTGAGTACCCGTCGCTGGCCCGCTATTGCCTGATTTTAATGGCCGGACACAACAGCCTCTTCCTGCTGATCTGCTGACCCTTTTGGTCGGGAAGTCGGCAAGCAGCATGTTAATCATGCCTGGCCGAGCTTCCCTGCTACTGCTCACGGACAAGCCAGCTTTCGCTTTGCTGTCTTCCTGCCCAAGACTTAAAATCAAGCCAATTTCCAGTCTTCTAGCAACTATTCTTCCCCTGCCTTATCAACTTTAGCAGCCAGAATATGTAACCTATTACTGGAAACCGTCTCCAGATTTTATTATAACTTGCAGCTTTTAAGTAATTAGATGCAATTAAACTGTTTCAGATTTGGCAAAAATTACAAGCACAAAAAATTCCATTTTAATAAGAAATTACAAAACTCTTGTCATTTGACCTTTAGTTACTCTCAGAAGACTGAAATGAATTGATGGGAAAATGTACCAGGGTAATTCTAAGCTGGTATAATGTGAAGATCCTTGACTAATCTTGAAATATATTAAAAAACAATTCACACATATAAATTCATTGCTAGCAAAGAATAATCAAGTTTTTCCAATTTAATGCTATTGGGTAGTGTAATTACTGTATTCAGATTTTGAAAATATTTTTTCTGCAGTTATAATTTCTTTTCACATCAAAGAAGGGACGATGTCATAGTCTTTCAATGCAAAATATGGATGACTAATGTCACCTTTATGTTACAAAATTGCTTCCATTTATTTTAGAGCTCCTGTTGCTCTATAATTCTCTCCATTTTCATTACGGCATATGTTCAAGAACACCAACAGCAACACAGAAACAAGTAAGGACAACTGAAATGGGTTATCAGCCTAACAACAGGAGATTAATGCCAGTGATAAATTCTCTTCTACTGCCACAGGGTCAACTGCACCCATACTAGATTTCTCAATTAAGTAAGAGTGCCAAGTGCTAGGTAGTATTGCATATCTATTCGTAAGTAAAACTGAAGACTTAAACTGAGCAAGTGAATATCATGTCAAAGGCCTGGCAGCATTTTATTGTTTTTCAAAAAAAATTTCCCTGAATTTACCAAGCTCATGGGTTATCACATGATGTTTGTAGATACATACACTGAAGAGTTGAAATAGAGATGTACATGTTTGGCACTGCTGTGCATTAAGGGTTGACAGCATCAACATCTCTTGATTCTAGCAGCAAAAGGGTGTCAAATGTTCCACAGGCATTTTGAACACATATTTATTGTGGGGATACCAGGTTGCACATCAGATGTGGTGCAATCTGAAACCTCCATAGTAAAAATGTGGTTAAAGTACCTGTGATAATTGTCAATCTGAGAATTTGATACATAAGTTGCACGTGGTGTTTTTTTTAAAAACATAGGACATATAGCACAGAAACAGGTCATTAGGCACAGCCTGTCCATACCAGCGATTATGCTCCACTTGAACTTCCTTCTATCCATCCTCATCTATTCCCTTCTCCCTCATATGCTTGTCGAGTTTCCCCTTAAATGCATCCAAACTATCCACCGCAACCACTCCCTGTGGTAACGAGTTCCACATTCTCATCACTCTCTGGGTATAAAAGTTTCTTCTGAATTCCCTATTTGATTTCTTGGTGACTATCTTATATTGATGGCCGTTAGTTTTGCTCTTCTCCACAAGTGGAAACACACGCTCTGTGTCCACTCTATCAAAACCTTTCATAATTTTAAAGATCTTTATTAGGTCACCCCTCAGCTTTCTCTTTTCAAGACAAAAGAGACGCAGCCTGTTCATCCTTTGAGTAGTTTAAGCCACGCATTTCTGATATCATCCTTGTAAATCATTTTTGCAACCTCTCGGTTGCCTCTATATCCTTTTTATAATATGGTGACCAGAATCGTATGTAGACACTCATCAAGGACACCGAGGCAGTCAGGGCCCACTGGAAGAAGCACTTCGAAGATCTCCTTAACCGAAAATCTGCCTTTGACACGAGTGTGCTCGACTTCATCTCGCAGCATGCTATCCGCCACCATCTCAGCAAAACCCCAGCCCTGCAGGAGGTAGAAAAGGCCATCCATCAGCCCAAGAACAAAAAGGCATCAGGGGCAGATGGAATCCCTGCTGAGGCACTAAAATATGGTGGAGATGCATTATTGGCTCGAATGCATGACCTCATCTCTCTCATCTGGAAGGAGAAGAGCATGTCTGGATATCTCAGAGATGCTGTAATCGTGACCATCTTTAAAAAGGGGACAAATCGGACTGTGGCAACTACAGAGGAATCTCCCTGTTGTTGGCCATTGGGAAAGTCATCGCTAGAATCCTCCTCAACCGTCTTTTCCCTGTGGCTGAGGAGCTTCTCCCGGAATCACAGTGCGGATTCCGGCCACTACGGGATACAACGGACATGATGTTCATGGCGCGACAACTGCAAGAGAAATGCAGGGAACAGCACCAACCCTTGTACATGGCCTTACAAAGGCCTTCGACTCTGTTAACTGCAAGGGACTATGGAGCGTCCTCCTCCATTTCGGCTGCCCCCAAAAGTTTGTCACCATCCTCCGCCTGCTCCACGACAACATGCAAGCCATGATCCTGACCAACGGATCCACCACAGACCCAATCCACGTCTGGACCAGGGCTGACCAGGACTATGTTATCGCGCCAACCCTCTTCTCAATCTTCATTGCTGCAATGCTCCATTTCATGCTCAAAAACAGCTCCCGCTGGAGTGGAAATAAACTATAGAACCAGTGGGAACCTGTTCAACTTTCATCGCCTCCAGGCTAGATCCAAGACCATCCCATCTTCTATCATCGAACTACAGTATGCGGACGATGCTTGCGTCTGCGCACATTCAGAGGCTGAACTCCAAGCCATCGTCAACATCTTCACCGAGGCGTACGGACGCATGGGCCTTACACTAAACATTTGTAAGACAAAGGTGCTCCACCAACCTGACCTCGCCACACAGCACTGCACCACCACCCCCCATCCCCCGCCCTGCCCCATCATCAAAATCCATGGCACCGCCTTGGACAACGTGAACCACATTCCATACCACGGGAGCCTACTATCAGTAAGGGCAGACATTGACGACGAGGTCCAACACCGCCTCCAGTGCGACAGAACAGCCTTCGGTCAACTGAGGAAGATAGTGTTTGAGGATTAGGCCCTCAAATCTGGCACCAAGCTTATGGTCAACAGGGTTGTAGTGATACCCGCCCTCCTGTATAAGAACATAAGAACATAAGAAATAGGAGCAGGAGTAGGCCATATGGTCCCGCGGGCCTGTTCCGCCATTCGATAAGATCATGGCTGATCTGATCATGGACTCAGCTCCACTTCCCTGCCTGCTCCCCATAACCCCTTATCCTCTTATCATTTAAGAAACTGTCTATTTCTGTCTTACATTTATTCAATGTCCCAGCTTCAACAGCTCTCTGAGGCAGCGAATTCCACGGATTTTCAACCCTCTAAGAGAAGAAATTTCTCCTCATCTCAGTTTTAAATGGGTGGCCTCCTATTCTAAGATCTTGGCCTCTAGTTCAAGTCTCCCCCATCCGTGGAACCATCCTCTCTGCATCCACCTTGTCAAGCCCCCTCATAATCTTATACGTTTTGAGAAGATCACTTCTCATTCTTCTGAATTCAAATGAGTAGAGGTCCAACCTACTCAACCTTTCCTCATAAGTCAACCCCTTCATCTCCGGAATCAACCTAGTGAACCTTCCCTGCACTGCCTTCAAAGCAAGTATATCCTTTTGTAAATATGGAAACCAAAACTGCACGCAGTATTCCAAGTGTGGCCTCACCAATACCCTGTATAACTGTAGCAAGACTTCCCTGCTTTTATACACCATCCCCTTTGCAATAAAGGCCAAGATACCATTGGTCTTCCTGATCGCTTGCTGTACCTGTATTCTATCCTTTTGTGTTTCATGCACAAGTACCCCCAGGTCCCGCTGTACTGCGGCACTTTGCAATCTTTCTCCATTTAAATAATAACTTGCTCTTTGATTTTTTTCTGCCAAAGTGCATGACCTCATACTTTCCAACATTATACTCCATCTGCCAAATTTTTGCCCACTCACTTAGCCTGTCTACGTCCTTTTGCAGATTTTTTGTGTCCTCCTCCCACATTGCTTTTCCTCGCATCTTTGTATCGCTCAGAAATGTGGACCATATACAGCAAACACCTCAAATCGCTGGAGAAATACCACCAGCAATGTCTCCGCAAGATCCTGCAAATCCCCTGGGAGGACAGACGCATCAACATCAGCGTTCTCAATCAGGCCAACATTCCCAACATCGAAGCACTGACCACACTCGACCAGTTCCATTGGGCGGGCCACATTGTCTGCATACCCGACACAAGACTCCAAAAGCAAGCGCTCTACTCGGAACTCCTACACGTCAAGCGATCCCCAGGTGGGCAGAGGTAACGTTTCAAGGACACTCTCAAAGCCTCCTTGATAAAGTGCAACATCCCCACCGACACCTGGGAATCCCTGGCCAAAGATCGCCCTAAATGGAGGAAGAGCATCCGGGTGGGCGCTGAGCACCTCGAGTCTTGTCACCGAGAGCATGCAGAAAACAAGCGCAGGCAGTGGAAGGAGCGTGCGGAAAACCAGACCCCCACCCACCCTTTCCTTCAACGACTGTCTGTCCCACCTGTGACAGAGACTGTCATTCCTGCATTGGACTGTACAGTCACCTGAGAACTCACTGATAGAGTGGAAGCAAGTCTTCTTCAATTTCAAGGGACTGCCTATGATGTTGATGATGTAATACTCCAAGTGTACTCTAACCAATGTTTAGCATAACTTCTCTACTTTTCAATTCTATCCCCTTAGTTTGCTTTTTTATGGCCTTATTAACTTACGTTGCTACTTTTATTGATTTGTGTATTTGTACTCTCAGATCTCTTTGCTCCTCCATCCCATTTAGATTCTTATTTTCCAAGTAATATGTGACCTCCTTATTCTTCTTACCAAAATATAATACCTCACACTTATCTCTGTTGAGTTTCATTGACCAATTATATGCCCATTCTGCAGGGTTATTGATGTATTTTTGTAATTTTTTGCAGTCCTCCTCAGTGTTAACAATCCCTCCAAAATTGGTGCCATCTGCAAATTTACATTGTTGGTGGAAAAATACTGGAATCCCTACTAAAGGAGAACATAGAAAAACATCGAGGGGTCGAAATTCATCAGCCCACCGCCCGCTGCCGGCGATGGCCGCCCACTCCCACCGACATTCCTCCTGAAGCTCCGCCCAGTGCCAATTTCGGGGTGGCCTGGAGCGGGCGGGAGGGGAGAGCCGCCGGGAACCGCCCGCTGACGTCAGCGGACGGCTGAGTGGCGCAAATGAGCTCCCGCCCGCCGAGCTCCCAGATTCCTGTGGGCGGGACTCGGCGGGACTCGGCGGCAGAACAGGGGTAGACTGCCGACTGCAGGCTGGTCTGTCCCCGACGGTAAGCCTGAAGAACCTGAAAAAAAGGTAAGTGAACATGTTAAAAAAAAAATTCAACAGTGATTTACCTGCACGGGGTCCCCTGAAGGTTTAGAAGGATAGTTTTAGAGTCAAGTGCCTCTGCCGCCGAGAATGAGACCCCCCCCGCCCGCTGCCGCCCAGATTGGCAGCGTACGTTGTCCATTTACTGCCCGCCGACCTTCGAGGGAGCTCGACCATGAATATCCTGCCCAAAATACCGTCCGGTACCTTGGCAGCCATCGGTGGCATTTTGGGCGGCACTTGGGCAGGCGGAGGCCTTGCTGAAAATCGGCTCCACAGAAACCAAAAATAAAATAATGAATAGTCAGCATGCATTTTAAAAGGAAAAGTTTTGCTTGACCAGCCTCATTGAATTCTTTGAAGAGATTCCAATGTTCCAAAGTCTAAATCATCAATATAAATTGTGAACAACAGTAGTCCCAGCACTGATCCTTGTGGGACCCCACTTTCCACCTTCTGGCATTCTGAATAGCTACCCTTTATGACTATTTTCTGCTTTCTGTCTTGAAGCCAGCGAGCTATCCATTCCGCTACTTGTCCCCTGACTTCACATGTTCTGATCTTGGTTCATTATTCTATTATGTGGCACTTTATCGAAGGCCTTTTGGAAATCTAGATAAGTTACGTCTACTACAGTACCCATGTCTACTTTCTCTGTTACCTCTTCAAAGAATTCAATGAGATTGGTCAAGCAAGAATTTTCCTTTTAAAATCCACACTGACTATTCATTATTATATTTTCAGTTTCAAGATGTGTTTCTATTTTCTCCTTTAGTAGGGATTCCATTAAATTTGCTATCAACAATGTTCAGCTGTCTGGTCTATAGTTCCCTGGACATGTTCTGTCTCCCTTTTTAAATTTAGATATATTACTAACTATCCACCAGTTCTCTGACACTACACCTTTTTTGAATGAATTATTAAATATATTGTAATAGTGCCTCTACTATATCGTCACTAGATTATTTTAAAATGCATGGATGCAATCTATCCGGATCAGGGGTTTTATCCTCTTTGAGTTTGATTAGTTTATTTAATTATTCTCCTCTTTTTATTTTAAATGTGGTTATATCATTTCTAATCTCATCTTCCAATATCATGTCCACCTGATCTGTCTTCCTGGTAAATATTGAAGCTGTCATGTATTCAACTATCATTGTAACCCATGAAAAAGCTGACCTAAGTTGTACACCTTGAGAACATTGACCACAAGGGGGTGAACTTGTGGGAGCCACTCCTAACCTGGACTTTCAGGTCTAAAAGGGGAAGCTCCACCCACCTTCATCACTTGAGGTCTTGGTAATAAAGGTAACTGGTCACAGAGTGACCTTCTCTCAAGTATGGGCCTCGTGTGCATGTATACTGCATAGTAAGGACATATCATTGGCGATGAGAAACTGGGATTTAAATCACGTGAGCATGGCCACTAGCAGTACAGAAGAGAGGTACTGTGTTGGTGATGATTGTGACAACTTTATTAAGAGACTACAGCAAAGTTTTGTCACTAAGGAATGGTTGGGACAGGATTCGGCCGACAAACGCAGGGCTCATCTCCTGACGGTTTGTGGATCCAGAACGTACTCCCTGATGAAGGACCTTCTAGCGTCAGAGAAGCCGGCGGACAAGACATTCGAAGAGCTCAGTAAGTTGATCGGGGAACACCTTAAACCGGCGAGCAGCATGCACATGGTGAGACACCGGTTTTACACGCACCGGCGGCGAGAAGGGCAAAGCGTTCCTGACTTCGTGGCAGATCTCTGGCGTCTGGCGAGCCTATGTAAGTTCACAGATGCATGCAGAGTGGAGATGCTGCGTGACTTTTTTATTGAGGGCATCGGGCACGCTGGGGTTTTCAGGAAACTGATTGAGCCCAAAGACTTGACCTTGGAAGCAGCAGCTCTGATAGCCCAGACATTTATCTTAGGGGAGGAAGAGACCAGAATGATGTATGACAAAAATCTTGGCTCAAATGCAGCAAATGACCTGGGGAGTCAACATTGTTAACGCGGCACACAGTTCTCTAGGCAGACAAGGGCAATCGGACATGCCCCAGCGTGTCGTTGAACCCAAAGGGAGAATTCAACAGAGACAATGGCTAGCTGAATGGCGATGCATGTCATCGCAATGGACAATGCGGCCAGTAATGGGGCCATCAACGCCTGTTAATGGTGCGCTTAAGGACAGTTACAGAGACAGTCAGAGATGATCGACTGGTAATGGACCTTTTGTTTCCAACAGCGGGGGCTCCAGCTCATGCTGGAGGTGTGGAGGCAAACACCCAGCCAGAGCTTGCAGGTATCAGCAATGTACCTGCAGAAACTGCAACGTCAGCGGTCACTTGGCGCGTATGTGCAGGAAGCCTGCAGCCAGGTTGATATATGAGGAGAACGGGCCCGATGTAAGTCCTACGAGGCCAAATGAATACTGGGGGAAATCACTGGAAGCTGAAGTTCAGCGAGTTCATGTGGAGCACATATACAGTTCATATACCAGAACGCCACTGATAATGATGAAAGTGCTCCTCAATGGCATCCCAGTATTAATGGAGCTAGACACAGGGGCCAGCCAGTCCCTGATGAGTATCAAACAGTTCGAAAGGTTGTGGGTGTCCAAGGCCAGGATGCCAAAATTATTGCCGATTGACGCACAGCTACGGACATATACAAAGGAGATCATTCCGGTGCTAGGCAGCGCCACTGTAGTCGTGACCCACAAAGATTCAGAGAACACGTTGCCACTCTGGATTGTCCCGGGGGATGGTCCCGCACTAATGGGGAGGAGTTGGCTTGCCGTCATGAACTGGAAATGGGGCGATGTCAATGCAATTTCTTCTGTGGAGCGAGTATCATGCTCACAGGTCCTGGACAAATTTGATTCATTATTTCAACCCAGCATCGGCACTTTCATGGGGGCCAAGATAGTGATTCACATAAACCCGGATGCCAGGCCAGTACACCACAAGGCCAGAACGGTGCCGTACATGATGCAGGAAAAGATAGAATGCAAATTGGACCGTCTGCTGAGTGAAGGCATCATCTCGCCAGTCGAATTCAGTGACTGGGCGAGCCCGATCATGCCGGTGCTCAAGGCGGATGGGTCGGTCAGGATTTGTGGCGATTACAAGGCCACCATCAATCGGGTGTCACTCCAAGACCAGTATTCACGACCAAGAGCGGAGGACCTCTTTGCGACGCTATCCGGTGGCAAACTTTTTTCAAAATTGGACCTGACCTCAGCTTACATGACCCAGGAGCTGGTGAGTGAGTCGAAGAAATTGGCCATCATCATGACACACAAGGGGTTGTTTGAGTATAACAGATGTCCGTTCAGGATTCGTTCGGCCACCGCGATCTTTCAGCGAAATATGGAAAGCCTCCTCAAGTCGATTCCAAGGACTGTGGTTTTTCAAGATGACATCCTCGTCACGGGTTGCGATACTGAAGAATACCTCCACAACCTCCACGCAGACTGGACCGGGTAAGGCTGCGACTGAAAAAAGCAAAGTGCGTCTTCCTAGCTCCAGAGGTAGAATTCCTGGGGAGGAGGGTAGCAGCAGACGGGATCCACTGCGTCCAAAATGGAAGCAATCCAGAGAGCACCCAGACCCCGTAACACGACGGAGCTATGTTCATTCCTGGGGCTCCTGAACTATTTTGGTAACTTTCTTCCCAAATTGAGCACGCTATTAGAGCCACTACACGTGCTCCTACGCAAAGGTCGCGATTGGGTCTGGGAGGACAGCCAGGAAAGGGCTTTTGAAAGAGCACGCAACTTGTTATGCTCCAACAAACTGTCAACGTTATATAACCCGTGTAAGAAACTTGTTCTAAAGTGCGATGCGTCGTCCTATGGGGTCGGGTGTGTGTTGCAGCATATGAATGCCAATGGTCCGTTACAGCCAGTAGCTTATGCCTCCAGAAGTCTATCCCAGGCAGAAAGGGGCTACGGGATGGTAGAAAAGAAAGCGCTAGCATGTGTATATGCAATAAAAAAATGCACCAGTACCTGTTTGGAAGGACATTCGAGCTGGAGACAGATCACAAACCCCGAACGTCCCTTTTGGCTGACAACAAGGCCATAAATGTGAATGCATCAGCCAGCATACAGAGGTGGGCACTGGCGTTAGCCGCCTATGACTACACAATTCGGCACAGACCGGGCACTGAAAACTGCGCCGATGCACTCAGCAGGCTCCCACTAGCCACCACTGAGGGGGCAACTGAGCATGATGCTGAGATGGTCATGGCTGTTGAAGTTTTCGAAAGCGAAGGCTCACCTGTGACAGCCCGTCAGATTAAAGTCTGGAGAAATAAAAACCCGCTAGTGTCTTTAGTTAAGAAATGTGTCCTGAATGGGGACTTGGCAGCCACGTATGGGGCATGCCGTGAGGAATTTAAACCGTTACATAGGCGCAAGGATGAACTCTCGATTCAGGCCGATTGCCTACTGTGGGGAAACCGAGTAGTCATGCCCCAGAGGGGCAGGGAGGTGTTTATCAGAGAACTTCACAATGAGCACCCGGGCATTGTCATGATGAAGGCAATTGCCAGGTCACACGTTTAGTGGCCAGGGATAGATGCAAACCTGGAACTTTGTGTTCGCAGGTGCAACACGTGTGCTCAGTTGGGCAACGCACCCAGGGAAGTCCCCCTTAGCCCTTGGTCCTGGCCCGCCAAGCCATGGTCACGCATCCATGTGGACCACGCAGGTCCTTTCATGGGAAAAATGTTTTTGGTTGTAGTAGATGCCTACTCCAAATGGATTGAGTGTGCCATTTTAAATTCAAGCACATCCTCTGCCACGGTAGAAAGTCTACGGGCAATGTTCGCCGCCCATGGTCTACCAGATGCCTTGGTCAATGACAATGGCCCGTGCTTCACAAGCACTGAATTCCAGGACTTCATGGCAGGTAATGGAATCAACCATGTCAGAACGGCACCGTTCAAGCCGGCAGTGCAAACAATCAAACAGGGGATGCTCAGAATCCAAGGGGGTTCCCTCCATGCTGCTTATCACACCTCCTGTTGGCTAATAGATCCCGACCACACTTGCTCACAGGGGTTCCACCCACAGAGCTGCTAATGAAAAGGACGCTCAAAACCAGGTTATCCCTTATACAACCTACTATGAAAGAAATTGTTGAGAGCAGACATCAGTCACAATGTGACTACCATGACAGGAATGCGAGGGCGTGATGTATTGATGTCAATTACCCTGTTTTTGTCCTTAATTACGCTGCAGGGCCCAAATGGCCTGCAGGCACTGTGATTGCGAAAGAGGGGAATAGGGTTTTGGTAGTTAAACTTACCAATGGACAAATCTTCCGCAAACACGTGGATCAAACTAAAAGGAGGTTCAGCAACCCCATAGAAGAAGCAGAGGAAGAACACGACGTAGAGTTTACTCCACCACAGGTGACCGAACACCGGAACCAAGTGGAGGAGAGCCCAGTCACTGTGGGCAGTCCGGACAGGCCTGAGGCACCGCAAACAGCAGACACTCAGGCCAGCGCCCAACAACTGGAGCCCCAACTCAGGCGCTCTACAAGGGAGCGTAAACCACCAGAGAGACTTAACCTGTGATCCCAATAAGACTTTGGGGGGGAGGTGATGTCATGTATTCAACTATCATTGTAACCCATGTATAAGCTGACCTAAGTTGTACACCTTGAGAACATTGACCACAAGGGGGTGAACTTGTGGGAGACACTCCTAACCTGGACTTTCAGGTCTAAAAGGGGAAGCTCCACTCACCTTCATCACTTGAGGTCTTGGTAATAAAGGTAACTGGTCACAGAGTGACCTTCTCTCAAGTATGGGTCTCGTGTGCATTTATACTGTATAGTAAAGACATATCAGAAGCAGAGTAATTATTTATTATTTCTGCCATTTCGCTATCACTGCCTGTGATTCTATCCCAATAATCTCCTCGTGGCCCTATTCCCATTCCGACTTTGCTTTTCTTAAATTTATGTGTCACTTTTTTAAAAATTATGTTGTTAATGATTTCTGTGCTGCAATTTGAAACCTTACATTTATGCAGAAGTATTTTATCATGTAGATCCCTAACTTGAAAACCTGAAAATAAATGAATACTTTTCTTGTGCCCAGAAAGATATTCATAACACATCGATCATTTCTTTCTAAATAGGTTTAAAATAGTCCTGGCATTTAATCAGAATACTCTAGCATACAAAACAAAAATAACATATAAATGAAACAAATTACAAGTGGTAAAATATTTTTCACATTGAATTTGCTCCATTTAGTGAACTCATAAATGTAAGACAGGGATTGTTCGAGGCTGGAGTAGAATATCTCTTTACCTCATCTGTTGCTTTGAGTGTTGGGGCGTTTGCGCTGATAACTGTGGCGCACTGGTTCCGGGATAGGGTGAGCCGGAGAGTCAGGAGACATTCGTTAATCCCACGGGGGAGTCTCTGAGGCAGTCGACCAGCTCGTTCTTTATGGCGAAACCAACTCCATGGAGGCGGCGTTCTTCTTCTGGTTTGCCTTTTCAAAAGAAGGTGTAACCTTCACATTGTTCTTTGAGCTGGCCTTCCCCTGTCTGCCAGGTCTCGCTTAGGGTGGCGATGTTGCCATCGAAGCGTCAAAGTTCCCGGGCGACGATGGTGGTGTGCCGTTCCGGTCTGCCGCTGTTGGGGTTGTCCATGAGGGCCCTGACGTTCCAGGTCCCGAACTTCATTTTGAAGGGTGGAAGTTGCCTGTGTGTGAGTTCATTTAACGTGGGGTGGCTGTTGCACACTAGCTACCACACGGGCTTAGCAGAGTGTGGTCTTGGTCCAGTGGCAAGGGGGTCCAAGACGACTGGAGACCAGGCACGACTGTATGGGCCTCGTTGCCTACGGTGGAGTGCAAGCCTATGAACAACAAACTGATCTGCCTCGGTGACTTCAACGCCAGAGTCAGTAAGGACACAGACCTCTGGGGAGGTGTGATCGGCGGAGAGGGGGTAGGACAAACCAATTCCAGCGGTACCCTGCTCCTGACAAAATGCCTAGAACACAACCTTGTCATCACCAACACCTTGTTCCGCCAGAGGGACAAGTACAAGGCATCATGACAACACCCTTGCTCCACGCACTGGCACCTGCTCAACTACGTCATCGTTCGAGCAAGGGATCGCAAGGACATGCGCATCACCCGCGCCATGACAGGAGCCGACAACTGCTGGACGGACCACTGCCTAATCCGTTCCATCTCAACATTAATATAGCCCCAAAGCGGCGATGGCAACAGAAGCAATGACACAGAAAAATCAATGCCGGGACACTCAAAGAGAGCCCTATACAATCAGCGTCTCACTGCCAACCTTTCGACCCTCGATGACCCCGAGACGCAGAGTGCCCACAGCGCTTGATCTGCCCTCCAGGTCACCATAACAAAAATTGCTGGTCATAGGAATGTGGGAAGGGAGGACCTTGAGATGATCACTATCACTAGGGAGGTAGTGCTGGACAGACTAATGGGACTGAAGGTAGACAAGTCCCCTGGTCCTGATGAAATGCATCCCAGGGTATTAAAAGAGATGGCGGAAGTTATAGCAGATGCATTTGTTATAATCTAACAAAATTCTCTGGACTCTGGGGAGGTACCAGCGGATTGGAGAGCAGCTAATGTAACGCCTCTGTTTAAAAAAGGGGGCAGGCAAAAGGCAGGTAACTATAGGCCAGTTAGTTTAACATCTGTAGTGGGGAAAATGCTTGAAACTATCATTAAGGAAGAAATAGCGGACATCTGGATAGGAATAGTGCAATCAAACAGACGCAGCATGGATTCATGAAGGGGAAATCATGTTTAACTAACTTACTGGAATTCTTTGAGGATATAACAAGCATGGTGGATAGAGGTGTACCGATGGATGTGGTGTATTTAGATTTCCAAAAGGCATTCGATAAGGTGCCACACAAAAGGTTACTGCAGAAGATAAAGGTACGCGGAGTCAGAGGAAATGAATTTGCATGGATAGAGAATTGGCTGGTGAACAGAAAGCAGAGAGTCGGGATAAATGGGTCCTTTTCCGGTTGGAAATCAGTGGTTAGTGGTGTGCCACAGGGATCAGTACTGGGACCACAACTGTTTACAATATACATAGATGACCTAGAAGAGGGGACAGAGTGTAGTGCAACAAAATTTGCAGATGACACTAAGATTAGTGGGAAAGCGGGTTGTGTAGAGGACTCAGAGAGGCTGCAAGGAGATTTGGATAGGTTAAGCGAATGGGCTAAGGTTTGGCAGATGGAATACAATGTCGGAAAGTGTGAGGTCATCCACCTTGGGGAAAAAAAACAGTAAAAGGGAATATTATTTGAATGGGGAGAAATTACAACATGCTGTGGTGCAGAGGGACCTGGGGGTTCTTGTGCATGAATCCCAAAAGGTTAGTTTGCAGGTGCAGCAGGTAATCAGGAAGGCAAATGGAATGTTGGCCTTCATTGCGAAAGGGATGGAGTACAAAAGCAGGGAGGTGTTGCTGCAACTGTATAAGGTATTGGTAAGGCTGCACCTGGAGTACTGCGTGCAGTTTTGGTCACCTTACTTAAGGAAGGATATACTAGCTTTGGAAGGGGTACAGAGATGATTCACTAGGCTGATTCGAGAAATGAGGGGATTACCTTATGATGATAGATTGAGTAGACTGGGTCTTTACTCCTTGGAGTTCAGAAGGATGAGGGATGATCTTATAGAAACATTTAAAATCATGCAAGGGATAGACAAGATAGAGGCAGAGAGGTTGTTTCCATTGGTGGGGGAGACTAGAACTAGGGGGCACAGCCTCAAAATACGGAGGAGCTAATTTAAAACCGAGTTGAGAAAGAATTTCTCCTCCCAGAGGGTTGTGAATCTGTGGAATTCTCTGCCCAAGGAAGCAGTTGAGGCTGGCTCATTGAATGTTTTCAAGTCAAAGATAGATAGATTTTTAAGCAATAAGGGAATTAAGGGTTACGGGGAGAGGGCGGGTAAGTGGAGCTGAGTCCACGACCAGATCAGCCATGATCTTATTGAATGGCGGAGCAGGCTCGAGGGGCTAGATGGCCAACTCCTGTTCCTAATTCTTATGTTCTTATGTTCTTATAACCAGTGCCTGTGAAGAGATGCTCGATCACTCAACCAGGAAACGCCAAGGCTGGTCTGATGAGAATGACCAAGAGATCCAGTAGCTAATAAACCGCAAACGCAAAGCATTTCTGAACTTATAGCAACAACCTAACACGGGAGCAGCAAAGCAGCTCTACAGACGGCTGTTGGCCAAGGTCCAACAAAAAACCCGCAGCCTAAAGAATAGATGGTGGGTGGAAAAAGTACAGGAGATTCAGCAGTTGGCTGATAACTATAGGTGAGAGGTTCTGGGCCTGTGTATTCCTGTGAGGTAGGCCTCCTGCTAGCTGTATTCCTGCCTCTTCTCTCTGCAGCTCCGTGGACTCTAGCCTGCTCCTCCTCCTCCTCGTTCAACCACAATGGCACCAAACTCATTGAAGCCAGTCAGACGTTTGCCAAAAATTACTGGTCGAAAACCCTCTGTTGACTCACCAAATAAGAAGAACATAAGGACATATGAATTAGGAGCAGGAGTCAGCCATACGGACCCTCGATCCTGCTCTGCCATTCAATAAGATCATGACTGATCTTCGACCTCAACTCTACTTTCCTGTCCAATTTCCATATCCTTTGATTCCCCTGAAGTCCAAAAATCTCTCTATCTCAGCCGCGAGTATACTCAACGGTTCAGCATTCACAGCCCTTTGAGGTAGAGAATTCCAAAGATTCACAACCTAGAAACGATTACAGTCAGTTCCAGCAGGCAAAATTCACTAAAAACTCAAAAGCAGCACACTGGCAGTCCAAATAAACCAACCAGTGATTTACCAGAGAACGATGCTCCCTTAAAAATTGCGAGAAATGGCACCCTCAAGGCTGTTCATGCCCATGATTTCTGTGGGAGTCCGGGGTCACCGGCAGTTGGTGGTGGAGCGAGCAGCTAGCTGCAACAGGGTCAGAAGTAAAAAAGAAGCAAAAAGTAATCGAAGGGTGACATCAAAGCAAAGAGGGTAAGTGATTGGCTGGTTGTGTGGTGAGTAGTTTTCTTTTTCTTTAACTTTTTTCTTTTTCTTAGCAGTAAGAAACATTGTCATTGTTGCCAAATTAAGTAATTTAAGGGTAAAGTCATGGCAGGAGAGCCCAGACCCATGACATGCTCCTCCTGCGCTATGTGGGAAGCTAGGGAAGCTTCCAGTGTCCCTGACGACTGCATGTGCGGGAAGTGCATCCAGCTGCAGCTCCTGACAGACCACATTGTGGCACTGGAGCTGTGCATGGATTCACTCTGGAGCATAGTGAGTTGGTCACACAGCAGGTAAAGGTTACTCAGGCAGATAGGGAATGGGTGACCATCAGGAAGAGCATTGGAAGGAAAATAGTGCAGGGGCTCCCTGCGGGCATCTCCCTCCAAAACAGATACAACACCTTGGGTATTGTTGGGGGAGATGACTTATCAGGGAAAGGCTAAGTCCATGGCACCAGGGGTGGCTCTGCTGCACAAGAGGGCAAGAAAAAGAGTGGGAGAGCTATAGTGGTAGGTGATTCTATTGTAAGGGGAATAGATAGGTATTTTTGCGGCCACAAACGAGAATCCAGGATGGTATGTTGCCTCCCTGGTGCAAGGGTCAAGGATGTCTTGGAGCGGCTGCAGTGCATTCTGGAGGGGGAGGGTGAACAGCCAGCTGTTGTGGTACATATAGGTACCAACGATATAGGTAAAAAACAGGATGAGGTCCTTCAAACTGAGTTTAGGGAGCTAGGAGTTAAATTAAAAAGTAGGACTTCAAAGGTAGTAATCTCAGGATTGCGACCAGTGCCACGTGCTAGTCAGAGTAGGAATAGCAGGATAGCTAAGATGAATACGTGGTTTGAGGAGTGGTGCAGGAGGGAGGGATTCAAATTCCTGGGACATTGGAACCGGTTCTGGGGGAGGTGGGACCAGTACAAACCGGACGGTCTGCACCTGGGCAGGACCGGAACCAATGTCCTCGGGGGAGTGTTTGCTAGTGCTGTTGGGGAGGGGTTAAAATAATATGGCAGGGGGATGAGAACCTATGCAGGGAGACAGAGGGAAATAAAATGGGGGCAGAAGCAAAAGATAGAAAGAAGAAAAGTAAAAGTGGAGGGCAAGGCAAAAATCAAACAGGGCCACATTACAGCAACATTCTAAAGAGACAAAGTGTGTTAAAAAGACAAGCCTGAAGGCTCTGTGCCTCAATGCGAGGAGTATTTGTAATAAGGTGGACGAATTAACTGCGCAGGCATCTATTAACAAATATGATATAATTGGGATTACGGAGACATGGCTCCAGGGTGACCAAGGCTGGGAACTCAACATCCAGGGGTATTCAATATTCAGGAAGGATAGACAGAAAGGAAAAGGAGGTGGGGTAGCGTTGCTGGTTAAAGAGGAAATTAACGCAATAGTAAGGAAGGACATTAGCTTGGATGATGTGGAATCTGTATGGGTAGAGCTACGGAATACCAAGGGGCAGAAAATGCTAGTGGGAGTTGTGTACAGACCACTAAACAATAGTAGTGAGGTTGGGTACAGCATCAAACAAGAAATTAGGGATGCGTGCAATAAAGGTACAGCAGTTATCATGGGCGACTTTAATCTACATATAGATTGGGCGAACCAAACTGGTAGCAATACGGTGGAGGAGGATTTCCTGGAGTGTATTAGGGATGGTTTTCTAGACTAATATGTCAAGGAACCAACTAGAGGGCTGGCCTTCCTCGACTGGGTGATGTGTAATGAGAAAGGACTAATTCACAATCTTGTTGTGCGAGGCCTCTTGGGGAAGAGTGACCATAATATGGTAGAATTCTTTATTAAGATGGAGAGTGACACAGTTAATTCAGAGACTAGGGTCCTGAACTCAAGGAAAGGTAACTTCGACGGTATGAGGCGTGAATTGGCTCGAATAGACTGGCAAATGATACTTAAAGGGTTGACGGTGGATAGGCAATGGCAAACATTTAAACATCACATGGATGAACTTCAATAATTGTACATCCCTGTCTGGAGTAAAAACAAAACGGGGAAGGTGGTTCAATCGTGGCTAACAAGTGAAATTAGGGATAGTGTTAAATCCAAGGAAGAAGCATATACATTGGCCAGAAAAAGCAGCAAACCTGAGGACTGGGAGAAATTTAGAATTCAGCAGAGGAGGACAAAGGGTTTAATTAGGAGGGGGAAAATAGAGTACGAGAGGAAGCTTGCTGGGAACATAAAAACTGACTGCAAATGTTTCTATAGATATGTGAAGAGAAAAAGATTAGTGACGACAAACGTAGGTCCCTTGCAGTCAGAATCAGGTGAATTTATACTGGGGAACAAAGAAATGGCAGACCAATTGAATAAATACTTTGGTTCTGTCTTCACTAAGGAAGACACATATAACCTTCTGGAAATAATAGGGGACCGAGGGTCTAGCAAGACGGAGGAACTGAAGGAAATCCTTATTAGTCACAAAATTGTGTTAGAGAAATTGATGGAATTGAAGGCCAATAAATCCCCAGGGCCTGATAGGCTGTATACCAGAGTACTTAAGGAAGTGTCCCTAGAAATAGTGGATGCATTGGTGATCATTTTCCAACAGTCTATCGACTCTGGATCAGTTCCTATGGACTGGAGGATAGCTAATGTAACACCACTTTTTAAAAAAGGAGGGAGAGAGAAAACGGGTAATTATAGATTGGTTGGCCTGACATTAGTAGTGGGGAAAATGTTGGAATCAATTATTAAAGATAAAAAAGCAGCGCATTTGGAAAGCAGTGACAGGATCGGTCCAAGTCAGCATGGATTTATGAAAGGGAAATCATGCTTGACAAATCTTCTAAAAATTTTTGAGGATGTAACTAGTAGAGTGGACAAGGGATAACCAGTGGATGTGGTGTATTTGGACTTTCAAAAGGCCTTTGACAAGGTCCCACACAAGAGATTGGTGTACAAAATTAAAGCACATGGTATTGGGGGTAATGTACTGACATGGATAGAGAACTGGTTGGCAGACAGGAAGCAGAGAGAAGGGATAAACGGGTCCTTCTCAGAATGGCAGGCAGTGACTAGTGGGGTGCCGCAGGGCTCAGTGCTGGGACCCCAGCTCTTTACAATATACATCAATGATTTGGATGAAGGAATTGAGTGTAATATCTCCAAGTTTGCAGATGGCACTAAGCTGGGGGCGGTGTGAGCTGTGAGGAGGATGCTAAGAGGCTGCAGGGTGACTTGGACAGGTTAGGTGAGTGGGCAAATGCATGGCAGATGCAGTATAATGTGGATAAATGTGAGGTTAGCCACTTTGGTGGCAAAGACATGAAGGCAGAATATTATCTGAATGGCGGCAGATTAGGAAAAAGGGAGGTGCAACAAGACCTGGGTGTCATGGTACATCAGTCATTGAAAGTTGGCATACAGGTACAGCAGGCAGTGAAGAAGGCAAATGGCATGTTGGCCTTCATAGCTAGGGGATTTGAGTGTAGGAGCAGGGAGGTCTTACTGCAGTTGTACAGGGCCTTGGTGAGGCCTCACCTGGAATATTGTGTTCAGTTTTGGTCTCCTAATCTGAGGAAGGACGTTCTTGCTATTGAGTGAGTGCAGCGAAGGTTCACCAGACTGATTCCTGGGATGGCAGGACTGACATATGAGAAGAGACTGGATCGACTGGACCTTTACTCACTGGAGTTTAGAAGAATGAGAGGGGATCGCATAAAAACATTTAAAATTCTGATAGGACTGGACAGGTTAGATGCAGAAAGAATGTTCTCAATGTTGGGGAAGTCCAGAACCAGGGGTCACAGTCTAAGGATAAGGGGTAAGCCATTTAGGACTGAGATGAGGAGAAACTTCTTCACTCAGAGAGTTGTTACCCTCTGGAATTCTCTACCACAGAGAGTTGTTGATGTCAGTTCGTTAGATATATTTAAGAGGGAGTTGGATATGGCCCTGATGGCTAAAGGGATCAATGGGTATGGAGAGAAACCAGGAAAGGGGTACTGAGGTGAATGATCAGCCATGATCTTATTGCATGGTGCTGCAGGCTTGAAGGGCTGAATGGCCTATTCCTGCACCTATATTCTATGTTTCTATGACTGATGTAGAATTGCCAAATAGGACAGCAGTGCTGGTGAAGAAAACATTTAGATCCTAAAATACCTGCAGGACCCTAATTAGCATTCTGGAATAGGCACCATTTGATTTTGGAGGGCATGCTAGATGCCGAAACGAAACACTGATTCTGTGTGGTGATGGGCAAATTCTGCAGGTGAAATGGGTATGGGAGAACACGGCCCAAGTTTCAGTGCCTTAACACTGATTTTTTTTGGAGGTACAATGGTCATTCCTAAGTTGAAAGTCCCTCTCATTGACTTCTTAGAATATCAAATCATAGCCATTACCACAATGGTAAGATGCAAGCAATCATAAATATTTGCTGTTGGAATTTTGACATTTCACTAATCTGGTCAGAAATAATGTGCACCAGTAAACACAGCTGTGAACACTGACATTTGCAAAACTGCAATAGAGAAACAAAGTGATGGACTTGCAAGCAAATTCTGTAATATCAATCTCATTCGTAGGTCTAAACCAATATTTATGTTTCCTGAACATTAACCAAGATGTCAGTTTGCATTGTGTCATCCTGAAAAACCAACAATAGCTTACATTTGCGTAAAGTACCATGTATCTTTTGTGTACCAGATGTGATGCAGCCTGAGCTGAACCACAATTCCAGAGAATATATGACATAAGATGTAAAGACAACTGGATAACTAGCAGAGCACTAACATTCTTCAAGCTTCTGTAAAATGACACCTTCCTGGCTAAAAGGGATGAAGTTTGACAGAAACTGCTGAATTACTTACATAGGAAAAAGACTTAAAAGATAGAAATTTATGGAAAAGTAAAATGATTACAAAGATACGTGGCTCTGGTCCCTATTGTCTCACATTTAAAATGTGCAACCTTGTGCTTGGATCCCTCCTTTCCCTCACCGCTCTCTAACCCTGTAACCTCCAGCGTCCTACAATCCCCTCAGAACTCTGCATTCCACCGACTCTGGCATCCTGTGCATCCCTCTCTCTCTTCGTCCCACCATTGGTTGTTGTTACATATGTAGACTATAGATATACTCTCTGTGTAGTCACTGTATAGATGCATAAGATGGAGACTTGTTACCTGAGGTACTATTAATAAGGTTTACACTGTGTATATACATTTCTGGCCACTGGAGGGTGCAACTGGTGGAGACCGGGGTTTCCTGTCCCTGTGGCAGAGGCTGTGGCATAGGTGTGCAGAGCCCAGTATAAAATGCTACCTACCATGCTTATGCCTCACTCTGGATAAAGGACCAAGGTCACTACAGTTTGAGTACAACACATTGCCTCATGGAGTCATTCATAACTACATTACAGACATAACAGTTGTTGTGTCTTCAGTCATCTAGACCCCACGCTTTGGAATTCTCTCCCCAAACCTCTTCACCTCTCCATTCCCTTCTCTTCCTTTAAGACCCTCCTTAAAACGTACCTCTTTGAAGTGTCTTGGGATGTTGTTCTACATTAAAGACATTATATAAATGCAGGTTGTTATTGACTGGTTTCTAAGGTGCATTGTTTGGGTAAAATAAATGAACGGCAAAATCCTCCATGCAGTATATTTAATAGTTAATTTTAATTTGGAAAATCTGTTTTAATCACAGTGGTGGTACACTGTCTCGGACTTCAGCATGCTATATCCTGGAAACATCTCGTGGGTACACCATTAACACAAGGACTGCAGGTGTTCAAGAAAACAGCTCATCATCACCTTCTCATGGGAACTTGGAAAGGGCAGTAAATGTGTAAATAGGCAGTTAGTGTTGCCCATAGCCCGAGAACAAATGAAAAATCAGAATGGTGGGATGTGGATTCATTGATGTGATTCTCCACACACGAAGATCTCAGCCATATTGACTGGAAGGCACTGTACAGAGACCAGAGTGAGGTGAAGGGGCCTCCCCAGAATATTGTGAGCAGGCAGCCCTTAAAGGGTAGCAGCTCAAAATTAAAGGAACTTAAAGGTAAGTGTCTGCATATGTGGATATTAAATTGCTTTTACAGGCTGGATAATCATTTTGAAAAGTTCTTGGTCTTTGCAAAGACTGAGCGGGGGTTGAAAAGGAAAGGATATGGCCAGTGTAGGTTAGTTACAAAACAATGCTGCCTTGAATCCCGATTTGATGGACATTGGCTGGATTATAAAGGGTTGTCCTAATGGAACCTCAGGGAGCCCTCCCTAGAGTATGGTAGTACATCATACCTGGCAGGAGATAGTGACCAGGATGAAACCTGTCTAATGTATCTGAAGAATATGGAAACAGTTGTGGAAGAAGACAGCACCCTTGACGGAATCTGGTATGGTAAGACTGTCCTTTCAATACCAGATAGACAGCCCAGGATTCCATGCTACAAAATGATGCCCGTTAATTTGTTCCACATTTGCTACTTACCCTTATTACTCAGCAGATAAATTATCTCAACTTAGAGCCAGCAAAGCAACAACATGTGACTTTGCTTTCCTTAATCCAATCAATCCAATTAGTCACTGATTCTCTGCTTCTGCTACTCACAGTAACTAGGCATGATAATGGGTACAAACCAAATATGGGTCGAACTGAAGAACAAAAGAGGGGCAATCACACTGCTGGAAGTGTACTGTAGACCCCCAAATAGTCAAAAGGAAATAGAAAAGCAAAGATATAGGCAAATATCTGAGAAGTGCAAGAACAATAGGGCAGTAATAGTAGGAGATTTCAACTACCCTAAGGTGAACTCGGATAGAATTAGTGTAAAAGGTGTAGAGGTTGCAGAATTCTTCAAATGCATTCAGGAGAACTTTGTTAGCCAGTATGTAGCAAGCCCAACAAGAGAGGGGACAACTCTGGACTTAGTTTTAGGGAACAAAGCTGGACAGGTGGAAGAGATATTAGTGTGAGACCATTTTGGTGGTCGTGATCATAATTCAGATAGATTTAGCGTAGATATGGAAAAGGACAAAGAATGACCAGCAGTAAAAGTTCTCAATTGGGGAAAGGCCAATTTTATTCAGCTGAGATGTGATTTAGCAAAAGTGGACTGGAAACAGTTATTTGAAGGTACTCACCACAGTGTCAGTGCAGTGGGAGGCATTCAATGAGGAAATAGTGAGGCTTCAGAGCAAATATGTTCCCACAAAGAAAAAGGATGGGTCTCTCAAATCTAGAGCCCCCTGGATATCAAGAGGCATACAGGGTAGGATAAGGCAAAAAAGATGTGATTGGACTAGAGAAGGTACAGAGGAGGTTTACAAGGATGTTGCCAGGACTGAAGAATTTTAACTATGAGGAAAGATTGAATAGGCTAGGGTTGTTTTCTTTGGAACAGAGGAGGCTGAGAGGTGACTTAATTGAGGTGTATAAAATTATGAGGGGCCTCGATAGAGTGGATAGGAAAGACCTATTTCCCTTAGCAGAGAGATCAATAACCAGGAGGCAAAGATTTAAAATGATTGGTATAATAATTTGAGGGGAGTTGAGGCGAACGTTTTTCACCCAGAATGTGGTGGGGGTTTTTGGAGTTTTTTTAAAGGTTTAAAGGGTTTAAAATAAACTTACCTCAGTGAACAGGGTTTTTAACATAAAAATGAGTTTTAAAATTTTATTTGTATATGTTTTTTATGAGTTTTAAAACTCTTACACTGGTAAAAGTAGGCTATGTGCCTGCTTTTACCAGGCGCAAGAGTTTGAAGGACATTCTCTGAGCAAGAGATGGGCAACTAGCCCAATCTCGCCCGCGTGGATCTCCTTCTCTCGAAGATGTGGAAGATCTGTCAAGCTAAAATTGACAGATCGGCTTTTGCGATGCCTTCCCGGGTTCGTACGTATTCCATATGGACCTGGGGAGGCCGCAATTTCAGGACCATTGGATCAGAAGATTAAGATGTGGAATCAGTTTGGGTGGAGATATAAAATAATAAGGGAAAGAAGTCACTGGTGGAGTGGTCTACAGGCCCCCAAACAGTAGCCACACTGTAGGACAAATTAAAATCACCCAGGATTATTGCAGTACATTTCTTACAAGCCCGCATTATTTCTTGAGTTATACTCTGTCCTGCACTGTAGCTACTGTTACACCAGACAACTCCCACCAGTGACTTCTTTCTCTTACTATTTCTTATCTGCACCCAAACTGATTCTACATCTTCATCTTCTGAGCCAATATCATCGCTCACTACTGTTCTGATCTCATCCTTTATTAACAGAGCTACCCCACCTCATTTCCTTTCTGCCTATCCTTCTGAAATGTCAAATACCCCTGAATATTCTAGTTCCCAGCCTTGGTCACCTTGCAACCACATCTCTGTAATGACTATCAGATCATATCCATTTATTTCTACTTGTGCCATCAATTCATCCAATTATAAATTAGATCTAATCTTTGCCAACTGGTGCAGTTTCTCTAACTCCAAGATCTCTTAGTTTGATGACATCAATTGCCAATCCCTCAGACTGATATTATTCTGTTAGAAAAATTGTAAGACCTTACATTTTCAGAATGAGAAATTGCAACAAAATGTTATGAATGCTGCGTGCATTCAGATATAGAGCCTTTAATTTTGTCTTTTTATCATTTTTTCCTACTCTGACTCAGACATTTTGTTGCAATTTCTCATTCTGAAAATGTAAGGTCTTACAATTTTTCTAACAGAATAATATCAGTCTGAGGGATTGGCAATTGATGTCATCAAACTAAGAGATCTTGGAGTTAGAGAAACTGCACCAGTTGGCAAAGATTAGATCTAATTTATAATTGGATGATTTGGCTCATTTGGCACGATAAATATTGAAACTCAATAAAGGGAATTAAAGGAGAGCATCTTCTTGCCAAGCTTCGAAACGCTGACAGCAAAAGACATTGCGTTGACTTTGCTTTTCCCATTGCTAGAAACTGCGGCTTTGGAAAGATCCACAGCCACTGGGAGCCTGAAGACTTGTTCCTCAAGCCTTCTCCCTGCAACAATTGAAGCAGTTTTTAAGGGTTTTACCTGCAACATTCCTCCTGAGTTTGAGTGAAAATAGCCCTTGTTAAAAAAAAGTAAATTTTAAATTAAAAAAAAATCTATGCATACATCAACTGCTGCACATACAGGTGTGTGAACAATACATCTTGCTGCATGGAAAGCCTTTTAACTTTTTCAATCAATTTACAGCATCCATTTGCCCTTAAACTGAAGATGGGGAGGAGAATTTCCCGGATAATGATATTCCTGCTGAGAGATTCTCTTTCATACTTACTTGCCTGCTAATCCAGGGAGACCTTCAAAGACCACACTGATTTTGTAACTTTCTAAACTTTAGATCCGGATTAATTATTTTTGTTACGGAGGTTGAATCCACATTTCAAGTAGACATTTGATTCATAACAAAATATCGATCCCTACCAATTGATGCTCTTCTAAAAGATCAAATACAAATGCAAGAAAATAATTGATTTTTACAGTAAGAATATATTCAGGGAGGTAAAACGCTTTGAATTTTAATAACAGACTCGTTACATGCAGCATTGGTTTCACACTCATCCAGGCAAATAACTTTGGGAATTAACCCAATTCTGAAAATCAGAAAGTGGCAACTGTAAAATTTATGAATATTAATGGACAATTATTTTGTGACATGTGCTGGAACAGTACAAGACTTGTTTTCAGATGTTCTGCATTGATAATTGGTTCAACAAGTTCAAACGCCGAAGCATGTCAGGTTTGTTCAGGCTAACAATAACCTGAGCCTTGTTTACCAGCTTTTTGTTCATACACTGTGACATAACAATGAGGAACAATTCTCTGCAACAAAGTCTGAATACAGTTGCACACTTTTAATCAAAACTCTTGGGTTTATGATTCAGCTTGATAGATTCTTGCTCCCTTCTGTTTTTCCTAGTATCCAGCACACGGCTAATGCCATCCTCAAATTACTGTCAGAAAATATATATATATGTATATATCTTTGCAATAACCTCTTAAAGTGCCTTTTGTAATTTTCCAGAAAAATGACAGCTTCCTTTTATGTTACACTATGGTCTTCGAACAATGGGCCTGAATTTGCGGCCAGAGGTAGACGCCTCTGACCAGCAAAAATATCTACCGACCTACCTGATTGTTCTGGAGTTCGGACACTTGCACTCCTGTGCCTCTAAGTGTAGCTATGTGTGGGGGCCCAAGTATCCCAGGGGTGCAGGCAGTTCGCAAGTGACTGGGATCACATGGGCTGTCAAAACAAATGAAAGAAGGAGATTCTCATTCATGCTTATGGGGATTCCATATGTACAGAATTTAAAAACCATTACATATTTCAAATTAATTAAAATTTAATTAAATAGTTAAAACAAAAATATGATTTTTTGAAAAATACATTTAAATGTTTTAAATTAACTAAAACTAACCTTACCTTATTGCACTGTATTTTGTTAATGTTTAAATGATTGAACAATAAATATTTTTATATGGTTTTACGACTGGAAGGATGTTTCCAGTGGGGTTCCGCAGGGCTCGGTACTAGGTCCCTTACTTTTCGTGGTATACATCAATGATCTAGACTTGAATATAGGGAGTATGATTAAGAAGTTTGCAGATGATACTAAAATCGGATGTGTGGTTGATAATGAAGAAGAAAGCTGTGGACTGCAGGAAGATATCAATCAACTGGTCAGGTGGGCAGAACAGGGCAAATGGAATTTAATCCAGAGAAGTGTGAGGTAATGCATTTTGGGAGAGCTAACAAGGAAAGGGAATACACATTAAATGGTGGGATACCGAGAAGTGTAGAGGAACATGTCCACAGATCCCTGAAAGTAGCAGGCCAGGTAGATAAGGTGATTAAGGCGGCATATGGAATGCTTGTCTTTATTAGCCGAGGCATAGAATACAAGAGCAGGGAGGGTTATGCTTGAACTGTAAAAAACATTGGTTAGGCCACAGCTGGAGTACTGCGTGCAGTTCTGATCACCGCATTACAGAAAGGACATGATTGCACTGGAGAGGGTACAGAGGAAATTTACAAGAATGTTGCCGGGAGTGGAGAATCTAAGCTATGAGGACAGATTAGATCGGCTGGATTTGTTTTCATTGGAACAGAGGAGGCTGAGGGGAGACCTCATTGAGGTATATAAAATTATGAGGGGCCTAGATATAGTGGATAGAAAGGGCCTATTTCCCTTAGCAGAGGGGTAAACACCCAGGGGGCATAAATTTAAAGTAATTGGTAGAAGGTTTAGAGGGGATTTGAGGGGAAATGTCTTCACCTAGAGGGTTGTGGGGGTCTGGAACTCACTGCCTGAAAGAGTGGTAGAGGCAGAAACCCTCACCACATTTAAAAAGTACTTGGATGTGCACCTGAAGTGCCGTAACTTGCAGGGTTAGGGACCTAGAGCTGTAAAGTGGGATTATGCTGGATAGCCTCTTGTTGGCTGGCATGGACACGATGGGACGAAATGGCCTCCTTCCGTGCTGTAAATTTCTATGATTCTATGATTCCATGATGTTCACGAGCATTCGCTGGGCGGAAGTTGGGCAAGTAGCCAACTGTCTGGCCATGGATGCCCTTTTCCCAAGGATGTGGATGATCTGTCAAGAAGATTCTTGATGGATCGCGAGTATTGGGTTTTCGCGCATGCGCTTCGTATGTGAAAACCTGGAACTTGCACGGCCCTTTCGGGCACATACACCTCGTACGCATCCGTAGGGACAGCAAATTACAGGCCATTATTTTCTGTGACGTTTTATTGCTGTAAGTACACAATAGGATTACAGAAATGAATAGAATAGTAACCTATTGCTCAGTTCAGTCTCAGAATAAACAAATGAAAATAGAGAAAGAGGTTTTGAAATCATGCTTCAGAAATAATTAGTAACCGGGGAAAAATAAGAACATTGATACTCTCTCTTAACAAAAATATTTCAAAGAAAGAAAGAATTTACATTTATATAGCGCCTTTCACAACAGGATGTTCCAAAGTGCTTGAAGTACATTTTGAAGTGTAGTCACTGTTGTAAAGTAGGAAATGCAGCATCAATTTGCGCACAGCAAACTCCCACAAGCAGCAACATGATGATGACCAGATGATCTGTTTTTGGTGATGTTGGTTGAGGGATAAATATTGGCCTGGACACTGGGGTTAACTCCCCTGCTCTTCGAAATAGTGCCATGGGATCCTCTACGTCCAACTGAGAGGGCAGACGGGGCCTCGGTTTAACGTTTCCTCCAGCAGTGCAGTATTGTACTGGAGTGTCAGCCTGGATTTTATATTCAAGTGTCAGGAGTGGGACTTAAACCCACAACCTTCTGACTCAGTGTTGTGAGTGCTTCCTCTGAGCCATGGTTAACACTAGTTTACTTACAAGCAGATTTCTTTGTCTAGTGTTCTGTGTGGTTTTCAACCATTTTATGGAATATCAAGCTTGTAACAATAAATATTAATCATTTCTCTTCATTCTGTTTTTGTTCTGTAAATTTCCCAATAAAAATGATCGCAGAAAGCTCATCGCAGCGTTGTCATGGAGCTCAGAATTCTGAATAATGTATCCCATCTGGGAATAGTTTACGTAAACTCTCCCACAATGGAGCCTATAATCAAAATGCAATTAGAATAAAGCTAATAACAGAAATCGTTAATATTTTTCAAAAAAACAAGATTGCCTCCTCTAATATTTGATTCAAAAACTAAGAAATGCACCTAGAAGAAACATCCAGAACTGTCCTTCATAGTTAAGAATGATTCGGAGAGTACCATACACAAACATGAACAATTAGTAACTGATGAGTGCTGCTGGCATGACTATGTTAGAGGGGGATATTTTAACCCTGCCCATCCGACCGTTAAACTAATGAGGCCTGGCAGTTAAAATTGCTGTGGCTCCATTCTGCTGTGGGCAGACGGGAAATGATCCAACTCCCGCGGTCTGCTGGGAGATACAATCGACTCCATTATGTTCTTCAGCCATTAGAATGAGATTGCACCGTCAAAGGTAAAATATTTTATTTTAGAGCTGGATTCAATTTTAAGTTTTAAATGCATTTTGGAATCAAGCTGGTAATAGCAATAAAACACGAAAATCACAGACTACACATAGTGGATTAGAAAAGTGTTCTTATACTTCAAAGATCTGGATTGAAAACCCTGTTGAGACTTGCAATGCTCTAAGGGATGAATTTGAAATGAATTTGCAGTCTTAATTCAGTTCTTAGTGGGCACAAAGCACTAAACTGCCTATAATTTGGGACTAATCGAGGAATTTTGCTTAGAGGGACTGTAAGGATGTGAGAAATAGAAAAAAATTCAGTCTGGTGCAATAAGAGTGTTCTTCCAACGTCGGAGTTGAGGCATATTATGAGGAAATTGTTGAGAGAGCTTACCCTGTATCTAAGATATGCTGTACTGAACCTGGGAATAATAGAGATATAGGCTGGAAAAGTTGTCCATTCCTGGTTGGAAAATTGTTCCATTTCTGACATCAGTATCACCCACATTGATTAGCAAAACATTCACTCAGAACCCCTCTAAAAATACTGAGTAGTAAAGTAGCAAGCAAGCATGTAATGAAACATTGTTGATGAGATGTTAAATCGAGTCCCTATCTGCTCTCAGATAGACGTAAAAGATCCCATGTCAGTATTGGAGGAAAAGCAGAGGAGTTCTCCCCGGTGTTCTGGCCAATATTTATCCCTCAACCAACTACTAAAATAAATTATCTGGTCATTATCACATTGCTGTTTGTGGGAGCTTGCTGTGCACAAGTTGGCTGCCACGTTTCCTACATTACAACAGTGACTTCACTTCAGAAAGTACTTCATTGATTGTAAAGCGCTTTGGGACATTCTGAGGTTGTGAAAGACGCTACATAAATGGATTATTTCTTTATTGTAGAATCTAACAGATAATACAGCACTGCATCATTATCCCTTGTAACAAAAACTTTCTAGAAAGATTATTATTCATATAAGTTAATTTATAGGCAACAAAAACTTGTGGGGAGAAAAACAACTTACCTTTGAGCTCAGAGTCATACATCTGGAGTGATTAATGGTAGAAATTTGTAGGTGGAGACAAGAATAGGGGTTGGAAAGATATGAATGTAAGAATGTGATCTTATTGAGGGCTTTAACTTGTACAATAAGTGTAATTATTCACAACTGCAATATTGAAGAGTCTCACTTTGGTAGCTATTCAACATCTCCTCCTGTCTTCCCTCACTCAACTCTACAAGTCAAGTGTGCAGCCAACAGGAAAGGAGGTTTGAGTGGCGCAACCAGCACCTCTTAAAGAGGAGATGCATTTTGGCTGCAGACAGTGGGGAAACACTGTGAAAGGTCTATGTGATGTATTTGCTTCCTGGGTTCTTTGCTTAGAATTCATAGCAACACATTGCTATTAAGAACGTGTTAGTTTATTAGCAAAGTTTTAGCTATATACTACACATTACCAGTTCATCCACCAGGGTCATAACCACCTGCCTCATCGTGGATCCCCTGAACCCAACTGGCTGGGGTTTTACTGAGTCTTGTGAACATCATGTGACTTGGCAGCTGCTTATCTTTCACTGCTCTCTCATCACACTAAAAGCTAACACTTGTTTCTCTGTTTCAGTTCAGTTGCTGAAAATGTCAACACCTCAGTCCTACTTCAGGAAGAGGTCAGCTTTGCTAAAGATGCAAGGTCATTCAATCTAACCATAGCAAGCACCGGCTCAGAGATTATCACCATGCATACGTTAGAGGGTAGGTTAGAAGAGAGGCCTTCACCTGGTGAAATGTCCAGGAGCTCGGTCAGGGACATAGGATGCCCCAGGTGCCAGCTTGTCAGAGGACAAGATCACATGCAAACTCTGTTGCTGGCTTCGAGGGCCCAGTCTACCAAAGAAGACTGATAAGCATACAGCAGGAAATGATAGGTGCACTGGCAGCCTTTCAGTGAAATTGTGCACAATGGCTCAGAGCATGGAGAAGTCGAGCTCGGCAACATGTGTTGGGGCTTCACGCAGAGCATGGAGACCATTCTGTCCAACACGGAGTGAATGGGCAGCTCCATGAACATGACAATGGAGAGCACCATGATGGAATTCTGTTAACAGTTCTAACAGATATTTGCAGATCCCTTGGAGCAAACCTCCCAGTCTCTGCATTAGAGGGCCCAATTTGGCATTATCACAATTATAAGGGAAAGAATAAAAATGAAACACTCAAAAACACGCATTCTCTCATTTTACATATGAATTATCACTTTTTTCACACAAACAGTCCATAGATAGATAAATTACCACTTATAAATTAAATAGAATAAAAATATCTGGGACTTAGCATATGTTCACAAAATACTGAAATTAGTGATATTTAAATGTCATTAATTAGGTGATAATGTAACATTATCCTGTACGCATTTGAATATATCTCATTTGCCGCTTTCAAAAAAAATATTTTCGATCATGTAAGATCTGCAAAAATTATACAATACCTCAAAAAATGTCTTAACCATTTGCCTCACATGCAAGTATGCAAGGGTTTTCCTCTGTACTAGACTTCTGACATCAACTCTGTGGAAACACACACTCAAATGTGTTCTAAGAACATAAGAAGATAAGAAATAGGAGCAGGTGTAGGCCATTTGGCCCCTCGAGCCTGCTCCGCCATTCAATATCATGGCTGATCTGATCATGGACTCAGCTCCACTTCCCTGCCTGCTCCTCATAACCCTTTACTCTCTTCAGATGGAGTCAATTCTTTTCAAGAGAAAGACAGGCATGTGAGGCAAGTGGTCTCCCATTTGCACTGATATTTCTTAGGCTTTTTTGTCAATGCTATGCTATTTCAGTTAATCTACCCATGCAGGTTATGCAATTGAGTTCTCACTCTACATTGAGATTCACAATCATCGAAAATGAGAGTTTGGTGACCTATGAAGCTCCAAGTGGGCTTCTGCTCCTGATCAGATTAATCATTGACATAAACATCAGAATCTAATCTAGGATCATGCATCTTCTGTTTTTGCATAGTGGGCAGTTTGCCAAGTGAATACAAATAATATATGCACATAACAATGCAAAAGCTTTCACACCTCCATTCACTGTTTTATTCTAAGGATATACCAGTGTGAAAGCTGTGAAGAACCAGGGTCAAGAGTAATCAGTTTTTAAAACTGTTTTAACGCTGGTAGTTTAATTGTGAGTCTAAAGTTTTTGCAATGCACTTTGTGTGCAACCATGTGTTTTTAATATACTTGGAAAAAACAATAGCTTGGAACTGTAGACAGGCTAAGTGAGTGGGCAAAAATTTGGCAGATGGAGTATAATATTGGAAAGTGTGAGGTTATGCACTTTGGAAGAAAAAAAATCAAAGAGCAAGTTATTATTTAAATGGAGAAAAATTGCAAAGTGCTGCAGTACAGCGGGACCTGGGGGTCCTGGTGCGTGAAACACAAAAGGATAGTATGCAGGTACAGCAAGTGATCAGGAAGGAAAATGGGATCTTGGCCTTTATTGCAAAGGGGATGGAGTATAAAAGCAGGGAAGTCTTGCTACAGTTATACAGGGTATTGGTGAGGCCACACCTAGAATATTGCATACATTTTTGGTTTGCATATTTAAGAAAGGATATACTTGCTTTGGAGGCAGTTCAGAGAAGGTTCATTAGGTTGATTCTGGAGATGAGGGAGTTGACTTAGGAGGAAAGGTTGAGTAGGTTGGGCCTCTACTCACTGAAATTCAGAAGAATGAGAGGTGATCTTATCGAAATGTATAAGATTATGAGGGGGCTTGACGAGGTGGATGCAGAGATGATGTTTCCACTGGTAGGGGAGACTAGAACTAGGGGGCATAATCTTAGAATAAGGGGCCGCCCATTTAAAACTGAGATGAGGAGGAATTTCTTCTCTCAGAGGGTTGTAAATCTGTGGAATTCACTGCCTCGGAGAGCTGTGGAAGCTGGGTCATTGAATAAATTTAAGACAGAGATAGACAGTTTCTTAACCGATAAGGAAATAAGAGGTTATGGGGAACGAGCAGGGAAGTGGACCTGAGTCCATGATCGGATCAGCCATGATCGTATTAAAAGGCGGAGCAGGCTCGAGGCGCCGTATGGCCTACTCCTGCTCCTATTTCTTATGTTCTTATGTTCTTATGACTCTAGGTGATGTTGTCATGAGAATGCTTAACGTATCAGATTCCTTTCTCTGCTACTGGAACAGAAACATTAAACCACATATCTTAACTGTTAAGACCTCCACTAATTAGTGAAAAGAGGAAGTTAATATGAGTCCACCAAGCACTCGCACAATAATGTCACACAAAATTTCCAAGCTAATATTTTTAGAAACAATGGCTGAAGCAGATGACCTCATACATGCCACTGTGTACAAATACAACTGAAAAGTTTTACCAAGCATATTTCAGTGGTGATGATGCCCCTTCAACTGTTGCTTTAATACTCGGTCAAAATCAAACCTTCACTAGTCCCATAACTGAAACTGAACAAATCGCATTCTGTGCTGCATCACATTGAAAGCACATATGGGTTGTGGGATAGAACTACCCATTTGATTTAGTACGGAACCCCCAATGGCAGACTGAACTGTTAAAATGATCTGTTAAATTTGAGATTTACTTTGAAAGGTTAAAAGGGAGAGGTGTATCTAATCAACTCGCTTAAGCAAAACCTATTAGTGTCAGTGAATTTGAAGGCTTGAGTATCTTGATGTGGCTTGACCTTATCTTTCTGATTTAATTGAAGTAGAAGGAACACTAAAATACCACAGAGCATCCTTATTTTTACTGTCACTTTCAACGTGATGCAACTGATAATAAGTTATAAAAATCTATGTTTGTAACCTGGATTTTCCAATGACTATTTGGCATTTGAGGGCAGGAAATGGGCAGGGATCTATTACCACAAATCTCTGCCCACTTTAGTGCTGGCCCAATTCTCCACCATCATTTTTGATGGATAGTGGAAGTGACTGCCCTAAAATGTGAAGGCATATTTAAACGAGGCTGCAGTGATATGGTGATGTTATAGCTCCCATTTCGCATCATTACCACCTTATTTACTCTTAATGACAATCACGTCAACATGAATTGGACATCCAACATTGCTAGGCATTACAGAAAAGGCACAAGTGGAACTAAAGGGCTTAGCCAGTACTTTGAGTAATGTATTTGCTTCGTGCTTTGCTTAAGAATTCATAGCAACACATTGCTGTTAAGAACGAATTGGTTTATTAACAAAGGTTTAACAATCACACTACACAACATCAGTTCATCCACTAGGTTCACAACTGCATACCTCATCGTGGATGACCTAAACCCAACTGACTGGGGTTTTATTGAGTCTTGTGAACATCATGTGACTGGCTAAGCCACTCACAATGCAACAGCTCTACAACTATTTTAAATAAACAGATAAAGCCGAGTACCTCCTCATTAAAGGGACACTATAACACACAAATTAACAAATTAAACTTTAAATGGAACTTTAACCAATCAAATAAAAATTTAGTTGCCAGGGGTGAAGATGCACTCCAGTCCCTCCGGTGCCCACCTCTTGCGGAAGGCTGCGAGCGTACCGGTGGACACCGCGTGCTCCATCTCCAGAGACACCCTGGCTCGGATGTAATCGCAGAAGAGAGGCAGGCAGTCGGGCTGAACGACCCTCTCGGCAGCCTGCTGCCTGGACTGGTTAATGGCCACCTTGGCCGTGCCCAGGAGCAGTCCTACGAGGAGGGCCCCCAACCTGCCCGCGTGCAACAGCTCTACAACTCTGTTGTTGATAACAGCTCTACAAACTTGTGAGCATACTCATAGGTGCATGCATTACACTTTCCAAAGATTAAAAATGGCTTATTTTGCAGGTGATTTGGTTCTACTGGTATTTTGATGTTGGCAGCTGCTTAACTGGCTGCTTTTTAATGTGGTGGCTTCCCTCTATTCTTCTCCAAATCTAAAAGTGGATTTCCCACTAGGTATTCCCCTGTTTTTTGGAGGAAGGAGAGGTGCGCCAACACAAGCAGGCCTGGCTGGAGGTTACTGCCTGGAGCCGTACGCTCAAATATACAGACTGAGGCACTCCTACATCCAATTACCCAGCAGCAGTGTTTGCGGAGGGGATGCACCACAAAGAAGGCTATCAATGAGTTATGCCCCACTCTGCAACCCGACCTATAGCCCACCTCTGACACAGACACTGATCTACAGCCCACCTCTAACACAGGCACTGATCGAAAGCCCACCTCGAACACAGGCACTAATCTACAGCCCACCTCAAACACAGCTGTCCTGAAATTTTATTCTATGGCTTCACTGCAAGCTGCTGTTCAGAACAACACAAACATTAGCCAATTAGCTGTGTGCAAATGCATTAAACAAATCACACATGCTTTGTTTGCTAGAATAAGCCATTTCTTTACATCCCCGTAGACCGTAGGTGGCAATATGACAGAGCACTACAAATTTACAAAGTGACAGGATTTCTCAAAGTCCAAGGAGCCACAGATTTCACCCACAAAGCCATGCTTGATCCCTTGGTCAAAGTCATCACACAGATCAACGTAATGTCCACTGACCAGCAAGTGAATGCTGAAAGCTACCATGATGCCTACATTTGAACAACAATATGCCAGACTCCGAGTGACTCCTGGGAGATCTGCTGCTACCCACAACAGCTCCTGTTCATGTGCATTTTCCCGGGACTCGAACCGAGGGCCGTTATAATGAGGCCCGCTCATCCTGAAGAGTCATCATCGAGTACACAATTAGAATGTTGAAGGCGTGCTTCGGGTGCCTGGATTGATCTGGGATGCTCTGCAATACAATTCAGTCTCAAGGATTGTAATGATGTGCTGCCTGCTGCACACTTTGCATTACAAAGAAGCCTCATCATGAAGGCACCATAGGAGGAAGGTACTCAAGGGCAGCAAGGAGTTCAGCATTAGCAGCAGCCAGAAGAGGGGACGCGGAGTCTGTTAAAAGACAGTTTGCAGTTGAAGTCAAACTTCATCAAACCCACAATAAAGAGGTAAGTGTTGGGTAAAATTTCGAAGACATTTATGCTTAGCTGCATCACAAACACATTTAACATTCAATGCAAGAGGAAATTAAATAGCCCGGCTATGATAAATAGGATGTGTAATGTTCAGTTATTTTTTTTCTCATTTTTATACGATTTTCCTAAGGGCCCGTATTTGATGAAGGCCTTTGCCCGTCCAACTGCCACCCAAAGGACTGCCGATGGCCGCCGAGGTACCTGACGGTACTTTGAGCGGGGTTTTCATCGGAGAGGTCCCTCGAAGATCGGCGGGCAGCAAATGAGCAACTTACACCGCCAATCTGGGCGGCAGCCGATGGGAGCTCTCATTCTTGGCGGCAAAGGCATTTGCCGCCCAAGTGCCGCCGAGGATGGAGTCGGGCCCACGGAGGGTCGAAGAGCTGAAAAGCAAAAGCATAAAAAATAAATTAAAAACCCACCTGAAGACCTTCAGGGGACCCTATCCAGGTAAGTCCCTGTAAAGAGAAAGATTACAAAAAGTGTTCTGACCTTTTTTTCCCCCATCTTCCCACCTACCATTGGGGACAGACCAGCCTCCAGCCAGCAGCCCACCCCTGCCCGCATCAATATCGCAGCTCAGCGGGCGGGAGGTCAGTTGCGCAACTCGGCCGTCCGCTGACGTCGAAAGTGGCACTGGGCGGTTCGACGCGAGGAATGTCGGTGGCAGTGGGCGGCAATTTGTTCAACTTCAGGCCCTATGTTACATACACTGGACATTGGAAACTGGATCTGAGTCACACGTGCATTGCGCTAGTGGTGTCATCATGCAGTGTGCGTACTTTATGTAATGTGTGTCATGTACATCACAATCGTAAATCATAGCATCACTGATATGATGTGTGAGTATCTCAGGAGCTGATCTTCAGCACAAAACAAGGGAGAATTCATTTTTTTTGCAGTTGAGAACTTGGAGGGCAGCGTTACTAATTCACTGATCCATAAACCTGAAAAAATTCAGGAATTTATTGGTGCAAATTTCAGGGGTACAGTAGTGCAGCAGTTATGTTACTGCACTGTTAATCCAACGACCTGGACTAATAATAATAAACGCGTATTCACATCCCAGCATGGCAGTTTGACAATTTGAATTTAGTTTTTAAAAATCTGGAGATAAAAAGCTGGTATCAGTAAAAGTGACCATGAAGCTGTCAGATTGTCGTCAAAACCCTACTGTTTTACTAATGTCCCTCAGGGAAGTAAACCTGCCGTCCTTACCCGGTCCGGCCTACATGTGACTCCAGCCCCACACCGATGAGCTTGACTCTTAATTGCCACTCAGTTGTATCAAAAAAGAAGGCCCACCACCACACTCTCAGGGCAACTGGGAATGGGTAGTGATTGCTGGCCTTTCCAGTAATACCCACATCCTGAGAATGACCAAAGCAACATTGGGAATAAGTGACTTTTAATTATGCCCACTTATCTTGAAAGACTTCCTTACTCATTGACATAGTTCTTTGAACTGGAAGTTCAACTGAACCGAATAACTTTTGGACCAGATTTTAAGCCTCATGGAATTTTGCATCGTAAACTTCAGGACAACTGGAGTCAGACTTCCAAATGAGAATTCCAGTTGTTGGACCGTTGGATTTGAAATTGGGGTTCAATGTTTAGAACAGGAGCTGAAGCCTGAAAGAAATCAGATGACTGCTAAATCTGCGATTCCCAAGTATATGAATATTTTAAAAACACAAAATAGTTGCTATATTTCAAACTGTGCTGCTTTATATGTGAGGAAAGCATTCCGAAAGCACATTATCAAATTTGAAGGATAAAAGTGAAATTTTATGCAAATGTCTGTTCTTAATGTTTCTGCATTAAGGTGTGAACGACATACAAAAGGATAATTCCCATCTCTGCCTGTGGAAAGACAATTTATCCACTAGGTGGCTAAGTATGTTGGTAATCACAAAGCAATAAAAGAACCAGGAGGGAAACTCTTGATCGCAGAAAAAACACCTTAATGTTAATTACAGAATTTTCTTTCTCTCCACTTTACTTAATAAACGTATCAAATCTGACATTGAAGATGAATGGATTGGACCTCCCAGCTGTTACTGAGCTTTGTTTTTGTCCTGTACAATCACTTATTTTATTAGTTTCTTCGGGTGAGCACAGTGCTGGATTGCAGGTGTAGCATAATTCAAATGGGACTAGCTTTTTATACAGCACATACTGCTAAAATATTTATCAATCAAATCTCTTCCTTATCACAATATAGTACTGCAGTTCTTTACTCATTTGTAAAATCATTGAGTATTCACCTTCCTCTCTTCCTGATCGATTGCATTTCAAAGTGTAACTTAACTAAAGCACCTCAGAATAGAGTGCAGTTTCATCTATAACATAGAGATAAATAATATATTTTAAAGAAAACCACTGGGAGAATTACTCAACCAATTATGCAAAGAAGTAAATTTTGATAGCTAGGGCAGTCTAAATCGAGAATGCACAATGAAAACCAATGGATATTCTGTTGCAAGAAAGGATCTAGGGAAGAGGGAACAAGATATTTGGTAACCAGATGTTTTTAATATCATACACCATGCTGGTATGCTAATGAGCAATTCGCCCACAGACAATTGTCTCAGTAATGCTTTAGGATGTTGTATATTTTTCTCCAACTCATCTGTGCATTACATTACCAAGCTTAGGATGTACACACACACATTGGGGGCAATTTTCTACTGCTGCCCGCCCACTTCTCATCTGTAAAACGGGTGGTCAGCAAATGAAAATCAGGGCGGAACCTCGGCCGCCCCAATAATGCCCAAGACTAGCTTGACCTTGCTCGTCCATTTACATCCCCTTTTGAGCTGTCCCGCCCATTTACTTCCCTGCCTGAGCTCGCTGTCCTATTTACATTCCCTCCTGAGCTGTGCCGCACATTTACCGGCCCACCTGGGTCTGCTGTCACAACCTCTTCTTCTTTGTCAGTCACGCAGAGTCGAGGATGACTTGCTTCCACACTAAAATGAGGTCTAAGGTGACTGATGAGACCGATATGTGGGTCTACAGTCTGTGTCACAGGTGAGGCGGATGGTGGTTGGAGGGACGGGTGGATAGGGTGCTTGATTTGTTGTATGCTCTTTCTGCTGTTTGTACTTGGCTTCCGTGTGCTCCCGGCGAAGAGACTCAAAGTGTTTGGTGCCTTCTCGGATGTTCACCTATTGGATGTTACTATCAACCAGGACTGTAACTGGCAAAGAGTTCACCTGCCTGAATCAGGTGACAGGCCGCTTAAAGATACAAATTGGGCCCTACTCCAGTTGTAGGACGTGTCTGCAATTTTCTGGTACAAATGGGCGGCGTGCACTCTTTGACTACTTGTACCAGGTGTTGAAAGGTCGAACTAGTGGCTCTTCAAAAGACCACTGAAAGTCGCTCAGGATACATTATTATTTTTTATTTTGGTGGACCGAGGAATGGCAAAGCCTTTCTGGCCCACTGCCCCCTAGGCTTTCTTAGACCCGACTTGTACCCTCCCGGAACCGGTGAGCTGCAATAGGACACTCGCAGTGGGCAGGGAAGCAGTGTGGATGGTCGGGGCCTGATTGCTGGGGAGGTTTACAGGTTTGCTTGTGGTTGGGGGGCAGGGGGGGGGAGGGCAGGGGAGTAAGCACTCTTGCTTCTCCTGGCCCACAAGCAGTGCTGGAAAGGCACTGAATGGTTCCATTTGGCAGTCCTCACCTCCCTTTAGCTGCCGGGGTTCCCAAAGCCTGGGAAACCCAGCAGGCCAGGGTTAAAGCTAAACAGAGAAAAAAATCTGTGGCATCCAACCTCATCAATATGAGCAACCTGCCTCCTGAGGGCAGGTTGGTTACCCACCCCTCATCATGCCTCCCTTAAAACCAGAAGTGGACATGTTCATGACGGATTGGGTTCGGGTTTGAGATTTTTTACATTTTGACTGCCCACCCAACCCAAACCCACCTGTTATTGGGGGTTAAACTTCCCCCCTTAATCTATTACAAATGATCTCACCGTGTGGATCCTTGAGCATGATATAATCCATCCCACCTGAGCATTACTTCCATTTAAAACACTGTCTTAAATGGAAGAATATACCCGGAAAGAATATACTCGTGCAGTAGCAGTGTTAAACGGGTGAGACTCGTGGTTACGCAATTTTAAACAACAAACTGAGAAGAGTGGAACATCTTGCAATATATAGCTCCCACTAGTGGACTACTGCTCCACCTAGTGGATTACTGTGGTAATGCATCTATACATGCCAATACAATAAAAGCATCATGTGACACGGTCACCTGACAAGTTCCTGTACAGCCATCTTGTATGTGTGTGTTTATGATGTCGTGAAGAATATATCACACATCTGTTTGGGACTTCTGTCTATTTTCCTGGTTTGGAAGACCGAACACTTAAATGGCAAACTTGTAGCGCCGCAACTGCACTATCTTTGAGTTGATCTTATGACAGTTACCAGCTCTGGGTCCTCAAGGGTTCTAAAAACATCAAATAGTTTTGGCGGCATTTACTGCACTGCAGCAAATGGGCTTCATCTGTCTCATCCCCCTCCATAACAGCAACACAGAGTGAAAATCTTGCTGATGAAGAATTTCAATCTCATTCCTCTGGAAATGTTGCTGAGTAGAATTAGCAGCAATAAGAACATTTGCCATGCAGTGCTGAGCATTATTATGAGATATAGAGGAGAAATAATGGACCCATCGGAGGGAACTATTTAAAAAAAAATGTATTCATGTTTTATGCAGCCATTGATCGAGACCATAAGAAGGTAATGTTAATCATTTATTTAAAAACTTTTTTCAATGCACAAATGCAGAATTATGACATTGCTTGACTGAAAATAAGGACAGTAACAACAGGAAGCTAATCAAAGCAAATAAGGCAATAAAAGAAGGAATACAGAGAACTAGGTTGCACAGTGGGTTGGCTCAGACCAATGATGAAAATCTATTTATAATAGTATAAAGTATCCAAGTAAAGTGAGACAGAGGCAATCACATCAAATCAAATGACCTGTGCAATACCTGATCTGAGAGTGCTTGATATTTTTTACATTACGAAGTGGAAAATAATTCAATTTTTTGGCAAAGCCATAATGGAGATTTTTTTTGTCTTATTTGCTCCCAGGATGTGGACAATATTGGCAAACCTGCATTCCTCATTGTGGTGGTCCTTCAAGTGCTGCAGCCCTTGGTGATGGAGTTCTTGTGTTGGTGTTAGGTAGGGAATTGCAGGATTTTGACTCAGCGGCGATGAAGCATTGGAACTTTATCTTCAAATCAGGATGCTGTGTGATTTGGAGGTGATGATTTTTCCAAGACAATTCAGGCAATCCAATATACCCATGTGGAGATACTGGAACGTGTACCATATAGACAAGGGGCTAGACTATCGGCACATCATCGCCCATTTAGCACTGAGATTCAGGTCATCGCCCATATTTGATGAAAATGGAAACGAGCGCCCGATTATCGCCCATTTATCGGCGGTACAACTTTCGCCATACAGGAATGAGCTGCATCGCCCGGCCTATTTAAAAAAAAAATGACGTCATCCTCGTGCAAGGCCGAGAATACGAGAATAATGGAAATTAGCGCCTGATTATCGCCCAGATTATCGCCGAGCACTACTTTCAACATTTCGCCCATAATTCACCCAAATGATCGCTAGCCCAAAAAGACGCTCAAGAAAAGCTGCACTCACCTGACCTTAACTCGGCAGTATGGACACCATTTTGTAACTCGGAGGATCTTTAATAAAAGGCTGCTTGAAGTGGTTTGGCGGAGAAGTAATTTGTGAGTGATTTTAAGGGCGTTTTTGAATCTGGCCAATCATCTAATCACATTGTGGTTAATTTCCAGTTTATATTGTATTTGTTGAGGACAATTTAACAAGACAGATTAGGGTTCTTATAGTGAATTATAGTGATGGGGCCTGTAATTTCTCAACCTGTATTGATGACTACTCACATACTGCAAAATAGAGAAGGTATATTGAAGAGCGTTATGTGCCCAATTAAAGAGGTGGCAGACTGCTGAGGAGGATTTGTCGCTACACCCAATGCATTTACAGCGATAAACGATCATATCTGGACTTGTCTGACAGCACATGCGTTGGAAGGCTGTGATTCCGAAAGGAGGTCACCAGTGAGATATGCCAGCTAATTAAGGGAGATCTGCAGCCTACCAGCACCATCAGGACCTCACTGCCCATTGAGGTTAAGGTTACTGCGGCACTTTCCTTGTATGCATCGGGCTCCTTTCAGGCCTCAGCTGGCGACATTTGCGGTATCTCTCAACATGCCACAAATTGCTGCATTTGACAGGTGAGTGAAGCCCTTTACACACGCAGGATGGACTTTATAAACTTCCCTATGACCAGGGAGGCACAGAGTGAGAAGGCTTTGGGGTTCTCGAGAATAGCAAACTTCCCCAAAGTGCAGGGAGCAATAGACTGTATGCACATCGCCCTGTGAGCACCTTTACAGAATACAGAATACAGAGGTATTCCTGAGCCAAAAGGGATTCCACTCCCTGAATGTGCAGCTCGTTGTTGACAACAAGCAAATAATCATCGCAGTAAATGCAAATTTTCCAGGGAGCATCCATGATGCACACATCTTGTGTGAGAGCACTGTCTCTGAACTGTTTAAGAGTCAGCCACAAGGTCACGGTTGGATGCTGGAGGATAAAGGATAAGGCTTTGCCAGTTTGCTCATGACACCCCTGTGTAAGCCCCAGACAGAAGCCGAGAAGCGCTACAACGAAAGTCATATAGCCACACGCAATATCGTCGAAAAGATAATTGGAATCCTGAAGCAGTGTTTCAGATGCCTGGACCACTCAGGAGGTGAACTACAATACCACCCTGAGCAGGTAGCTGAGTTCATTGTGGTGTGCTGCATGTTGCATAACCTAGCTATCAGGAGAGGACAACAATGGGCAGATGGGACCGCCGGTCCACCTCAGGAGAGAGGGGAGGCGGAAGAGGAGGATGAGGAGTAGGACAAGGACCTCAGGGAGGACAATCAGCTGTGCGATGAACCCATGCTACAAGGCCCCCCCCCCCCCGCCCCCACACCACTGGAAAAGCCCCGTGCTAGTTACGCAGCTGCAAACTGTTACATCAGCAGCTTATAAATGAACGCTATGTGTGAAGTTACGTTGGTGACAGTTACAGTTGCGTTACGTTTCATCCTTGCCTGGCCTGGCCATTGTTTGCACCCATTGTATTGATGTTTTACCTTACATTACTAGAAGACACTTCACAACAATTGTAAAGCTAAATCATTTTTTTAATAACTTAACGACTTATTTAAAATATTTTTTAACAAAGCATAACACCCTCCCCCCACAGCAGTCAACAACATTTTTTCAATAACAATATAACGATAACACCCTCCCACCATCCCCAACAGTCAACAATCAACAAATATTAAAAAATAATAATAATATAACAATAATATATGGCCCCCCTCCCTACCTGCGGCCACGCTTCCCTTCTCTAACTTTAAGCCCCCTCGTCATAACCCCCACTTTCCCACTTAGTCCCCTAGTAACAGGACCAAGACGTCTTGCAGCAGAGCACCTCAAGGGCTGCTGCTGTGGTGGGGAGGAAGGGGGGGAACGGGGGTCAGGGGGGGGGGGAGACGGGGGGAGGAGGGTGGTGTTGGCAGAATGACCTCAGTGGATCAAGGAGAAGATGTTTGCGAAGAAAGGTCTTCCGATTCAGAAGGAAGTTCTTCCTCCTGTCTCACATCTGTCGTGCTGGATGGTGGTACGGCACCTTGGGGTGCAGTTCTGTATCCCAAAACTATCGCGTACCGCAAGGTATCGACAGAGTCGGTCGTTCGCCATGTTGTCGCAACCATCTGTCCCATGCCCTCCGATATTCTGGCAGATAGTGTGACAATGTTGCCGGTCAGCCCACCAATCCGCCTGGAGGTGCTCTTGACCTATGTCAACGCTCACCGTCGACAGTGACACCATGTCTTCGCTGAAATCTGCCCAACGTAGCGCGTGCCTACCTCGCCGACCCAACCTCCGCGGGGCCAGCATGGGCACTGGCTAACTCGGAGTGCCCAGCTGCAAGCCGCTTGGTCCCGCTACTTCATCCATTGAGGATGATGTGACCACAGCTGACCCTTTAGGCTCATCATCCTCCTCCTCGGTTGTATCTTCTTCTTCTTCCCCCGTGGTCAGCACGACCAGTAGCAGTAGGGGTGATGTTGTGGGGGCCTCTTGTTGCGCCTGGGGAGCTGGAAAACATAATTGAGGTTAATAGAAGAGAAGGGGAGACATGAGAATGCTTACACTGCGCAGGCATATGTAAGAGGAGCAACACTACTCCAATAAATGTGAACGAGAGACGTTACGTATGATTAACATGAGAGTACAGAAGCTGCATGCATAACATTACATCATTCATATATTGTAATCAAATGACATTAAATTTGTTATATATGTAAACCTGTAAATACCTTGTTTACCCACCAGAGGGCTCATACCCTGGAGTCCCAAGGGATCCCACAGTCCCTTGGGCGCACCTGTACTTAAGGAGGCTTCACAGGCTGGAGAGACTCTGGAGATCTGCAATAAAAGACTAAGGTCACACTTTACTTTGAGCTCACAGTATCTGGTCAAACTCTATATTCAATACACAACATCAGGCGACGAGGTACAGATGACGAACCCCACCACAATGATGCAGAGTACAGTGGGCATCCTGGAGAAATTTTCAAAGGGAGCTGATTGAGAAACCTTCGTGGAGCGACTCGACCAATACTTCGTGGCCAACGAGCTGGAAGGAGAAGCGAACGCTGCCAAACAAAGGGCGATTCTCCTCACCATTTGCGGGGCACCAGTGTATGGCCTCATGAAAAATCTTGCTCCAGCGAAACCCACGGGGAAATTGTATGATGATTTGTGCACACTGGTCCGGGAGCATCTAAACCCAAAGGAAAATGTTCTGATGGTGAGGTACCGGTTCTACACATGCAAGAGGTCTGAAGGCCAGGAAGTGGCGAGCTATGTCACCGAGCTAAGACGCCTTGCAGGACATTGCGAATTTGAAGAACATTTGGAGCACATGCTCAGGGACTTCTTTGTACTTGGCATTAGCCATGAAGTAATACTTTGCAAACTTTTGACGGTAGAGACCCCAACCTTGAGTAAAGCCTTAGCGATAGCCCAGGCGTTCATCACCACCAGTGACAATACCAAACAAATCTCTCAGCACATGAGTGCTGCTACAAGTACTGTGAACAAAGTGATGTTGTTTTCGAATCGTAACGTACAGGGCAGGCCCCACATGCCTGCAGTTGCACGTCCGCAGATGTCTCAGAGTCCACCATCAAGGGTGATGAATGCAAGGCCATTAACACTTTGTTGGCGCTGCGGAGGTGATCCTCGTTTCCATTCATGCCGCTTCAAAGGATACGTTTGCAAGGGCTGTGGAACAATGGGACATCTCCAACGTATGTACAGGTGAGCTGCAAACCCTACTAATCCTGCAAACCACCATGTTACAGAGGAGGACAGAACCATGATGGATCATGATGAACCAGAGCCTCAGACCGAGGAGGCAGAGGTATATGGGTTGCACACATTTACCACAAAGTGTCTCCTGATAATGCTGAAGGCTGAATTAAATGGGCTCCCGGTGTCAATGGAACTGGACACGGCCGCGAGCCAGTCCATTATGAGCAAAAAGACTTTCGATAAATTGTGGTGCAGCAAGGCCTCAAGGCCAGTCCTGACTCCTATTCGCACTAAACTGAGAACTTACACAATGGAACTGATTCCCGTAATCGGCAGTGCTACTGTAAAGGTCTCCTACGATGGAGCGTTGCACAAGTTACCACTCTGGGTGGTACCGGGCGATGGTCCCACGCTGCTCGGCAAGAACTGGAAGATACACTGGAACTGGGACGACGTCCGAACGCTCTCGTCCGTCGACAACACCTCATGTGCCCAGGTCCTAAACAAGTTCCCCTTGCTGTTCGAACCAGGCATCGGGAATTTCCAAGGAGCAAAAGTGCACATCCACCTAATTCCGGGGGCGCGACCCATCCATCACAAGGCGAGAGCAGTACCGTACATGATGAGAGAGAGTGTGGAGATCGAGCTGGACCAGCTGCAACGAGAGGGCATCATTTCGCCGATCGAATTCAATGAGTGGGCCAATCCAAATGTTCCATTCCCAAGGGAGATGGCACCGTCAGAATCTGTGGTGATTACACAGTAACTATCAATCGTTTCTCCCTGCAGGATCAATACCCACTACCCAAGGTAGATGACCTATTTGTGATGCTGGCGGGAGGAAAGACGTTCACGAAGCTGGACTTGACCTCGGCCTACATGAAGCAGGAGCTGGAGGAATCATCGAAGGGCGCCACCTGCATCAACACGCACAAAGGTCTCTTCATTTACAACAGATGCCCAATTGGGATTCGATCAGCCATGGCAATATTCCAGAGAAACATGAAAGCTTACTGAAGTCGGCGCATGGTGGTCTTCCAGGACGACATCTTGGTTACAGGTCGGGACACCGTCGAGCATCTGCAGAAACTGGAGGAGGTCCTTAGTCGGCTTAATCATGTGGGGCTCAGGTTAACACACTTGACGTGCATTTTTCTGGTGCCTGAAGTGGAGTTCCTGGGGAGAAGAATCGCGGCAGACGGCATCAGGCCCACCGATTCGAAGACGGAGGCAAACAAGAACCCACCGAGGCCACAGAATGTGACGGAGCTGCGGTCGTTTCTAGGACTCCTGAACTACTTTGGTAACTTCTTACCGGGTCTCAGCACACTGTTACAATCATTGCACACTTTGCTGCGTAAAGGAGATGAATGGGTATGGGGTAAAAGCCAAGAAAATGCCTTTGTAAAAGCTAGAGAACTGTTACGCTGAAACAAATTGCTTGTGTTGTATGATCCATGTAAGCGTTTGGTACTAGCATGTGATGCATCGTCATATGGTGTCGGGTGTGTATTGCAAACATAGAAACATAGAAAATAGATGCAGGAGCAGGCCATTCAGCCCTTCGAGCCTGCACCGCCATTCAGTATGATCATGGCTGATCATTCCTCAGTACCCCACCCCAGCCTTCTCTCCATACCCCCTGACCCCTTTAGCCGTAAGGGCCACATCTAACTCCCTTTTGAATATGTCCAACGAAGTGTACTCAACAACCTTCTGTGGCAGAGAATTCCACAGGTTCACAACTCTCTGGGTGAAAAAGTTTCTCCTCATCTCGGTCCTATATGGCTTACTCCTTATCCTTAGACTGTGTTCCCTGGTTCTGGACTTCCCCAACATCGGGAACATTTTTCCTGCATCTAACCTGTGCAGTCCCGTCAGAATTTTATATGCTTCTATGATATCCCCTTTCATTCTTCTAAATTCCAGTGAGTATAAACCTAGCCGATCCAGTCTTTCCACACCACCGATGTCAGGCTAACCGGTCTATAATTCCCTGTTTTCTCTCTCCCTCCTTTTTTAAAAAATGGGGTCACGTTAGCTACCCTCAAATCCATAGGAACTGAACCAGAGTCCATGGAATGTTGGAAAATGACCACTAATGCATCTACTATTTCTCGGGCCACTTCCTTAAGTACTCTGGGATGCAGACTATCAGGCCCTGGGGATTTATTGGCCTTCAGTCCCTTCAATTTCCTTAACACCATTTCCTGACTAATAAGGATTTCCCTCAGTTCCCCCTTCTCGCTAAACCCTCAGTCCCCTAGTACTTTCTGGAGGTTACTCGTATCTTCCTTAGTGAAGACAAAACCAAAGTATTTGTTCAATTGGTCTGCCATTTCCTTGTTCCCCATTATGAATTCACCTGGTTCTGACTGCAAAGGCCCTACATTTGTCTTCACTAATCTTTTTTTCTTCACATATCTATAGAAGCTTTTGCAGTCAGTTCCCTGCAAGCTTACTCTCATACTCTATTTTCCCCCTCCTAATTAAACCCTTAGTCCTCCTCTGCTGAACTCTAAATTTCTCCCAGTCCTCAGGTTTGCTGCTTTTCCTGGCCAATTTATATGCCTCTTCCTTGGATTTAACACTTTCTCTAATTTCCCTTGTTAGCCACGGTTGAGCCACCTTCCCTTTTTTATAACAAGCTAATGAATCTGGAAAATTGCAACCGGTTGCTTATGCATCCAGAAGTCTGTCTAAGGCTGAGAGGGCCTACAGCATGATTGAAAAAGAAGCGTTAGCGTGTGTTTCTGGGGTAAAGAAAATGCATCAATATCTGTTCGGGCTCAAATTTGAATTGGAAACCGACCAAAAGCCACTGATATTCCTTTTTTCTGAAAGTAAGGGGATAAATACGAATGCATCGGCCCGCATCCAGAGATGGGCGCTCACGTTGTCCGCATACAACTACGCCATCCGCTACAGGCCAGGCACAGAAAACTGTGCCGATGCTCTCAGTAGGCTGTCATTGTCCACCACGGGGGTGGAGATGGCACAGGCCACAGATTTAGTCATGGTAATGGAAGCATTCGAGAGTGAGCAATCACCTGTTACCGCCCGACAGATTAAAACCTGGACGAGCCAGGACCCCGTACTGTCCCTAGTAAAAAAAACTGTGTGATTCACGGGAGCTGGTCCAGTGTCCCGTTAGAAATGCAGGAAGAAATAAAGCCGTACCAGTGATGTAAAGATGAAATGTCTATACAGGCAGACTGCCTTCTGTGGGGTAATCGGATAGTGATACCAAAAAAGGGCAGGGACACTTTCATTAGTGATCTCCACAGTACCCACCAAGGCATTGTAATCATGAAAGCGATAGCCAGATCCCACGTGTGGTGGCCCGGTATCGATGCAGACTTAGAATCCTGCGTGCACAAATGTAATACATGATCACAGTCAAGCAATGCACCCAGGGAGGCGTCACTAAGTTTATGGTCTTGGCTCTCCAAACCGTGGTCCAGGGTCCATGTCGACTATGCAGGCCCGTTCTTGGGGAAAATGTTCCTAGTGGTTGTAGATGCGTACTCCAAATGGATTGAATGTGAGATAATGTCGGCAACCACGTCCGCTGCCACCACTGAAAGCCTGTGTGCCATGTATGCCATGCTCGGCCTGCCTGATGTCCTTGTGAGTGACAACGGGCCGTGCTTCACCAGTGCCGAGTTCAAAGAGTTCATGACCCACAATGGGATCAAACAGGTCACATCAGCCCCGTTCAAACCAGCATCAAATGGTCAGGCAGAGAGAGCAGTGCAAACAGTCAAGCAGAAGAGGGTAACTGAAGGCTCACTGCAGACTCGCCTATCCCATGTCTTGCTTAGTTACTGCCCGAGACCCCACTCGCTCACTGGGATTCCACCCGCTGAACTGCTCATGAAAAGGGCTCTTAAGACAAGGCTCTCGTTAGTCCACCCTGATCCACACGAACAGATAGAGGGCAGGCAGCTTCAACAAAGTACACATCATGATCGCGCAAATGTGTCACACGAAATTGAAATTAATGATCCTGTATTTGTGTTGAACTATGGACAAGGTCCCAAGTGGCTTCCTGGCACTGTCGTGGCCAAAGAGGGGAGTAGGATATTTCAGGTCAAGCTTTCAAATGGGCTCATCTACAGGAAACATTTGGACCAAACCAAACTCAGATTCACGGACTATCCAGAACAACCCACATTAGACCCTATCATTTTTGACCCCTCAACACACACACCAGTGGCAACCGACACAGCGGTTGACCACGAAGCAGAATCCATCACCTGCAGCAGCCCAGCAGGACTCACCACACCAGGCAGCCCAGCAAGGCCAGCTGCACAGCAGCCCAGTGCGGGCCCAACAAACGACCCACCAAAACCAGCATTTGTATTGAGTCACTCAAGCAGGGAAAGAAAGGCCCCAGATCGACTCACCTTGTAAATGGTTACGCTAATGACTTTGGGGGGGGGAGTGTTGTTATATATGTAAACCTGTAAATACCTTGTTTAACCACCAGAGGGCTCAACCCCTGGAGTCCCAAGGGATCCCACAATCCCTTGGAAGCACCTGTACTTAAGGAGGCTTCACAGGCTGGAGAGGCACTCTGGAGACCTGCAGTAAAAGACTAAGATCACATTTTACTTTATGCTCACAGTATCTGGTCAAACTCTTTATTCAATACATAACAAAATTACTTTAAATTACCACTGGTTTACACATTACACACAACAACGGGATCTGCAAAACCATGGGTGGCAGAATACTGCGGCACACTCCTCCAGATCGGTCATAAGATGAAGGTCAGCAGGCCCTCCTCCGGTCCACCTCCGCTCCATCTGATTCTTAGATACCTTCCTCTGCAAACATGACAAGAGCATGGCATAACTTGATTGCCTAGGTACTATTACAGAAACACAACAGATATTGTAATCCACAATTAGTCACCCCACATGCTATTCATCGTTAATGTCAACGTTATATGCTAATACGATTTGTATCCAATGGATGCATGGTTATAACATCTACGTTCAGAGAAAATATTTAATAAGATCATGTTTAGAAAAAGCCCCATCCATGGGCCGTGTCATTCAACGCCTGAGGGGAGGGAGGCGGCTTATTAGAATCGATGGAGGTCTGCGAGGGGGGGAAATCAGGACCGCTGTTGAGTTGGTGAGCTCGGCAATGACAGGACCATAATGGGAGAGGGCACCGTGTCCCTGGGCTGTGCTCGGAGACCTCCGTGTGGCCAGAGCGAATGTCCCAAAGTGCCCCAGGGCATACAGTGAGCCTGGGCAGCTCTCCCCCAGTCCATGCTGGGTCACTGACAGCAGCCGGAGAGACTCTCAGTCTGGGCAAAGTTGAGCGGACCCCTCAGTGCTCAATTGTTCCTCCACCAACCTAACCAAAAAGGAGACGGTGCCCAATTTAACGAGTTGGTCACAGCACACAAGCAGCGATATAATTTAATAATTCTCCTTCTAAACTAAAGTGGTAGAAATGCCGAGTGTTTGCAGTCTGTCTGTTTCCAGTCATTCCTTTGGCCCCAATTTTCGCTCAAAGTGTTTAATTAATAACTAATACTGTCGATTCAGTTTAAGGCATCTCAGCAACGTTGAGTAAAAGGGCACAGGTTCCGACCCCAGTCCAAATCCTAACAGGGAAGCTACCCAAGATTACCCAGCTTAATTACAATCCGGCTGATTTACATTCTAATTAATGAGTCAGTGCATCATTACAGTTATAAATGTAATAAATTAATACTTACTCTTGCCATTGTGTCAAGACTGTTCCAGCGCTTGCGGCACTGGTCTGCCTCATGCCTATCGTGGGAAACCAATGACACTGTAGCGCCGATATCCATCCATTTTCACTGTATATCGGGGGGGGGGGTGGGAGTGGGGAGAGATTTCCCACGCCCACCTCGGGTTAATTGGCCCTACCAAGCTCGTGGACTAAGGCCTCATTCACCTCTTCGGAGAAGGTTTTCGCCCTCCTTCTCCCTGCAGTCTCCTCAACACTCTCTCCCGACTCCTCATGTTCCATCTCCATCTTATCTGATGATCAATTCCTTCAAAAAATGACTCCACACAAACCTTCCTTCTCTCTCTCTCCCTCCCTTTGCCTTCTGAGCAAGCGCAGATGTCCCCTGACCTCCCGAATCACAGGAAAAGTTCTTTGCCTGAAAAGAAACGTGCATGCGCAGAACGGCTGTTGCTATGGATGCCAGCCTTGCATGACTGAATACATCGCTATTGTCCATTTCACATCGCTAAGGCTATAGCCCAAATTAAAAAGATGAAACTAGCGGTTTTTAAAATGGGCGCTATTCCAGCAATCCTGAAAAATAAAAAAGGCATTAATGCCGGAAATATCGCCCATTTTTGGAAAGTCTAGCCCAAGATGTTTAAAGTACTATGAATCAGGGATTATTTCGATGCAAGATATATCTGCAGATATTTCACTTAAGCTATGATCTCAGAAGTGGTGAACACAAGTACATAATTAACAAGTCTCAATGAAATTAGAGAGCAGAAGAATTTATTTCTCCTCGGAGCAACAGATATGTGGAATAACCTCCCATCAAAAGCACATAATAGCAGGTCAATTAACATTTTAAACAGAGTTGGATGAATAACTACTGAAGAATGGGATTGAAGATTACACAGATGATGTAGGGTACATAGTTCCTGTGTTGCTGGAATCATGGAGAAATCAACTCTGAAAAGTGGTTAGGAATACATATCACAGATTGTAATTTTGGATTTATTTTGTAGAGTTTTGTTCAGTTACCTTACAGAGATAGGAATTTGGGAGCTTTAACTTTAAAGTTTTACTTATCCACATGGATCCCCATGTGATGATTGAGACTGGGGACTTCTCTGCTACCACACTTGCATATATATCCTTCTGTTTTTACATGCAGATATATCCTTGCGTTTGGCTGCAGTGCCACTTGCTTATTTAGATTCTTTAGTCGATTGCGTGCAGCATGATGGAATAAAATCTTCTCCAGCTTTACCATCAGGGTTTTAGTTCATTCCTGGTGAGTGAAGATTCTTGGAATGAAAGGTCAACAGCAACTTACGGGCTATCTCCCGGGGTGAACTTAAACATGAACTGGAAATCCAAACACGTTCAATTTTTGTTGATTCAGATTAATTTAGGAAAATCGGATATAGACCGGTTTGAAACAGTTCAGCTTCAGGCCGATGAATTAATAAATAAATGGTTATGCAGATACCTTGAGCAACACAATGAGGAATGTGGGTAAGGGTGGATAGGATTCATGCCAGGGAGGGGTCGGGACTTATGTGTTTGATTTATGCCAGTGTAGATGTGGAGGAAACCATGGATCATTTGGGCTGGAACATAACTCCATCCCAGACAATCTGGGGAAGACAGATTTCCCAGTTCACTGACACTGCTTTAATATTTACATTTTTATTTTGGATAATCTGACTGTCATGCTTGAATAAGTGAAATGCTCGGCCCTATGCTGCTGCCCACTGACAATTTCCTTCTCCTTTCCCCCAGACAACATCCCGGCTTTTCAAGTTTGAACCTTTCACAAATCCTCTCTCTCTCTTCATCCATTTCTTCTCATATTAGCCCATATGTTTTACTTGTAGCAATTGGTTATTTGGTAACTGCATTATATGAATAACAGCACAAACATACTACAACACAGTACAGTACAATGTTCCTCAATTGGCCTGACCCCAGATTGTGTGTCTTCATTATAAATTCTAGTTCACTACTGTTATGTATCCTGCCTAATTAAAAAAATCTGTTGCAGACTATTAATTAGAATATTGTTGCATAATTATTGAAATTAGAACCACAACAATCACCTTGCAATACTGTTATGTTGTCATTAAATGAAAAGTCATTTAAAATAAATTATGAAATAATTAGGTTGATTTTACACCCTCTGGGCTGTTGATGATTTCACATAGCAGTTAGAATACTGTAGCTTCATAGTATTCTTCACAAAGAGAGACTCAGAAACAGCCCGAAGCCAATGGCCCTGATAATGTGAGATTTGGCATACAGTGGTTATTGCAATAATATAAACTCTAATTAGCTCCTTCACAGTCAGGAGAATAGATAGTTTTTTTCATTTGTGTGTGTAGTTTTTGGGTCTGTCAGTGCTCCTGAGTTTTTAATCCACCGAGCAAACATCTTGGATATATAATTATCATTCCCTGGAAATATCAGATTTTCTAATGAAGCTGTTCTCAGAGTCCAAGTTCCCTTATTCCTTACCTCCTCTCGAGAACTAAGCAGCAAACAGGACTTGCAAGTATGCGCTATTAATTAAAGCAAATACTGGTTGTCTTGTCGGAGAAAGTGAAAGAACATCAGCTCCAAATAAAACGGCAAATAATAAAAAGTATTTAAAAAAATGTTTCTTCAAGTATTTGTTGATCCGCCAAATACTTCCATCTATGAGAACTTAGTTTCTGTTCTAAAGGTGCTTCTTTCTCACAAACCGAGGCACAGTGTTAGCAATACCGTCGAGGATGCTCAAGTCAACTGAAATGATTGCAGAGTTGGAAGCACAGACAGCAATGCCGTTTTGGCAGCTCCCAATCACTGGTGTTCTCTAGTAAGCTGCGCGTAAGAATCCTACCCTGACTGCACCACTTGAACTCCTGAAGCAGTTAGCAGTGGCACTGGTAGGAGTAGCTGTTATGAGCTGCTACATTTGCTGCATTGCACCATAAGTAGTTATTTGTTAAAAAAAAATTTATATCAACATTTTTAAAAAGTAGAGCTTTTCTTCTCATGGGCTGTGATAGTTTTTAGTTGAGGTGTATAAGCGTGTTATTTCTTTTCCACCAATGGCGTTGAAAACTGCTGTTATTGTGGTGCAGCAAATGTATCCAGTATCATGTTCAGCAGGGCATAAGGCATAGCCTATTGGTGGTGTCACAATACTGCCCTAGCAATGGAGTTACGGAAACAACAAATATTCCATTTGCAAAAGAAAGTACTCATTGACCCCAACCAATGATATTCTAGTTGCTTTTGAATTCAACATCTTCATCATAAGCAGTCCCTCGGAATCAAGGAAGACTTGCTTCCACTCCTGAAGTGAGTTCTTTCTTGGCTGAACAGTCCAATACAAGAGCCACAGACTCTGTCACAGGTGGGACAAATAGTCGTTGAGGGAAGGGGTGGGTGGGACTCGCTCGCCGCACGCTCTTTCTGCTGTCTGCACCTGATTTCTGCACGCTCTCAGCGTTGAGACTCGAGGTCTTCAGCGCCCTCTCGGATGCACATCCTCCACTTCGGGCAGTCTTGGGCCAGGGACTCCCAGGTGTCAGTGGGATGTTGCACTTTATCAGGGAGGCTTTGCAGATGTCCTTGTCGCGTTTCTGCTGCCCACCTTTGGCTCATTTGCCATGAAGGAACTCCGAGTAGAGCACTTGTTTTGGGAGTCTCGTGTCTGGCATGCAGACTATGTGGCCTGCCCAGCAGAGCTGATCAAGTGTGGTCAGTGCTTCATTGCTGGGGATGTTAGCCTGAATGAGGACGCTGATGTTGGTGCGCCTGTCCTCCCAAGGGATTTGTAGGATCTTGCAGAGACATCTTTGGTGATAGTTCTCCAGCAACTTGAGGTGTCTACTGTACATGGTCCATGTCTCTGAGGCATACAGTAGGACGGGTATTACTACAGCCCTGTAGACCATGAGCTTGGTGGCAGTTTGGAGGGCCTGGTCTTCAAACATTCTTTTCCTCAGGCGACCGAAGGCTGCACTAGCGCACTGGAGGCGGTGTTGGATCTCGTCGTCGATGCCTGCTCTTGTTGATAGGAGACTCCCGAGATGTGGGAAGTGGTCCACTGTGTCCAGGGCCATGCCGTGGATCTTGATGACTGGGGGGCAGTGCTGTGTGGTGAGGACAGGCTGGTGGAGGACCTTTGTTTTACGGATGTTTAGCGTAAGGCCCATACTTTCGTACGCTTCAGTAAATACGTCGACTATGTCCTGGAGTGCGGCCTCTGTATGCACGCAGACGCAGACGTCATCCACGTAATGCAGCTCGATGACAGAGGTTGGAGTGGTCTTGGATCTGGCCTGGAGGTGGCGAAGGTTGAACAGGTTCCCACTGGTTCTGTAGTTTAGTTCCATTCCAGCGGGGAGCTTGTTGATTGTGAGGTGGAGCATGGCGGCGAGGAAGATTAAGAGGGTTGGGGCGATGACGCAGCCCTGTTTGACCCCGGTCCGGACGTGGATTGGGTCTGTAATGGATCCGTTGGTAAGGATCACGGCCTGCATGTCGTCGTGGGGCAGGCGGAGGATGGTGACGAACTTTTAGGGGCATCCGAAACGGAGGAGGACACTCCATAGACCCTCGCGGTTGACAGTGTCAAAGGCCTTTGTAAGGTCGAAGAAGGCCATGTATAAGGGCTGGCGCTGTTCCCTGCATTTTTCCTGCAGCTGTCGAGCTGCAAAAATCATGTCCGTTGTGCCCATTGGGGACAAATTACCATTGTACTGTTTACCACTTCCTTTTGTTTTTTTATGATTGGAGAGCAGGATCAAAGATTTATTTTTCACCCTAAACAATTACACGCCATGGCTTCCTGGCACTTCCCCAATAGAAAGTTGAAAGTAAAATTCCTTGTGCATTGTTACAAGTCTAGCAATATAGGCTGAAATATCAATATTGAATTTTGACTTCACAAATTGTTTAATTTTGTGTGGCAGAGTTTCAAGCAAGTCAGATTTAACATTAACGGCCCGGTGTTAACCGAACCCGCCCGGTGAAACAGAGTGGGTTCGGGTCAGGTGCCGGTTTTTCACAATGCCCGATTTTACCCTCCATTGAAGTCAGGAAGTGTCAAATAGAGCTACATTTGCATTGACGTTGACAGAGTTGTGTCACCTGTTGCAACAAGACCTTCAACCCACTGCCACAGCTAACATTGCATTGCCTGTTGTGGTCAAGGGTGCTGCAGCTCTGAGCTTCGTTGTCTCCGGCTCCTTCCACAGGGGATATCAGAAGCACTCAGTCAGTCTCAGTTCATGCACTTACCCCAACAACAACCAAAAGCAACAGGGAAGGTCTCTGAGTTTTCACAGATCCCCCATGTTCAGGGCATCTTTGCCTGCACCCATGTCACCAGGTGGGCTCCTTCAGATGACCTCACTGCCTTCGTGAATCACAAGGGCGTCCACTCCATTCGTGTCGAACTGATGTGTGATCACCGACAGCACATCATGAGAATCTGTGGCAGCTTTCCTGGATGCTGCCATGACGCTTTTAACCTGTGCCAATCCAAGGCTGCTTGGAGGACAAGGGCTAGCTCCTGCACACTTGGCTCATGGCTCCTCTCAGCAATCTATGCTGAGCAGCCTGAGAGCTTTGCAATCAGATTCATGCCTCATCAGATCACGGGAGTTCTCAAGCATGGATTCTGCCAATTGGGCAGGTCTAGTGCCTTCCTGCAATGCAGCTCAGAAAGAATGTCCTGGCAAGAAAGCAGGAATGGGGTGCAGCCATGAACTCATTGAATGGCGGTGCAGGCTCGAAGGGCCGAATGGCCTACTCCTGCACCTATTTTCTATAATAGTGGTTTGCGCTAAGCTTCATAACTTTGCTCTGCAACGGGGACAACACATGGGATCACCAGAGGACAAATGAGGGAGCAAACACTGATGAGGTAGAGGATGGTGAGGAAGGGCGACTGTATTCGGAACTCTTCGGCAGCAGTTCATTGAAGAGCTGAACAAACCCGGCTCCCGTATATTAACGGTCAAGTCCAACGTCTGATCCAGTCTCTCCATCCTCAAATAAACTGCATCTGCCCAAAGACCCACATTGAAATTCATGTCAACTAACACTGCAGGGTGACTCGCTACGAGAGTCTCTGCTTACTGGCTTACAGAAAAGCTTACATATTAATATCATCCAGACATGAGCCAGTAATGTCTTTCTTAAGTGATCCTGTTGGGAAAGAATGGAACTTTGCATTAACACTGCATTACATCTAATTTGTATTAGATTGACCATTAAAATGTTGCACAGTCTATGAAGGAGCACTTTACCTTGTTCTGAGTTAATCAAAATTTTAGCTGGGAATATGTATGCTCTGTGAGTCCATGGATAACCAGTGAAATTATTTGTTGCTTAATTCACGATTTATGCATGCTCTTTTCATGTCGGTGCAAACATTTGCATCAAATGGAAATTCTACCCCTGTATCTTTACACACCAACACACACTGGGATTCCTGGGATGGGGCATTGTCCTATGAGGAGAGATTGAGTAGACTAGGCCTATATTCTCTCGTGTTTAGAAGAATGAGAGGTGATCTCATTGAAACATACAAAATTCTTACAAGGCTTGACAGGGTAGATGCTGGGAGAATGTTTTTCCTGGCTGGGGAGTTTAGAACCAGGGGTCACAGACTCAGAATAAGGGGTCGGCCATTTAGGACTGAGATGAGGAGAAATTTCTTCACTCAAAGGGTGGTGAATCTTTGAAATTCTCTACCCCAGAGTGCTGTGGAGGCTCAGTTGTTGAATATATTCAAAACAGAGATGGATAGATTTTTGGATATTATGGGAATCAAGGGATATAGGGATAGTGCAGGAAAGTGGAGTTGAGGTAGAAGATCAGCCATGATCTTATTGAATGGCAAAACAGTCTCGAAGGGCCGAATGGCCTACTCCTGCTCTTATTTCTTATGTTCTTATGTTCATACTTGGTGAACAATGGTCTATGTTGCTTTATTATTCTTGGGATGCCCACAAGGCAGCAATTATTGCCTAGCCTTAGTTGGCCTGAGGGCATTAAGAGTCAACCACATAGTATGAGACTGGAGTCACATATAGGTCAGACCTGGTAGAGGTCACAGCTTCCCTTCCCTGAAAGCCAGTAGAGAACCATACTTTACAACAATACAGGAGCTTTCATGGTCTTGTTTGGGCAGAGGAAATGTTTCAAGGACATCCTCAAAGCCTCCTTGATAAAGTGCAACATCCCCACCAACGCCTGGGTGTCCCTGGCCAAAGACTGCCCTAAGTAGAGGAAGTGCATCCAGGAGGGCGCTGAGCACCTCGAGTCTCGTCGTCGGGAACATGCAGAAAACAAGCGCAGGCAGCAGAAGGAGTGTGCGGCAAACCAGGCTCCCTACCCACCCTTTCCTTCAACCACTCTCTGTCCCACCTCCAACAGAGACTGTAATTCCCGTATTTGGACTGTACAGTCACCTGAGAACTCACTTTTAGAGTGGAAGCAAGTCTTCCTCGATTTCGAGGGACTCCCTGCGCTAGGCCACAAATCACCAGATTTATTGAATTCAGTTTCCAATTGGCCATTGTGGAACATGAACTCATGACCTTTGGGTTTTTAATCCAGTGGCACAGATTGCCAGACTAATGACAGAGAAAACAGAAAACAACAATAATAATAATACAATATTAAGATAATTATTGCAATTCCTTCTTACTTCTTTTGAAGCTTCTGTCTATTAGTTATACAAGAAGGGAAGTGAACTCTCTCTGCCTGGAGGACACCAGCTCGTATGGGAGTTAAAATCAAAATGGTTCACTTACCAATCTTTTTCTGCCCCGTGGATATCTTAGAGCCAGGCAGCTGAGTCATCTGCCTGACTCTGGTGGGGGCCTCATGAAATCAAGGTAACGGGGTCCTATATTGTAGAAACGATCCCAAAACCATTGATATGACCTGCTGAGCAGGGCGTTTGCAGGTGACGCTCTAAACAGTAGAAGCTGTCAGATCAGAAGGTCCAAGGTAAGTAGGAAAACGTATTTTTGTGGGGCCATGACGTGCAGAGCTGCTCCTCCGAACTCTGCAACAAGAGTTTGGCCCATTGCCACCCAAGATCACCCCCCTCCGCATTCTTGGTGCCTCTGGGCTACCCAATACGACGCTGGCCTGAAGCCAGCGAGCTGCCTCCGGGTGCTCATTTGGGGTGACAGCTCGCTGGCTTCATTTAAATGAGGACTGGCCATTAAAATGGACTGGGCCTCCCATCTGCCTGTTCATTCCCTTAGTTAACCAACTGGGAGTTCAGATTTCCCTGATAGCTTTTAAAGAGGGAGAAGTAGAATATTCAAGTCAGGACTAGTAGTAGAAATCACAGCTCCTTTAACTGATTTCAAGTTGTGTAGGTTAGGGTAGGTGTGCCGGTTGAAGAAACCTCAACATCTGAGGAGTGAATTCCGAACAATACATTTTAAATGAACACTATTTACTTTTGCTTCTCTCGGTTTCCCATGACAGCTGGTAATTATCCCGCCATTCCCACCCTATCTAGACTCATCTTTTGTTTCCTAACTTGTGCCATTACCATCTCAATTCAGCACATCATACCCTTTGTCTCTCAAATCTCTTCTGCCTTCCGCCTTATCACAGACCTTCCCTTTTGTTCTTTCCTCCCCTCCCCGTTCAGGGCCCCAGCACTTCCTTAAGAATCTGTCACATTTCGAACTATTGCCAGTTCTGATGAAAGGTCATCGACCTGAAACGTTAACTCTGCTTCTCTCCACAGTTGCTGCCTGACTCGCTGAGATTTCCAGCATTTTCTGTTTTTATTTCAGATTCCAGCATCCACACTATTTTGCTTTTGTACTATTTACTTTAATTTCACTGGTCTTCTTGAGAAAATGGTATACGGAATAACTTGAAGTTATTCTGCAGAGCCATTTTTACAGCTTTTGTAACCCAGCCTAATCCCATTTTTGATGAATGAAGAATGACCCTTTGGCCTCAGTGTAAGCTGTACTATCAATTTCAACAGACTAAGACCAGATATGAAGTCCGAGATGTGAGAGGGCTTTACTTATACGATGCAAGGGATTTCAGGTACTGTCACCTTTTGTATTGTTACTTTCCGTGTATTATGTTTTTGAACTTCCCAATCTTTTTCATTTCTTTTCTGGTACTATTCCTTTTTTGATAATTCTATTCAGTGCATATACCACATTTCCATGCATATTTATTAATTGTTGGTTATTATTAGTTTCCTGCCATTGTGTTTGTATTCTCATCTCCCTCAAAATAGGCAATTCAATCAAAATGTGGGCAAAACATCTCTAGAAGCAACTGCAAACATAAACACTTCATTTGTAGTAACGGATTTGGGAAATCGCCATCAATATTCATGTTTCTTTAATTAATATACATCAAATTGGTGTACAAAGCTGTTACTGTCACTTCATATTTGTTGTCAGATTTTTCCATTGGAACTGTTACACTGGGCATATTGAGTCACCAAGTGGAGAAGGACATGCAGGTGAAACTGAAGCTCGGCAGCTAATCTGTCATCTGCAGTCCGTGTATCTTGATATTAATTAAGTTGAACATTGTAATAGTGCTTGTTGAAGAAAAGGGCAGAACACCAAATGAAGATCCTTCAAAATTACCCCAGTTACCATAAAGACCTTTGGAATAGCAATGAGAAACAGAATTAAACTCTCGCCCTTCTTTTAACATATCATTATTGCAGTCCCCAAATAAGCTGTCAGGACAATCTGCTGCCCCTATATATAAAGTTATGTGAATACTGATTTAAAAAGTGCAAAAAGTTAATGCAATAAAAGACAAATGTAAATGTAATTTCATAAATGTAGCTGCATACTATTGCCTGCCCCTCCCCCTTCCTCCGAGTGTATTCCCGCCATCAAGTCCAATCTAAGGTGGGATCTTGCTATGAATACTCATGAAGCTGACGTCGTAATCCTACAAAGTTGACACGGCATTAGTCAGCAAGAATTCTAATAGAGTAGCGGAGCTGTGAATTCTGCTTCCAGTCCCAACTCAGATATTCCACTTATCGTGAAACTAACAGAAACCAGCTTCAAAGAAGGTAAAACAAATAAGGCGGATTGCTTATAAGAATATTGTGTTATTACTGAGTTTTGCTTCCACAATCATCTCTCTGGCATTATCTGTGATATATGTTCACCAACTGTGCAAAGATGTGTAAAGATATGGGGTTAGAATTTCCAGTTGACACAAATGCTTGCTGGGTTTGCCCACACAAGGATTACAGAGGCTTTTCACCTCTGAGATCTGGGTTTAAATATAACTAGACTGATGGGATGAAAGTCTTTTCTCTCTGTTGACTGCAGGAGTTACATGTGATATTACTTTGGGCATTCACATTCCCGTTACAAGTGGGCATGGGGCCCTTAGCATAAAACTCTCCCGGATGTGGAATTAAATAATAATCTAATTGAGAGAAGCCATAGAATAGCTGGTGTGGGGAAGTAGAAAAATGATGCACTGTTGCAATAGGGCTGATTTTCTGAAATCAGAGCCGAGGCACATTGTTAAGGAAGAGTAGAACTGGATATCCAAAACAGGAATGTGTTCTATTTCCCAGCAATAACATCCAGTGCCTTAATGTGCATAAAATTCATTCAAACAATTTTTTAAAGCATTTCAGTATTTCCATAGAGCTTACCTTTTTCTTTGATATCTTAACTAACTGGCTGCACTGAATGGAATAAATTACTGCTGCTGAAGTGGATATGGCATTTAGCTGAGGGTCTAATCTATGAGAAGCTGTCATGTTACTCTTACTGCCTGTAAAGATGTTCCAGCAGTGATATCCTCCAGTTGATAGTCAGTGTTTTGTTCAGTCCTTGGCTGCAAATGGGTTCCTCTTCCATTGTTACATGTCTCTGGATGGCAAAATTGTGCAGCATGCAGCAAATTATGATAATCTTGCAGACCCTGGCAAGGCTGTTTTGTAAGATATCCCCAGTCCAGCCATCTGAAGTGCTGCTTCAAGACGTCTCGCAGTGTATTTTGATTTTGATCCTTGTGGCTGCATGGGCTGCCTTTTTGCTCAGCTGCTGTTTATGGTTGTCTCATTGGTGTCATGAGCTTGAGCTGAAGAGATTAGTCTTCATCTCCTAGAAGCTGTCCGTCTTCTTCAAACAGCCCTGGCATGGAGGATAGTCTTAAAATGAAAGGGGTCCTGACTGCTGCCTTGGAACTAGACATTGACCTGCACGATCTTGTATCGCTGCTCACTGTGTTCAGGGCTATGGTGATCTCAACAGTAGCCTATTCCTATGCTTGAGGTCTTCTGCAGGTTGTTGTGTACACGTAAATAACTGACAAACTGAGCCAGGAGTAAGGTAACTTAACTGTGCTTTTATACAACCCAAAATGGTATCCCAAACCAGCATGAACCAGAACGAATACAGCAACTGTGGATAGCTCCCGCAAGGTCCTCATGCTCATCCTGTGAGCTGTAACAAACAAATAGAGTATGAACAAAACACAGGTCAATATTTGAGCAGATGGCACAACTCCGTCACTGCCTTCCGAATGAAGTGGAGGTTGTGAAGGCAGATTTTGTCTGACATTCCAAAGTAAATGTGATGGGATGGTAGAGAGCTCCATGGGTAAAGGTGCATCCCCCGCTTTCACCTTCTTCCTCCAAATAATACAAAGAGAGAAGCGTGCCCATTACAATTCCTTAATCACTTTCTTTTTACTTTAGCAAGAAAAAATCTTGCTGCCAAAAATCTGAGACAAAACTTCCAAAAATAAACCAAATTGCCAAAAACAAATTTGACAAGTTCAACCCTCACAAGCCCAAAATGAAAGTCCACCTTCATATACACTCTAAATAGAAAATATAGCTAGTTGTCCTTAAAACACTAACCTCCTTTCATTCCAGAATGGGTTCAGTCTTGATTGTAGCTCAGATGGTAGCACCATCACCTCTGAGACTCCAAAGACTTTGAGCACAAAAATCTAGGCTGGCACTCCAGTGCAGTGCTGAGGGAGAGCTGCACTGTTGGAGATGCCGTCTTTTGGAAAAGACGTAAAACCGAGGCCCCGTCTTCCCTGTCAGATGAATATAAAAGTTCCCTGGCACTATTTCAGAGAAGAGCTGGGGAGTTATCCCCGTTGTGCTGGCCAATATTTATTCCTCAATCAACATCACTGAAACAGCTTATCTGGTCATTGCTGTTTGTGGGAGCTTGCTGTGTGCAAATTGACTGTCGCGTTGCCTACATTACAACAGTGACTATGCTCCAAAAAAGTACCTCATTGGCTGTAAAGTGCTTTGGGACGTCCGGGGGTTGTGAAAGGCGCTATATAAATGCAAGGTTTTCTTTCTTTGATTGTCTTCTTTATAAGTATAAACTAAGCACACTGTGCATTCCCCACAAGAAAATTGGAGAATCTCATTATCATGCATTATAATATTAAAATGTAGCTCTCATAAATGTGGAAGATTGTGTGGCATGGAATGGACCGAGATCTAGTAGGCCCCAAACCACTCCGGGCATGGATGCTATGGCAACTGGAAAAGTTACCCTTATGTATCCTTGCAGGTACAGCAGAATATTCTTGAAAAACTCGATGGTAAATTTTGACATGAAGCAGATTGATGAGGGCATCTAGAAATAATTAAATCATTAAAACTGTCAGGCAAAGGTGAACCAGCTTGTATTGAATAAAATTTGTCAATAACAATAATTGGAGCTGCAGTCATCCATTCAACTGAATAACAGAAGAACAAAATTTCTCAGGCCTCAGTGAAGACTAAATTGGAGGGTCCTTGATATCTGCTTCTCTCTCAGGCCATTACCTCAGGACACTTTTCAACTTGAAATTGAAATTTTAATGGTAATTTTGGGAGAGATCTACATTTTCTCACTAATCACCATCATTAGCAAAAATATAGTGATGCGTACCCCCTGCCGTCACAAACTGGACAAGGGGAACAATCCCTGCGCTGAAATGGGTAAGTTCAAGGCCCAGCCGCTCCTGGACCTCGATTTTACACAAGGCTAGTGAGCTGCTGTCACCTCCTGGGTGTAAGCAAGGACGTGACGAGACTCCCAAAGCAAGTGCTCTACTCGGAGCTCCTTCACGGCAAACGAGCCAAAGGTGGGCAGCAGAAACGTTACAAGGACACCCTCAAAGCCTCCCTGATAAAGTGCGACATCCCCACTGACACCTGAGTCCCTGGCCAAAGACCGCCCTAAGTGGAGGAAGTGCATCCGGGAGGGTGCTGAGCACCTCGAGTCTCAACACCGAAAGCATGCAGAAATCAAGCGCAGGCAGTGGAAGGTGTGTGCGGAAAACCAGTCCCACCCACCCCTTCCCTCAATGTCCCACTTGTGACAAAGACTGTGGCTCTCATATTAGATTGTTCAGCCACCAAAGAACTTGTGGTGTATGGAGAAAGAGTCAGACTGAATACTGTGAGCTCAAAGTAAAGTGTGACCTTAGTCTTTTATTGCAGGTCTCCAGAGTGCCTCTCCAGCCTGTGAAGCCTCCTTAAATACCTGTGCTCCCAAGGGATTATGGGATCCCTTGGGACTCCAGGGGATGAGCCCTCTGGTGGCTGTACAGAGTAAATACAAGTCCACATATATAACAACAAACTCACTTCAGGAGTGGAAGCAAAATTCTAAAGGGACAAAGTGTGTTAGAAAGACAAGCCTGAAGGCTCTGTGCCTCAATGGGAGGAGTATTCGGAATAAGGTGGACGAATTAACTGTGCCGATAGCAGTTAATGGGTATGATGTAATTGGCATCATGGAGACATGGCTCCAGGGTGACCAAGGCTGGGAACTCAACATCCAGGGGTATTCAACATTTAGGAAGGATAGACAGAAAGGAAAAGGAGGCGGGGTGGCATTGCTGGTTAAAGAGGAAATTAATGCAATAGTAAGAAAGGACATTAGCTTGGATGATGTGGAATCGGTATGGGTGGAGCTACGGAATACCAAGGGGCAGAACACACTAGTGGGAGTTGTGTACAGACCACCGAACAGTAGTAGTGAGGTTGGGGACAGCATCAAACAAGAAATTAGGGATGCATGCAATAAAGGTACAGCAGTTAACATGGGCGACTTTAATCTATATGTTGATTGGGATAACCAAACTGGTAGCAATGCGGTGGAGGAGGATTTCCTGGAGTGTATTAGGGATGGTTTTCGAGACCAATATGTCGAGGAACCAACTAGGGAGCTGGCCATCCTAGACTGGGTGATGTGTCATGAGAAAGAACTAATTAGCAATCGTGTTGTGGGGGCCCCTTGGGCAAGAGTGACCATAACATGGTAGAATTCTTTATTAAGATGGAGAGTGACACAGTTAATTCAGAAACAAGGGTCCTGAACTTAAGGAAAGGTAACTTCGATGGTTTGAGGCGTGAATTGGCTAGGATCGGCTGGCAAATGATACTTAAAGGGTTGATGGTGGATAGGCAATGGCAAACATTTAAAGATCACATGGATGAACTTCAGCAATTGTACATCCCTGTCTGGAGTAAAAATAAAACTGGGAAGGTGGCTCAACCGTGGCTAACAAGAGAAATTAAGGATAGTGTTAAATCCAAGGAAGAGGCATATAAATTGCCTAGAAAAAGCAGCAAACCTGAGGACTGGGAGAAATTTAGCATTCAGTAGAGGAGGACAAAGGGTTTAATTAAGAGGGGGAAAATAGAGTATGAGAGTAAGCTTGCTGGGAACATAAAAACTGGCTGCAAAAGCATCTATAGATATGTGAAGAGAAAAAGATTAGTGAAGACAAACGAAGGTTCCTTGCAGTCAGACTCAGGTGAATTTATAATGGGGAACAAAGAAATGGCAGACCAATTGAACAAATACTTTGGTTCTGTCTTCACGAAGGAAGACACAAATAACCTTCCGGAAGTACGAGGGGACTGAGGGTCTAGTGAGAATGAGGAACTGAAGGATATCCTTATTAGGCAGGAAATGGTGTTAGGGAAATTGATGGGATTGAAGGCCGATAAATCCCCGGGGCCTGATAGTCTGCATCCCAGAGTGCTTAAGGAAGTGGCCCTAGAAATAGTGGATGGATTGGTGATCATTTTCCAACAGTCTATCGACTCTGGATTAGTTCCTATGGACTGGAGGGTAGCTAATGTAACACCACCTTTTGAAAAGAGAGGGAGAGAGAAAGCGGGTAATGATAGACCGGTTAGCCTGACATCAGTAGTGGGGAAAATGTTGGAATCAATTATTAAGGATGAAACATCAGAGCATTTGGAAAGCAGTGACAGGATCGGTCCAAGTCAGCATAGATTTATGAAAGGGAAATCATGCTTGGCAAATCTTCTGGAATTTTTTGAGGATGTAACTAGTAGAGTGGGCAAGGGATAACCAGTGGATGTGGTGTATTTGGACTTTCAAAAGGCTTTTGACAAGGTCCCACACAAGAGATTGTTGTGCAAAATCAAAGTATATAGTATTGGGGGTAATATACTGATGTGGATAGAGAACTGGTTGGTAGACAGGAAGCAGAGAGTCGGGATAAACGGGTCCTTTTCAGAATGGCAGGCAGTGATGAATGGAGTGCCGCAGGGCTCAGTGCTGGGACCCCAGCTCTTTACAATATACATCAATGATTTGGATGAAGGAATTGAGTGTAATATCTCCAAGTTTGCAGATGACATTAAAAACTGGGTGGCGGTGTGAGCTGTGAGGGGGGCGCTAAGAGGCTGCAGGGTGACTTGGACAGAGTGGACAAATGCATGGCAGATGCAGTATAATGTGGATAAATGTGAGGTTATCCACTTTGAGGGCAAAAACGCAAAGACAGAATATGATCTGAATGGCGGCAGATTAGGAAAAGGGGAGGTGCAACGAGACCTGGGTGTCATGATTCATCAGTCATTGAAAGTTGGCATACAAGTACAGCAGGCGGTGAAGAAGGCAAATGGTATGTTGGCCTTCATAGCTAGGGGATTTGAGTATAGGAGCAGGGAGGTCTTACTGCAATTGTACAGGGCCTTGGTGAGGCCTCACCTGGAATATTGTGTTCAGTTTTGGTCTCCTAATCTGAGGAAGGACGTTCTTGCTATTGAGGGGAGTGCAGCGAAGGTTCACCAGACTGATTCCCGGGATGGCTGGACTGTCATATGAGGAGAGACTGTATCAACTGGGCCTTTATACACAGTAGTTTAGAAGGATGAGAGGGGATCTCATAGAAACATACAAGATTCTGATGGGATGGGACAGGTTAGATTCAGGTAGAAAGTTCCCGATGTTGGGGAAGTCCAGAACCAGGGGACACAGTCTTAGGATAAGGGGAAGGCCATTTAGGACTGAGATGAGGAGAAACGTCCTCAGAGAGTTGTTAATCTGTGGAATTCCCTGCCGCAGAGAGTTGTTGATTCCAGTTCATTGGATATATTCAAGTGCGAGTTAGATATGGCCCTTACGGCTAAAGGGATCAAGGGATATGGAGAGAAAGCAGGAAAGGGCTACTGAGGGAATGTTCAGCCATGATCTTATTTAATGGTGGTGCAGGCTCGAAGGGCTGAATGGCCTGCTCCTGCACCTATTTTCTATGTTTCTAGGTCTTCATCGATTTTGAGGGATTGTCTATGATGATGATGATGTAACCAAGGCAGCTCACCAGTGAAGAGGTGAAAAAAATTGGAAAGGATTTCAGGGGGGTGGGCGAAGTGATCAGGAGGGAGGGGGCGAATGGGAGGGGTTTTGGGGGTAAGTTATTGGAATGGAAGGGGTGACTGGGAGAGTGGGGAGAAGTGATCAGGAGGGAGGGATGGACAGCAATCAGAGAGTGAGGGGAGCGATTGGGAGGGACACCGAGCAATGGTCTTCGGCACTGCTGTGGAGCCTGAACCTTTCGGCTTGATAGTCAAGTAATTATATATTTTTGAAAACCTACCTTTTATGATGGTGACTTCCAATGGTCCCTTTCCAGACTGTTGGTTAGGCCATATGTAGACCATGTTTTCCCGAACACAGCGGGCCTAACGCAGGGCAGCCCAATTTTACGAAGGGGGCTTCAAACAGCTGTTCAGCTTCATATTTACATAGGCAACGTACCCAACGCCTGTTTCAGGTGCACGCCATGGATATCTCTTTTTATGGCTTTACCAATATAGCAGGCAGTGAGCTTCTGGTCCTTAATAAGTACGCAAACCCCAACCACCATATCGGATGCCTAGGTGCCCATTTTACACCTGAAAAACGGGTGTCGCAGTCTTGAATTTCTCGGCCATGATTGCAGTGAACAAAGAAAGCAGTATAATAAATCTCCCAAATTTTATTAATGCAGCTGTACCATGTACAACTGTAGGATAGATTGACAGACTGGCAGTGAAGAAGAACAGTTTTCAGTGACAAAGTGCCTCAAGGCGCTATAATGCAGCATCTTACTAACATACACGAAAAGGCAAAAAATAAGCAGAGAATGAGGCATCCATGGGAAAAAGTCAACCAGACTGCAGTCTCCAGGACTATAAAGGACTTGAGAGGAAGAAAGGGAAAAATTGTACATCCCAAGGAAGGGACCATGAATATTATTGCAAATTAGTAGCAGCAGCAAAAAAATGCAACCGAATCAAAAAAAATTTTTAAAAAAACTGCACTGATGGAGAAATGTTAACAAGAATGTACCAAATAAGACATTAGTTAAACTATCAGATTACCTTATACATGCCAGAATGGGAGAGGAGGTTAGATGCAAAATCATGTAGGGAATATATTATCCACCTTCCAATACTCAGTCTATATAAGAACATAAGAAATAGCAGCAGGTGTTGGCCATTTGGCCCCTTGAACCCGCTCCGTCATTCAATAAGATCATGGCTGATCTGATCTTGGGCTCAGCTCCACTTTCCCACTCGCCCCATAACCCTTTACTCCCTTATCGCTCAAAAATCTGTCTATCTCCACCTTAAATATATTCAATGACCCAGCCTCCACAGCTCTCTGGGGCAGAGAATAACACAGATTTACGACCCTCTGAGAGAAGAAATTCCTCCTCATCTCAGTTTTAACTGGGCGGTCCCTTATTCTGAAACTATGCCTCTTAGTTCTAGACTCCCCCTCGAGGGGAAACATCCTCTCTGCATCCACCTTGTCAAGCCCCTTCAATATCTTAAATGTTTCAATAAGATCACCTCTCATTCTTCCAAACTCCAATGAGTATAGACCGAACCTACTCAACTTTTCTTCATAAGTCAACCCCTTTACCTCAGGAATCAACCGAGTGAACCCTCTCTGAACTGCCTCCAATGCAAGTATATCCCTCCTTAAATAAAGAAACCAAAGCTGTTTGCAGTACTCCAGGTGTGGCCTCACCAATACCCTGTACAGCTGTAGCAGGACTTCACTGCTTTTATATTTCATCCCCCTTGCAATAAAGCCAACATTCCGTTTGCCTTCCTGATTACTTGCTGTACCTGCATACTAACTTTTTGTGTTTCATGCACAAGGACCCCCAGGTCCCTCTGTACTGCAGCATTTTGTAATTTCTCTCCATTTAAATAATAATTTGCTTTTTTATTTTTCCTGACAAAGTGGATAACCTCACACTTTCCTAAATTGTACTCCATCTGCCAACTGTTTGCCCATTCACTTTGCCTGTCCATATCTCTCTGCAGATTTTTTGTGTCCTCCTCATAACTTGCTTTCCCACCCATCTTTGTATCATCAGCAAACTTGGCTACATTACACCTGGTTCCTTCATCCAAGTCATCAATATAAATTGTAAATAGTTGAGGATACAGAGCCGATCCCTGTGGCACCCCATTAGTTACCGTTTGCTAACCGGAAAATGACCCATTTATCCTGACTCTCTATTTTCTGTTAGTTAGCCAATCCTCTATCCATGCTAATATATTATCCCCAACCCTGTGAACGTTTATCTTGTGCAGTAATCTTTTATGTGGCACCTTATCGAATGCCTTCTGGAAATCCAAATACATCACATCCACTGGTTCCCCCTATCCATCCCGCTCGTTACATCCTCAAAGAACTCCAGCAAATTTGTCAAACATGATTTCCCTTTCATAAAACCATGCTGATTCTGCTTGACCGTATTATGCTTTTCCAAATGTCCTGCTACTGCTTCTTTAATAATGGACACCAGCATTTTCCCAATGACAGATGTTAGGCTAACTGATCTATAGTTTCCTGCTTTCTGTCCCCTTTTTTAAATAAGGACGTTACATTTGCGGTTTTCCAATCCGCTGGGACCTCACCAGAATCCAGGGAATTTTGGTAGATTACAACCAATGCATCCACTATCTCTGCAGCCACTTCTTTTAAGACCCCAGGATGCAAGTCATCAGGTCCAGGGGACTTGTTCACCTTCAGTCCTATTATTTTACCGAGTACTTTTTCTTCAGTGATAGTGATTGATTTAAGTTACTCTCTCCCTCTCGCCCCTTTATTATCCATTTTTGCAGTGTTTTTAGTGTTTTCTACCGTGAAGACCAATACTAAATATTTGTTGAAAGTCTCTGCCATTTTCCTATTTTCCATTATTAATTCCCCAATCTCATCCTTTAAGGGACCAATGTTTACATGACCTACTCTCTTCCTTTTTATATACCTGTAGAAACTCTTACTATCTGTTTTTATATAAAGGGTCAGAACAATCTTAGTGCTTTTTCTGTCACATACACAGCAACAGGATGGGAATTCTACCATACATGGCTGATGTTTTCAAATATTCAATTTAGTTTGCCTCGGAAACCATCATGCATACCCAGCACAAATTATTGCAATAGTTACTCATTGAGCCAATCCCCACTGAATTACAGTACAACCTTGAGTGCAATGAGTGTACTTCTCCTTGCCACAGTGATCAAAGCTTAAGTCAGACAGAGAGATGGATGCATTAACTAATACTACATTATTCACAACATCTAAATTAATACCGCTGATACCATTACAAGGTTAAACATTGAGATTACATTAGACAGAGGATATCATCATCATCATAGGCAGTCCCTCGAAATCGAGGAAGACTTGCTTCCACTCTAAAAATGAGTTCTTAGGTGACTGAACAGTCCAATACAGGAACCACAGACTCTGTCAAATCAATGGACTTCAGGGATAATTAGTATATTTGGTAACTATTGGAGTCGGGTTGGGTCCATGTCACACCTTCAAAGCAGCCTGAGTTAAATGCGCGAGATGGCAGGACAATGGTGGGTTCCCGACTCGTTCAATTTTTACTGCTGACCGGCCCATGAACCCGCATGTTCGACAACAGGAAAATCCCGGCCTGTGTGTCTACCCTTTACCTCAGTTTGGTGTTGTCAGACATTGCTCAAGCTCGCAGAATTCCAGTATTAGCTCTTTAGCTTTGTTTGCAGAATTCAGTGGAATGGTTCACAGGGCCCCTTTCGCACAGTGTGCTGCAGTGTGCTGCAGGAATGCAGTTCCAGGATGCATATCACCCATCTATCTTAATGCCAGCTGCTTTATGAGAAAACTGGTATATAGTAGGAGGCCACAATCTGTCGCTGTGGTGGAGTCATACAGGAAAAACACTCCATTCGATGAAACTATAATCGATCTGTTCAGTAGAGATAGTTTGAAAGTAGAGATTGCAGTAGGGCAAAACCCGTAGTACGTTCCATATTACTCACAATATAGGTTACATTAAGTGTTCACAGGTACATAAAAGAGCATGGACTGGCAATGCAATACTTAGTATCAGCTGTGGCTCAATAGGTAGTACACTCGCCTCTAAGTCAGAAGGTTCTGGGTTCATAGTCCCACTCCAGAGACTTAATTCTAGGCTGAGATTCCAGTGCAGTGGTGAGGGAGTGCTGCTCTGCCAGAGGTGCCACCTTTCGGCTGTGACATTAAACCGAGGCTCTGTCTGCCCACTCAGGTGGATGTAAAGGACCCCATGGCACTATTTTAAAGAAGAGCAGGGAAGTTATCCCCGGTATCCTAGCCAATGTTTATCCCTCATAACAAAAACAGATTATCTGGTCATTATCACATTGTTGTTTGTGGGAGCTTGCTGTGCGCAAATTGCCTGCCGCATTTTCCACATTACCACAGTGACTACTCTTCAAAAGATACTTCATTTGCTGTAAAGCGCTTTGAGACATCTGGTGGTCGTGAAAGGCGCTATATAAACGCAAGTCTTTTTTTTATCCTCCACATCAAATATCATTTCAATGCCCCAGGACACAGGTACTGCAACCTACAACTAGGAATGATTGACTTTCTAATCCTTCCCATAAAATATTGAAATACTTCCTGAAAATTGAATTCACTAATTTATAAGGTAGCTGTTTTTTTCCTATTCTTTCTTTCTCGGTGCTTTAACGGAGCAGTGTACCTGAGAAACGTTCATGCTATCCAGGACTGTGAATTCTGGGATTTCTCCTCCTGAGCTATTTACATGGCACGTGGGCATTCCTCCGGCACAGACCCGCAGATCCTGACCTCGTGCTGGTGGAAGGGGTAGGAAAATCAGACACAGGTGCAGGTCTCTCAGGTCTGCAGTTGAATGTCGGGTCTAAAAGATTGGGATTGGCTGCTCATGAAGATTTGAAGGCAAACCGTCCCAATTGGACTTGAACACCTAAGGTGGGGCGGAAGGATTTAACCTCCGAAGGAGGCTTACCTTAAATTCTTTGGCCTAGCCCTGGGACCCAGCTGGACTCTTCAGTCAATGGGAATGGAGCAGGCCATGGTGCCATGATTTCTGCGGACTCCACGCTGGGCTGCCCAGCAAGTATCCATAATCGGAACATGAGTTGTGAGGCATTTGCATTGCTACATTGGGCGTGTGCTCCCTGCTCCGGACTCCCAGGGTGATGTAAAATAGTGGCAATCGGGTTGCAACACCTTTTACCTGACCTTTGTGCACAGGAAAATGGGGGTAATGTACTGACGTGGATAGAGAACTGGTTGGCAGACAGGAAGCAGAGAGTCGGGATAAACGGTTCCTTTTCAGAATGGCAGGCAGTGACTAATGGAGTGCCGCAGGGCTCAGTGCTGGGACCCCAGCTCTTTACAATATACATAAATGATTTGGATGAAGGAATTGAGTGTAATATCTCCAAGTTTGCAGATGACACTAAACTGGGTGGCGGTGTAAGCTGTGAGGGGGACGCTAAGAGGCTGCAGGGTGACTTGGACAGGTTAGGTGAGTGGGCAAATGCATGGCAGATGTGTGGATAAATGTGAAATTATCCATTTTGGGGGCAAAAACACGAAGGCAGAATATTATCTGAATAGCGGCAGATTAGGAAAAGGGGAGGTGCAACGAGACCTGGGTGTCATGGTTCATCAGTCATTGAAAGTTGGCATACAGGTACAGCAGGCGGTGAAGAAGGCAAATGGTATGTTGGCCTTCATAGCTAGGGGATTTGAGTATAGGAGCAGGGAGGTCTTACTGCAGTTGTACAGGGCCTTGGTGAGGCCTCACCTGGAATATAGTGTTCAGTTTTGGTCTCCTAATCTGAGGAAGGACGTTCTTGCTATTGAGGGAGTGCAGCGAAGGATCACCAGACTGATTCCAGGGAATGCTGGACTGACATATGAGGAGAGACTAGATCAACTGGGCCTTTATTCACAGGAGTTTAGAAGGATGAGAGGGGATCTCATCGAAACGTTTAAGATTCTGACAGGACTGGACAGGTTAGATGCGGGAAGAATGTTCCCGATGTTGGGGAAGTCCAGAACCAGGGGACATAGTCTTAGGATAAGGGGTAGGCCATTTAGGACTGAGATGAGGAGAAACTTCTTCACTCAGAGAGTTGTTAACCTGTGGAATTCCTTACCGCAGAGAGTTGTCGATGCCAGTTCATTGGATATATTCAGGAGGGAGTTAGATATGGCCCTTACCGCTAAAGGGATCAAGGGGTATGGAGAGAAAGCAGGAAAGGGGTATCAGCCATGATCTTATTGAATAGCGGTGCAAGCTCGAAGGGACGAATGGCCTACTCCTGCACCTATTTTCTATGTTTCTATGTTTCTATGTTTCCTCGGGATGAGGGTCAGGAAAATCAGCCCTTATATGTTATGTTTAATTTGAAATTAACAAACATATATCCATGATAATACTATGCAAATGGTACATTTATTGAATGGAAGTCCTTAGTTAAACTAGGTGTGACCATCCAGAGCTGGTGAATGGATGGGTATCATGGATAAACTGGAAGCACCCAGCATATTGGGGATAGAGCAACGGCACAACAATGCTGTGTTTGGCTGTGATTGTTGGAAAGCTGATGTGGTACAAGGTGAACCAGAGAATATCACAGTGACTTGAGAAATAATTTACACTAATGGCTGACTGATGACCACAGATGCCATGGCTGGTGTGTGAAAGATGTTGGCAATGCAGAAGGTGATAGCAGCAGTCATTTCACGAGAACCAACGGTGCATAATTCAAGGGGGCACTAAACTCCAAATCCTCTTTTAACTTATCACATAGGACTTAGCGCATCAGTGTGTTAAATCTAAATCGCAGGAGAAAGTGTAATCAATAAAACTTATCAACTATCTGCAGATCCTGCAGGGTGTTTGTTTTTTCTTAGCATGACCATCAGTCACCCATTCATCATTTTCCAACTTTGAGCCCTGCTGATTAAACAGACTTTTGTATTTGGCACAATGTTCTATGTTGCTGCCTAATTGTGTAAACAATTGCACAGAAACTGGGTGATTGATGCCCTGAATCAATGAATAAAATCCTTCAGTACAGGGTTGAGGAGCCAATAGGCTGAGGCACAAATGCGTATCAGGGCCAGGCACCAATCTGAGATGGTGTTGCTCAAAACTATAGGAGAAGTTGGACCTATTAATGAATTGTTTCTAAACTACATGCCGTGCCAACTCAGAATGGGATAAATTATATTCCTTTAAGTCTTCTTTATTTCAGAGTAAGAAATGGATTCTCTTGAATAGATAAATTGATAAAGAGGAGATACTTAAATGTTGGCAGTCCTCAAAGTAAAAATGTCACCTGGTCTGGATGGGATGCATCACAGATTACTCAGGGAAGTAAGGGTGGAAGTTGCAGAGGCTCTGGCCACAATCTTCCAATCTTCCTTGGATGTAGGGGTAGTGCCAGAGGACTGCTATACCCCTGTTTAAAAAAGGGGAGAGTAATAAAACCTACTACAACGTTGGTGGTGAGGAAACTTTCAAAGACAATAATGACCCTGAAATTCCAGTCGGAGGCTTCTTTCGGGCGAACGCCTCCGACCGGAGAATTTCTACGAATTTACCTGGTGGTCCGGGAGGAGTTTGAGATTCCGGTGGGGAGGCCTTCTCTTCCCACGCTGCGAAGCGCGCTCCCATCCTCCAGGTTCCCACGCAGAAGGTGCAGTAACGTGTGACTGCTCAGCCAATCAGGTACAGTATTCCACAGCATTCTCATTAATAGCACTGGGAACTCTGTGTCTACCAGTTCTCATTGCTATTGTTGAGGAAAAAAAAAGCAAACACACTAAACACCATAATAAAAAATAAAAAACACACCTCACATAATTAAAATTAATTGAAATTAATGTTAATAAATGTCTTATTTAGAAATAAATTCCTATTTTTAAAAAAGTTTTTAAAATTATGGTTTAAAATAAACTTACCATGGTGGGCAGGGTTTTTAACAATAAAATGTATTTTTACATTTAATTTTATTATGTTTTTGTATGTTTTAAAACTCTTACGCATGTAAAAGTAGGCTATGCGCCTGCTTTTATCAGGCGCAAGAATTTTGAGGACATTTGCTGGGCAAGATATAGGTAAATCCTGCAATCTTGTCCTTACAAATGTCCTCGCTCCCGAGATACAGAGGATCTGTCAAGCTCCAGCTTGACAGATCGGAAAAGCCAGTTTTCAGTGCATGCGCATTGTGCGCTGAAAACCGGCTTTTGCGATGCCTTCCCGGGTCCGCACACACTCCGTACGGGCCCTGGGAGGCCGGGATTTCCAGGAGAACATTGGTCAGAATTAATTGGCATTTGGAAAAGTAAGAGCGAATAAGTGAAAGTTATAACGGATTTGTTAAAGGTGTTTGACTAACTTGATTTAGTTCTTTGATGAAGTAATGGAGAAGGTTGGTGAGGGCACTATAGTTAATGTTGTGTATATGGACTTTCAACTGGCTTTTGACAAAGTACATAATAGATTTGTAAGCAAAATTAAAGATCACGGGATTAAAGGGACAGCGGCAGCATGGATGCAAAATTTGCTAAGGGACAGAAAGCAGAGAGCCATGGTGAATGGTTGTATTTCAGACTGGAAGGAAGTGTACAGTGGTGTTTCCCAGAGGATGCTATTAGGACCATTGATCTTTTTGATATAAATGAATTGGAATTGGGTATACAGGGCCTCACTTCAAAGTTTACAGATGATACGGAATTCGGAAATGTAGAAAACAGTGAGGAAGATAGTAACAGACTTCAGGAGGACATAAACAGACTGGTGAAATGGGCAGACACTTGGCAGATGAAATATAACACAGAAACGTGTGAAGTGATACACTTTCGTAGGAAGAATGAGGAGAGGCAATATGAAGTAATGGTACAATTGTTAAGGGGTTGCAGGAACAGAGAGACCTGGGGATATATGTACACATATCTTTAAGGGTTGCAGGACAAGTTGAAAGACTGTTAAAAAAGCATACGGGATCCTTGGCTTTATTAATGGAGGAATAGAGTACAAAGCAAGGAAGTTACATTTATAAAACACTGGTTAGGCCTCAGCTGGAGTATTGTGTCCAATTCTGGGCACCACACTTTAAGAAGGATGTCAAAGCCTTGGAGGTGCCAGGGATGGTGAATTTCAGTTATGAGACGAGACTGGAGAAGCTGGGGTTGTTCTCCTTAGAGCAGAGAAGGTTAAGAGGAGATTTGGTAGAAGTGTTCAAATCATTAATGCTTTTGATAGAGTAAATAAAGAGCAAGGGGGAAAAATTCGATCACGCCTCATTTGGGGCGGTAACCAAGGAGGAGCGATAATTTTAGCGCCTTCAAAAAGTTTGCGCCCTCTGCCCAGGAATTCATCTGAATTGGGCAAGGAGCTGACAGGGGAGCTAAATCAGCCATTGCACGCCAGAGCTGGGGACCGATAACGGAAGTTTGGTCGGTCAATTTGGTGGACCCATTGTGCATGCGCTCTGAATCAGACTGAGGCTTAAAGGTGCTGCATAGTAATGCATCCATCAAAAGTTTTCAAAATTACTTGTTTTCAACCTGTAGCGTTATGTCTGTCTGCCGCTGCAAACTGGGAGGCTCATGCACCAGGCTCTGTGTAAACGTTGCACTGACTGTGACTTCTGAGGGCCCCGCTTGATCAGGTCCTCGGGCGGGGCCCGCCGCCATGGAGAAGTTCCTTGTCTGGCCCGAGGTAGGTGGGGTCAGGCAGCCGAGGTAAAGGGGAAGGAGGGGGGCTGGGGCGAAGTCGTGGCGAAGTCGGAGCAGGCAAATTCGGGCCGGGCCGAAGTCAGTTCCCCGAGGCAGGGGGGGTTCTGGATATCGGAACATTTTCCAGTTTCCGGACAACCGTGCCACGGATCGGCCCGGTGTCCGGATTACAGAGCATTCTGGATTTCGGAACTCCAGATTTTGGAGGTCGAACCTATAGTAACATTCAAAAGAGATTTGGATAAATACTTGAAGGGAAAAAAATTACAGGGCTGTGGAGAAAGAGCAGGGGAGTGGGATTAATTGGATAGCTCTACCAAAGAGCCGGCACAGGCACAATGGGCCGAATGGCTGCCTTCTATCAGTCTATGATTCTATGATTCAACCAGACCTGGTGGCAGCAACTTACCCTGCACATTTTAGCTATTTGGTTGCAAAGGAGCCAAAAGAAAGCAAGCATGCTGTCAATTATTAGATTGTATTGTCCGGGGGTTTTTAATTGTGATCTTCTATACTTTATTCGTTATAATTGTACTGGTATTTTGATAGGTAGTAAAGTGCATTTCGCTAAAATGCCGCACCAAGGTAATTGACCAATTAAGTTTCATGCAGTCGTCAGAAAATAAAACTTCTAACGAATCAACATTTTTAACAAGCAAGATAACAAGAAAATAACTGATCCAAGTTGAAGTGCTCTGTAGCACATTTCATTGGTACTTCATTAATTTTGTAAACTTCGGCTCGAGATCAAACTACAAAAATAACCGACCGATTCCTCTCACAACTGCTGCTTTATAAAGAATATATTAACCGCATAACATGAGAATTGTTAACTTATCGGTGAAATACTATCAGAATTTCCATTCCTTGTTTTCTGAGAAATAAGTCCCGATTTCAACTTGTGGCATGAGGGGAGGGGGTTTGCAGGGCAAGTGACAAGATTACATGGCCGCGCACTTTAACTCCCGGGCCTGATCACCATATTCCCGGACCGACTCCCGTCCGAACCCGGCAGGAATGACAAGGCGGCGGATTTGGGGATTTCGGATGGCAGGAGGCCAGCACTGGGAATCTGGGGGAATGGGCCAAGATAATTCATCAGGAGGGGTGGTGGGAGAGGATTGGGGAGGTCAAGAGGTGATTGCGATCGGGGAGGGAGGAAGCCCAGGGTAGGGAAGGCCCAAGGTTTCCATGTGGATCCTGGAGAAGACCTCCTGTTCCTCCTGGCCCACAACAAAACCATTACATTATTTTTTTTTTAATGTAAGCTTTCTGGGCCTTGACTGGCCCTGGATCCAGCTACCAGCAGCTTTCCCAGACAGGTATTGCACTGTGTACGACTTCCGCACCCTGAGGTTAAGATTATGTCGGGGGTCCCAATGACATAAGAATATAAGAACGTAAGAAATAGGAGCAGGAGTAGGCCATTTGGCCCCTCGAGCCTGCCCCGCCATTCAATAAGATCGGGGCTGATCAGATCTTGGCCTCAACTCCATTTCCCCGCCCGCTCCTCATAACCCTGACTCTCTTATGACATCATCGGATCCCGACTTTTGAATATTTGTGTGGCCCTCACTTGCCTACTGTGAGCGCTTCTGGCACCTTCTGACACCCAGGAGTTAAATTGGTTAAAATGTAACGGTGCCACATTGTCAGAGGTGCCACCCTTCAAATGAAGTTCTTTCATTCTTTCTCAAGTAGGCTAATTAATAAAATTACCATTTTGCAAGATATGCCAGGTAAAGCATAGGTCAAAATCAGATTACAACAAAGAAATAACTTACATTTATATAGTGTCTTTCATATCCTCAAGATGTCCCGAAGTGCTTTTGAAGTGTACGTACTGTTGTAATGTCGGCAAACATAGCAGTCAATTTGTGCACAACAAAGTCCTTCAAATAGCAATGAGATAAATGATTAGTTAATCTGATTTGGTAGTGTTGACTGAGAGAAAAATGTTAGTCAAAAGATCAGGTAAACTTCCCTGTTCTTCAAACAGTGTCATGGGGTCTTTTACAGTCACCCAAAGAGGGAAACGAGGCCTTAGTTTAACATCTTATCCAAAAGATGGGACCTCTGACAATGAAGCATTCATTCAGTGCTGTACTGAAGTGTCATCCTAGATTAGTTCCACAAGTCCTCAATTGGGACCTGAACCCATGACCTTTTCTCTCAGATGTGAGGATACTACCATTCAGCCAAACTGACACTCCCCAAGACAGCAATCGGCATCGTTTTCAGGTAGTTAAGTTAATGTAGTTATCTCCTGTATTCATTGCATTTTTTGAATGCTCATGTGTGTAGATAGAACTGCAATGGATCAAAGATGTAAACACAACAGGGTAGATTTTCTGATAGGGGTGCAGTTTAGCGCCAAAGGATTCTGGGTGCAAAGCTCACTCAAAATGAAATGAGCTATTTACAACCAATTTTCCATGGTCAGCTCATTGTCATAATTATGCACGGCTCCAACTGCAGATTTGGATGTGTACAGGAGCACATTCGTGGTGGGAATAGAAAATGGCATGCTGGTGAAATTTAAAGGGATGTAGACTGTTAAAGGAAAGTGCCAGAATAGGGGAGCAAAACCCTTGCAATCTTAGGAAAATTTCAAACAGCATTTCGACACATTGGTAGTCTTTGTGAAGCTGAAGAAGGGGCGAGGGGGGGCGGGCGCGGGGGTGGGGGGTGGGGGGGTGCGGCTGCAGGGGCTAAGACAGACCAAGCAAAAGTGAAGGAAAAGGAAATTCAGATTGCAAGAACAAGTTCGCAGACAAGTGATGGAACAGTTCAATATCTGATTTCATGTCTGATGAGTGCTGAAGAGGAAGTGGTTCTGCATTAAATGAATGCACAGTGTCCTTTAGGGTACTGTAGTGTATTTGCTTCATGGGTTCTTGCTGAAGAATTCATAGCAACACATCGCTATTAAGGACTAGTTGGTTTATTAACAAAGGTTTAACAATCACACTGCACATTACCAGTTCATCCACTAGGCTCACAACTGCATACCTCATCGAGGATGACCTGGACCCAACTGATTGGGGTTTTATTGAGTTACGTGACTGGCGAAGCCACTCACAAGGCAACAAACCTATGAGCATCCTCACAGATGCATACATTACAGGTGGATCAAAACTGAAGCAGGTTGGAGGCCACAGCTGATCACTACTATGCCAGCCCTATGCTGCAGGCATCTTTACAGCAGGTGGCACAGCTCTGCATCTGATTCCCAGCTCACCCCAGATCCTGTGTAGTCATTCCCTCATGGTCATTGCCTGGTGGGTCCAACAATGCCGACTGATGGTTGGTGATACCCTAGCAGGTATGGCCAATCATGCTAGGGTGCTAATAACCACTTATAAATTCGGTTTTCGGTGCGAACTTCTTTTTCACCAAAATTACCGTTATCGCAACACCATTGGTATGAGGCCGTAAATTCAAGGTTTAATTTGCGCAGCGGTAAAAATCGATGTTGCACAAGGATTTACGGTGCAAACCACGATCCTCACCAACTTTAGTCCGAGGCCGATACCATTGCGAGTTGGGCCTAGGGAGGGCAGAAAAACACCTGAAAATAAATGGGGGAAAAAGAAAACAAAATTCACAAAACATTTACAAGACACTTATCGAGCGAATCGCTGCAAAAGAATTAAAAAATAAAAACTTTAACTCACCTTTTTTGCAGGTCTTTCCGCTGCTCCAAGGGCTGCAACGCAACTTGTTCCCTGGCGGTCTGTTTCGCGCTAAATACGGGTGCGCTCAGAGCCAAATATTGGGCGAAAGCGATATTTCGAGGCTTGCACAGCGGCGCTCCTCTCTCCAGCGGTATTTGAAAAGCGGCGCTGCAAAACGTCTACGAATTTTCCGCCAAAAAAGGTGAAATAGACCAAAAGCCCGGTCACAAAATCGTCGAATTTCTAGCCCTCTAGAGAAATGTAAGAACCAAAATCAAAGCCATGAGCAATGGCTCAAGCCTTGCTTCATTTTATACCACAGGGAGTACTGCAAAATAAATGACAGTTACTGTGGACATTTTCAAGTCATAATTCAGACTCCTGCCACTCCATATTAATTTTAATATATGTAACAGATAATATGGCTCAGTGGTGGAGCGAGCATCCACATTAATCAATATAATGGCTCGGAGGAAACTCATTGGCTGGATTTTTTAAAGCACGAAATTGCTATTTATAACAAGTAGCCTTCAGAATAAATTAGTTCAATAAGTAATAGCAATAACGTCTTAAATTATGGAACACTTCGGTGGCTTTTGTGGTCTTTGTTCGTCATCCTTTTATTTTAGAGTTCGGTATAGATGTGGCTCTTCCTTCACTACCATACATCTGTAGATTTACTTCAAAGCTTCAGTTTAAATTCAGTTGTTCATTCTTCATTTCTGATTCTTTGAGCCGTTGGTTTTCAGCTGCTTTAATTCTTACACTCGGCATTCATTTTCCATTGCTGGAAAATTGCTGTTGGGCACTCTCAATTTTCTTGCGGGACATTTTTCTTTACTTGCTCCTTTGAATTTATTTTTGATTTTCTTTACCTCTTCCTTTTGCACTCTCCTGTTTCTTGCCTTGTGTTCAGTTTGATTATACTTTCATTCCTAATTTCCATTTTCCCTTTGATGCTTTTCTTTCCTTTGCCCCACACTTTGATTTCTCTTCTGTCTGCACGAGGCTAACACCCTGACGTCCTTTCTTTACATTCCAAGTTCTACTTCGCCTTTCCACAGGGTTCATTTTAAACTTTGGTGGGTGGGGCGGTCGAACTTCAGTTGTGGAGGCCGCCGGGTGGCAAAGGCCTACTGTCGTTGTTAAGCGCCGTCCACGCACTGGCTGAAACTCAGTGGGCTCTTTGGCAGAGGCGCCAAGAGGCACGCTGTGCTGACTAATGCCACCCGCATGGTGACGTCACCCAGCGTACAATGCCCCTTTGATGCCTCTGTCGTGATATTTAGTTTGAAGGTCGGCCTTACCGGCAGGCGTTCTTGCAGCCTGAAAAAGGTGATGGTTACACAGCAGAACTCGGGTGGAATCGCCCAGAGATCAAGGTAAGTTTTTTCTTTCTTTATTTCTTCATTTTTTTTATTAGTTGTAACAGCGGGGAAGTTTGCGTGCGGGGCCGGAGAAGTTTGAAGTTTTTTTTTCTTCCCATTTCTTCCCGTTTTCCAGCGAACATGGTGACAGCCTTCCGGTGCGAAATTCAGTCGGCCTCCTGAGCTCCCACCCGAAGGTAAGTGCGCAACGCCACCTGTTAGGGCTGCTCTCTCATTTTTTGCCGTAAAAACTGAATTTGACAGCTCGAGCCTGCACCTAACGCCTGACGGTAAAATCAGCACTCAGGCGGTGACACCGCCTCAAAAATGACAGTACCGAATTTCAACCCCTGGGTATTGTTGTCAAATGGGCGATTATGAAATTGCTGCCTATCCTGCCCCTGTCTGATTTAACCTTCCATTGACTTCAATAGGGAGGAAAATTAGAGGTGGCGTAAAAGGGCGGCTAAGTCAGTATTGGCCATTTCACACCATCATCAAAGTTAAAATGTCCTCTCATCTGTCTGTTCGGGCTTTTCCACATTTCTATTCCTGAGTTTTCAACAGAATAAAAGTTTTGACAATGCCTCTTTAATATTGGCCCGGATTTTGCAATGGTTATGGTGACCTACTCTCAGAGCATGCCCCCATACCTCCTCTGATATCCACCGCAATTCCGCGCGCTTGTGCACGCGCAAAATCCGAAACTCACGGTCTGTCAACGTATGCGTTGACAGGCCATCCGCATGGCCCATGAAAAAGCAATCGCTGGTGCAGAGTTGGGCTATTTGCCCACCGACTGGCCATCAATCAATTACCTACGGAAATGTTACGTTTGGTGCTAACAGGCGAAGTGCCTGTAAGGGAATGCCTCAGGCAGGTATTAAACACGTTCTTCGTGGAAATCATACACATACACTGTATTAAATTGAGTTTTTGAGGATCAACTTACATTTTTTAGTGAAGCTGGTGGAATGAAGTTAATTAGGAATTAAATTCCAATCTCGTAAATTCAAAAGCAAAATACTCTAGATGCTGGAAATCTGAAATAAAAACAGAAAATGCTGGAAATCTCAGCGGGTCAGGCAGTATCTGTGAAGAGAAACAGAATTAACGTTCCAGGTCGATGACCCTTCGTCAGAACTGATTTGTCAGACAGGCCATCCGCACGGCCTGATACAGTGTATGTGTATGATTTCCGAGAAGAAAATGTTTAATACCTGCCTGCGGTATCCCCTAACAGGCCCTTCGCCTGTTTGCATCAACCGGAATAGTTCCGTAGGCAATTGATGGCCAGTCGGTGGGTAAATAGTCCAACTCTGCGGCAGCGATTGCTTTTTCCTGGGTCGTGCGGATGGCCTGCGTCAGAAATTATGATTCAATCTGATTTCGGGATTCCATTAAATCTGATTAAGGGGTTCTCTTCAGAAATGATTAAAATCTAATTCTGTTTTGAGATTGGAGGATTAAGCTCACGTGATCCCAGGTACGCCTCTGCATTGGCTGGGCCCCTGGGATCCGTGGGCCATCATGCTGCCCTCTGCTCAGACCGCAGGATCTCGCAGGAGGCCGCCATCGGGTAGGTGCGAATGCCTTTCGCAGGTCGGAGGCCTACTCAGGAGGTACACCTCCAATCGCGATGTTTGGGCCATTATCTCATCAGCTTCTGCTTCACACTGGCCTGGAAATCGCGGCCTCCGAGGGACTGTACGGAGTGTGTACGGACCCGGGAAGGCATCGCAAAAGCTGGTTTTCAGCGCACAATGCGTATGCGCTGAAAACCGTTTTTTCCGATCTGTCAAGCTTGGCAGCCAGGATATTTGCATGGGCAAGATTGAGGTATTTACCCATCTCGTGCCCAGCAAATGTCCTCAAAACACTTGCGCCTGATAAAAAGCAAGCGTATAGCCTACTTTTATAGATGCAAGAGTTTTAAAACACACTTAAAACATAAAAAATAAAATTAAAAAAACACATTTTATTTTTAAAAACCCTCCCCACTACGTTAAATTTATTTTAAAGCATAATTTAGAAAACATTTTTTAAAAATCGGAAAAATATATATTTTTAGTAATACATGAATAACTAATTAACTAATTTAAATTAATGTTAAACATGCAGTGTATTTTTTCTATTTTTTATTAATGTTTTGTGTGTTTGGGGGATTCTCATTCATAATAATGGGAACTCCAACTTACGGAGCTCCCATTATTATGAATGCGAACATACTTTACCTGATTGGCTGTCCAGAGCCATGTGACTGCAGCTCCGGCCCTGCGCACATCCTGACGTGCACGCGCTGTGACGCGCCGTCAGTGGAGGCCTCAGGACCGGGAACTTGCGTGGGCGCAGCAGCTTCAGGTAAGTGCGCTTCTTTTTTCTACAATCCAGTCGAATGCCCGCGGGAAGGAGAAACCGGGATTTCTGGGCCAATGAGAACTCATAGATCGAGAGTTCCCTCATTGCGATTAATGAAAAAGCTGTGGAATACTGTACCTGATTGGTTGTGCAGTCACACTTGACCGCACCTCCTGCGTGCGAACCTCGAGGACGCGGGAAGAGAAGGCCTCCCCACCGCATTCGCAGGCTCCTCCGAGACCACCAGGTACTTTCGTTCGAAAGAAGCCTCCGACTGGAATTTCAGGGCCATTATTTCCCTTCGCTTTGTCTACTCGTTCTTGTAGATTCACTTTCGGTTCTTACCCAAGTTATCTTAGCACTAGTCTCGAGCAGTTGCACACTGGTCCGAAAGGTTTCCAACAACTCCAAGAATCTATGAGAGCCTGCAAATGCTTCCCTCTCGCACAGATTGAACCACTAATCACCCAATTCTGCACCGCCTCTGGTGGAGGGAATCGATTGCGTCAAACCTCTGAAGGCCAAAGGTCAGATCTTCCGCAAAGCCAAAAACAAAATGTGGTCTGTTTTAGCACGGTGCCAATATCACAACCGGCAGATTGCTGACCAAACATTTAGATCAGAAGATAAACATTCACAAAACAACCTGTCAGTATTGAGCAGCTGCCATCCCCCAGAATTATAACCATCCAACTGAAATGCCAAACAGCTGAATCCTCTCAGAAGCCCTTATAAACACAGCACAAAACCTACAGGCAACAGAGCTACAGAAATGGCTGCAGGTTGCTGATGTCATATTTGTCAAGCTGCAGATAAAACAATACAATTGGTTTGGGCCAAATGATGTCATCTTGTCCTCCAGTCGCATGACTAGTGATGGCTACTTGTTCCATTCGTGCCATCCTGGAATACAAGCAAAAACTAACAGCTCCACAAATGCAGGCCCCGCCCCCCCCCCCCCCCCCACCCCGATATCATGCCCGCTCCCCTGCCGCCCTCCTGGCTCGTCCAGAAAAACCAAAATTAATCATTTCTGGGTCGTTTTGTTTTGCTTAGGCTGCTCATCGCCCACTCTTACCTCAAAATTGGAATCGGGGTCCTATGTGTGTCTAAGGACCCCGATTGACATAATTCAACGTGCCTCCTCCCTGATTTAGGTGGCTGCCTAGGCTGCCTTTGTTAAGGCCCTAAGTGAAATGGTGTCGGGCAGGATCGGAGTGGGAATGGGGCAGTCAGTGCAGCACTGCAATCCGAAGCACCCTACCTCCCAGTTTCTGCCCGGCGGACTGAGTTAAAATTGGCCTAATGGAGTGTCAATTGGCTCCTCTGCCTGAGATCCCTCAAGACCCAATACAGCCACAGAAAAATGTAATTTCTTCACCATCTTCAGCTCTGAAAGGAGCCATTCAGCCCCCAGACAATGCGACCGATGCCCTCGGGATGTCGAAAATTCTGAGGCCTTGCTGCACGGACTTTAGCCTCTCTGCCCTTCATTCTAGCAGCTCATTTATTATTTATAACATTTCTCGGGAGCAACACTGAACAAACAATAACTTTGGGCTTTCAAAAATCATAGAGTCATCGAGTCATAATGGCACAGAAGGAGGCCATTCAGCCCATCGAGTCCATGCCGGCTCTCTATAAAGCAATCCAGTCAGTCCCATTCCCACACTCTATCCCCGTAGCCCGACAAGTTTATTTCTCTCCAGTGCTGTCATGCATGTACATGCTGTTGGTAGCCACCAGATGGCATCATTGTTGGAGGCCACTGAGCAGCAAGCACATGGTGCTGCTCTGGTATAAAAGGGCAGCCATTTTCAGAGTCAGGCACTTTGGGACTAAATAAAGTACAGGCAAGATCGTACCTTGCTTAGTTAAACAGTACTCAGTTTGAACCTTTATTGCATACATAACAAGTGCCTATCCAATTTCCTTTTGAAATCATTGATTGTCTCCACTAGGCAGCGAGTTCCAGGTCATTACCACTCACTGCATAAAAAAGTTCCTCCTCACATCCTCCCTGTATCTCTTGCCCAAAATCTTAAATCAGTGTCCCCGAGCCCTTGTACCACCAACTAATGGGAACAGCTTTTCTTTGTACACCTTATCTAAACCTGTGATAATCTTGTACACCTCTATCAAATCTCCCCTTAAATTCCTTTGATCCAAGGAGAACAACCTCAGATTCTCCAACCTAACCTTCTAGCTAAAATGCCTCATCCCTGGAACCATTCTGGTGAATCTCCTCTGCACCCTCTCAAAGACCTTCACACCCTTTGTCCTTTGTAAAGTGTGGTGACCAGACTGGATGCAATACTCCAGCTGTGGCCCAACCAGAGCTTTAAAAAGGTTCAGCATAACTTCCCTGCTTTTGTACTCAATACCTCTATTTATGAAGCCCAGGATCCCATATGCTTTGCTAACTACTCTCGCAATATGTCATCTTATCTTAAAACTTCTCTGCCTTATATTCATGTACAACCTGCAGTGGGAGAATGTAGGATCTGATCAATTGTCGTTGACAACTTCCAGTCCCAGCTTTGACCTCGTGGAATGGCGGAACATGCTCAACAGGCTGAATGGCCTCCTCCTGTTGCAATGTTCCTACTCTCCAGCTGATCTCATTGGTTTAAACTGTCAAGCTGCAATAGCCGTAAAGAAGCATATTTCTCTTGTGAAATGCTAACAAGCTGATACATGGGTTGAAACACTGAATGTCAGCTTAAAATACTGATGGCAGACCCTGAGTACACAATGCACTAGTCTTTAGTTGCAATGGAGAGTTATAATTGTGAACCATGTGGGGCTATCCCCAGGTGCCAATGTTAAGATATTCCAGTCTCTGAATTAACAGCATTGCATTTAAGTTGCCTGTCCTCATGTCTATGGACTTGTGTCTCAAAACTACTTAATGTACAAACCTGCCACGTATGGTCGTGAGATGCTTTGTTAAATTCTCAGTTAGCTACTAAAAAGAATGCTTCACAGTATGCATTAGCTCATCTCAGGGGAGGAAAAAGTGACAAAAGTGACATAAGAATGTGATTTTTCAGCTTTCCGTTTTATTTCTGATGCTCTTTGGGGAGTCAATCACTTGAGCAGCTTAATTTTTTTTTAAACTGTCAAAATTGTTATTCGGGAGCTGTGGCAAATCGCATCTTCCTTAGTGTAAATTGCAAATGGGCAATGGTGTATCCTGCAGTGTGATTTTACCTGCAGTTGCTCTGAGACTGCTGGTATTTTCAAACATTTCTCAAAATCTGTCTTCATGTCCCTAAGAGCTATCTGTTTGTGCTGCAAGCTGTTTCATGTCCGCTGAACACTGAGCGGTATTGCTTTTGAGGGCATACAACTTCTCACAAACTCCCATGATTTATTTTCCTCTGACACAGCAATGGGATTGGAATCAACAGCTGCTTCTGTTTCTCTCTCCAGCAAAGCCAGCTCTCTGCAGCACTCCAACAATCGGCTTTAACCCTGTCGTGGATGTACTTTTGGGATCACTAGCCACTAGATGGCGTCACTGTTGGAGGCCATTGGGCTACACGCAGGTGTGTGCAGCCCAAGTATAAAAGGCCAGCCATTTTGTATAGTAGTCACTTTGGGCCTTAATAAAGCAGAGCCAAGGTCATACCTCTTGGAGTTAAACAGTACTCAGTCTAACAGTTATTGCATACACAACATTTGGTGACGAGGCAACAAGAACCTTTGCATGCAAAAATGAGCACAATTGGATTGTTGGAGTGATTTGTGGAAGGAGAAGATTGGGCAAACTTTGTGAGCCACTTAGCCGGTTCTTCATGGCCGACAAAATGGAGGAGGTCGGCGATGCAGATCGGCGCCGGGCGGTGTTCCTCACGGTTTGCGGTCCAAAAATTTATGGTCTGATAAAGAATCTACTCCTGCCTGTGAGTCCAACAGAGAAGACATATGAAGAATTGTGTGCACTGGTACAGGACCACCTTAAGCCAGACAAAGGCATCATCATCTCGAGATACAGATTTTACACGCACATTCGCTCAGAGGGCCAGAATGCGGCGGAATTCGTTGCCGACCTGCGAGGTCTAGCGGGACCGTGTAAGTTCGAGGCTGTGTTGGCAGACATGCTGCGAGACTTCTTTGTAATTGGCATCAAACACGAGGTGATCCTGCGTAACCTACTGGCGGTGGAGATGATGGACTTGAAAAGGGCCATCACGATTGCTCAGTCATGCATGACAACGGATAGAAGTCCAAAGCAGATTATCAGTGAAAAGTCGAAACTCAGCAAGTACTGTAAATATGATTGATTTGGCGTTCGGCAGAGCGGCACATTAGAGGGCCTACCCGACTGCATACATGAAACCTGTGGCTGCCCAAAGTCCGCCAGCGGGAATGCATCTGATTTCTCCGTGTTGGCGTTGTGGGGGAAATCACCGGCACCAGCAGTGCCGATTTAAGCAATATATTTGCAAAGGCTGTCTGAGAGTGGGGCATCTCCAGCGCCAGTGTCGGCAGATGAGCAAGCGAGCTGTGACACACCATGTGGAGGATGATGGTCAGATTACCAGAGGAGAAAGTGTATGGATTGTACTTGTTCCTAACTAAGAGCAAACCGATAATGATCAACGTGAAATTTAATGGGGTGCCGGTATCGATGGAACTGGACACGGGGGTGAGTCAATCGATAATGAGCCAGAGGGCATTCGACAAGATGTGGGATACTAAGGCTGTGAGGCCCAGGCTGAGTCCAGTCAATGCCAAGTTGTGCACGTATAACAAAGAACTCATAATGGTGATTGGCTGTGCCACAATTAAAGTGTCATATGACGGTGCGGTTCACGAGTTACCCGTTATGGATTGTCCCAGACAAAAAGTTAGTTTGCAGGTGCAGCAGGTAATCAAGAAGGCGAATGGAATGTTGGCCTTCATTGCGAGAGGGATGGAGTACAAAAGCAGGGAGGTCCTTCTGCAACTGGAGAGGGTATTGGTGAGGCTGCACCTGGAGTACTGCGTGCAGTTTTGGTCACCTTACTTAAGGAAGGATATACTAGCTTTGGAAGGGGTACAGAGACGATTCACGAGGCTGATTCCGGAGATGAGGGGGTTACCTTATGATGATAGATTGAGTAGACTGGGTCTTTACTCGTTGGAGTTCAGAAGGATGAGGGGTGATCTTATAGAAACATTTAAAATCATGAAAGGGATAGACAAGATAGAGGCAGAGAGGTTGTTTCCACTGGTCGGGGAGACTAGAACTAGGGGGCACAGCCTCAAAATACGGGCGAGCCAATTTAAAACCGAGTTGAGAAGGAATTTCTTCTCCCAGAGGGTTGTGAATCTGTGGAATTCTCTGCCCAAGGAAGCAGTTGAGGCTAGCTCATTGAATGTATTCAAGTCACAGATAGATAGATTTTTAACCAATAAGAGAATTAAGGGTTACGGGGAGCGGGCGGGTAAGTGGAGCTGAGTCCACGGCCAGATCAGCCATGATCTTGTTGAATGGCGGAGGGGCTAGATGACCTACTCCTGTTCCTAATTCTTATGTTCTTATGTTCTTATGACCCAACGCTGTTCGGCAGAAACTGGCTTGAAAAAAATCAGAGGCGATTGGTACGACATCAAGGCATTGTCTTTGGAGAAAGATACATGTGCCCCATTATTGAGAAAGTTCCCCTTGCAGTTCGAACCAAGCATTGGCGATTTCATGGGAGCCAAGGTGCAGATCCACGTGGACTTGGATGCAAGACCCATCCATCATAAAACTCGGGCACTTCCTTATATGATAAGGGAGAAGGTTGAAATCGAACTGGACAGACTCCAGCGTGAAGGGATCATATCACGTTGAATTTAATGAATGGACCAGCCCCATTGTTCCTGTGCTGTAAAGTGATGGCACGGTCAGAATCTGTGAAGACTTCAAGGCTACGATCAATAGGGTTTCGAAACAGGATCAGTATCTGTTACCGAAGGCTGATGACTTGTTTGCATCGCTAGCCAGGGGGAAGTCGTTCACCAAACTGGACTTGACGTCGGCCTCCATGACACAGGAGCTGATCGAGATGTCGAAGAGACTTACATACATTAACACGCATAAACGACTGTTTATTTATCACAGGTGCCCTTTTGGAATTCGCTCGGCTACAGCAATATTTCAGAGGAACATGGAGAGTCCACTGAAGTCCGTTCCCAGAACCATCATGTTCCAAGATGACATCCTGATCACAGGTCGTGAATCCGAGGAACATCTGAACAACCTGGAGGAGGTTCTACATTGTCTGGACAAAGTGGGACTCAGACTGAAACGCTCAAAGTGCGTCTTCATGGCACCAGAGGTTCAATTCCTGGGGAGGAAAATTGCTGCCTGACTGCACATGCTGCTAAGAAAAGGTGACAACTGGGTGTGGGGTGCGTCTTAAGACAGAGCTTTTGAGAAAGCCACTAATCTGCTTTGCTCTAACAAGCTGCTGGTTCATTATGACCCATGTAAACATTTAGTATTGGCCTGTGATGCTTCGTCATATGTAATTGGTTGTGTACTCCAACAAACTCATGAGTAGGGAAAACTTCAACCAGTCGCATATGCTTCAAAAGGTTTGTCTAAAGCGGAATGAGCCTACAGCATGGTAGAGAAAGAAGCATTATCCTATGTGTATGGGGTTAAAAAGATGTATCAGTACCTGTTTGGTCTTCGGTTTGAACTGGAGACTGATCACAAGCCGCTCATTTCACTGTTCTCTGAAAACAAAGGTATCAATACCAATGCTTCATTCTGCATTCAGAGGTGGGTGCTAACATTATTCGCTTATGATTATGTCATTCGCCATAGACCTGGCACTGAGAATTGTGCTGATGCTTTGAGCCGGTTGCCGTTGCCCACACCGGAGGTGGAAATGCCACAACCGGCGGACCTATTGTTAGTTATAGATGCTTTTGAGAGTGAAGGAACCCCTGTCACGGCTCAACAAGTTAAGACCTGGACCAGCCAGGGCCCGATTTTATCGGTGGTGAAGAGCTGCATCCTCAAAAGGTGATTGGTCTGCTATACCCAAGCAAATGTGCGAGGAGACCAAACCTTACATTTGTCGCAAAGACAAACTGTCTATTCAGTCGGATTGTATACTGTGGGGCAATCGTGTTGTTATGCCCAAGAAAGGGAGAGAGAAATTTGTACGTGAGCTACATAGCACACATCCCAGCACTGTAATGATGAAAGCCATCGCCAGGTCTCATGTATGGTGGCCGGGAATTGACTCTGAGCTGGAATTATGTGTGCATCAGTGCAACACTTGCATGCAGCTCAGCAAAGCACCAGCGGAATTGCTGCTGAGTCTGTGGTCGTGGCCGTCCAAACCATTGTCCAGGATCCACATAGACTTTGCAGGTCCCTTCCTGGAGAAGATGTTTTTAGTTGTGGTGGATGCATATTCGAAGTGGATAGAGTGTATAATCATGTCATCCAGCACATTGAGAATCTCGGTGTCATGTTCGTGAGACATGGTCTGCCTGGTCTGCCTGACATCGTTGTTAGCGACAACATGCTACACTAGTCAGGAGTTTCAAGAGTTCATGAAACTCAATGGTATCAAATATGTAAGTGGTCAGTACTGTTCAAACCTGCATCCAATGGGCAAGCAGAACGTGCTGTCCAAATCATAAAGCAGAGTATGAAGCGAGTAACCCTAGGGTCACTACAGACCCGCCTGTCATGCATACTGCTTAGTTACAGGACAAGACCACACACGCTTACCGGGGTCTCGCCTGCTGAACTAATGATGAAGAGAGGTCTTAAGACCAAGCTATCTCTTGTACACCTTGACTTGAATAATCATGTTGAATATAGAAGACAAAGTCAGCAAGGGTATCATGATCGCGCAGCTGTGACACGCGATATTTCTGTAAATGATCCTGTATATGCTCTGAATTATGGTCAGGGTCCCAAGTGGATCGCTGGTACTGTGATGGCCAAGGAGGGCAACAGAATATTTATTGTCAAGCTCAAAAATGGGCAAACATGCAGGAAACATATGGATCAGACAAAGCTGCGGCACACAGACGAACCGGAACAGTCGGAGGAAGAGACAATCGACAACCAACCAACCTACCCCCAGTCATCAGAGGACTCAGTGGTCATCAGTGAATTGGGACTTTCAATCACTGACATGTTCAATGAAAATGGACTTTCAATCCCTGACATGGCCATTGCCACTCCCACCAGGTCAGCCACCCAGCCACCAGTCACAACAGACTCTGAACACTCACCCAAGGTTGGAGTTGAACTGAGACGGTCAACCTGGGAGCGTAAAACACCGGACCATCTCAATTTGTAAAAGACTCTGGTAATATCTCAGAGGGGGGTATTGTCATGCATGTACTTTTGGGATCACTAACCACTAGATGGTGTCACTGTTGGAGGCCATTGGGCTGCACGCACGTGTGTGCAGCCCAAGTATAAAAGACCAGCTATTTTGTATATTAGTCACTTTGGACCTAAATAAAGCAGAGCCACGGTCATACCTCTTGGTTAAACAGTACTTAGCCTAACAGTTATTGCATACATAACAAACCCAAACCACAATCTAATGCTGCAGCAGAAAATTACTATTCAAGAAAATTGAATGTTCTTCATTTGTTTGTGCATCAAGCACCTCCCATCATATTCAGTGTTCTGTATGTTTTTCTTGCTGTGGAATAAGGCAACTCATGAATCAAACCAAATGCTGTCTTGCGATGTGTTAATTCAGCCCGCCTTCAGAGAGATTGAAGGAGTACATGTGAGTAAGGCGCAGAGATCTAGTCAAGAGCACGAGGAAGTTTTATTGTTGCACTCGGTGGTCAAAACCAAGCTGGTCAATATAGAATAGTGGGAGTCAACTTCTGTAGGAAGCAGGCGCCCAGACTATTTAAAGGAGGGGCTGACACTGCTGAAACTGAGGAGATATGTCAGAATCTGAATTTTTAGCAAAAGCTATTTCAGAAAGTGTAGGTTCCTTTTTTTCCCCAATACCAGTTTGTTTAAATGTCGTGTCTAAGTCGGGGGGTGGCGGTGGGGAGATGTGGGGTGGCTGGTCGGGCGATACTTGAGTGATTGAAGGTATTTGTTAATTTTTCCAGGTAGTTTTGCCAGATTGACTGATTAATTGGCATTTACATCTTATCCCTGGTGCTGCAGTAGTCGCTGTGTCTAATTTCTGTCAGCGTACTGTATGCATCTGTATTACTTAATGGTGCAGTGGGGAGGTTCATCCATCTGCTTGCCTGTGAGATTAGGATTAGATCTTTGGCTTCCGCTTCAAATTTCTGTATCTCTGAATTTTCTGTGGCTCTGAAGCTCTAAAGAAACAAACGACCTCGATCTTGTGCAGGTTTCCAAGTTTTGCACCTTAGCCTTGATTTAAATTGTAATCTGCATGGGACTTGGCGATTCTCAACTGGGCCACTTTCAGAAAGCTGTGAAGTGAGAAAAGCCATTGGCATCGATTTTCGAGTCTGAGTGCAGACCCACTGGGAGGGGCCATGGTGGGCTGTACACAGACCCGAGTGGGCATGGGTGCCCGGTCCTGGCTTCAGTCTTCCCAACGTTGAACAGGAAGAAACTGTGGCTCATTCAGGAACGGATGGGAACTCAACATCCAGGGGTATTCAGCATTTAGGAAGGATAGACAGAGAGGAAAAGAAGGCGGGGTGGCGTTGCTGGTTAAAGAGGAAATTAATGCAATAGTAAGGAAAGATATTGGCTTGGATGATGTGGAGTCGGTATGGGTGGAGCTGCGGAGTACCAATGGGCAGAAAACGCTGGTGGGAGTTGTGTACAGGCCACCAAATGGTAGTAGAGAGGTTGGGGACAGCATCAAACAAGAAGTAAGGAATATGTGCAATAAAGGTACAGCAGTTATCATGGGTGACTTTAATTTACATATAGATTGGGCTAACCAAACTGGCAACAATGCGGTGGAGGAGGATTTCCTGGCGTGTATTAGAGATGGTTTTCTTGACCAATATGTCGAGGAACCAATGAGAGAGCTGGCCATCCTAGACTGGGTGATGTGTAACGAGAAGGGACTAATTAGCAATCTTGTTGTGCGAGGCCCCTTGGGGAAGAGTGACCATAATATGGTAGAATTCTTTATTAAGTTGGAGAGTGACACAGTTAATTCAGAAACTAGGGTCCTAAACTTAAGGAAAGCTAACTTCGAAGGCATGAGGCTGAATTGGCTTGGAAGGACTGACAAATGTTGCTTAAAGGGTTGACAGTGGATAGGCAATGGCAAACATTTATAGATCACATGGATAAACTTCAACAGTTGTACATCCCTGTCTGGAGTAAAAATAAAACAGGGAAGATGGCTCAACCGTAGCTAACAAGGGAAATTAAGGATAGTGTTAGATCCAAGGAAGAGGCATATAAATTGGCCAGAAAAAGCAGCAAACCTGAGGACTGGGAGAAATTTAGAATTCAGCAGAGGAAGACAAAGGGTTTAATTAGGACGGGGAAGATAGAGTACGAGAGGAAGCTTGCCGGGAACATAAAAACTGACTGCAAAAGTGAAGAGAAAAAGATTAGTGAAGATGAATGTAGGTCCCTTGCAGTCAGACTCAGGTGAATTAATAATGGGGAACAAAGAAATGGCAGACCAATTGAACAAATACTTTGGTTCTGTCTTCACGAAGGAAGACACAAATGACCTTCCGGCTGTACTAGGGGACCGAGGGTCTAGTGAGAAGGAGGAACTGATGGATATCCTTATTAGGCGGGAAATTGTGTAAGGGAAATTGATGGGATTGAAGGCCGATAAATCCCCGGGGCCTGATTGTGTGCATCCCAGGGTACTTAAGGAGGTGGCCCTTGAAATAGTGGATGGATTGGTGATCATTTTCCAACAGTCTATCGACTCTGGATCAGTTCCTATGGACTGGAGGGTAGCTAATGTAACACCACTTTTTAAAAAAAGAGGGAAAGAGAAAACGCATAATTATAGACCGGTTAGTCTGACATCAATAGTGGGGAAAATGTTGGAGTCAATTATTAAGGATGAAATAGCAGCACATTTGGAAAGCAGTGACAGAATCGGTCCAAGTCAGCATGGATTTATGAAAGGGAAATCATGCTTGACAAAGCTTCTGGAATTTTTTGAGGATGTAACTAGCAGAGTGGACAAGGGAGAACCAGTGGATGTGGTGTATTTGGACTTTCAAAAGGCATTTGACAAGGTCCCACAGAAGAGATCGGTGTGCAAAATCAAAGCATATGGTATTGGGGGTAATGTATTCGCGTGGATAGAGAATTGGTTGGCAGACAGGAAGCAGAGAGTCGGGATAAACGGGTCCTTTTCGGAATGGGAGGCAGTGACTAGTGGAGTGCCACAGGGCTCAGTGCTGGGACCCCAGCTCTTTACATAATACATTAATGATTTGGATGAAGGAATTGAGTGTAATATCTCCAAGTTTGCAGATGACACTAAACTGGGTGGTGGTGTGAGCTGTGAGGAGGATGCTAAGAGGCTGCAGGGTGATTTGGACAGGTTGGGTGAGTGGGCAAATGCATGGCAGATGCAGTATAATGTGGATAAATGTGAAGTTATCCATTTGGGGGCAGAAACACGAGGGCAGAATATTATCTGAATGGTGGCAGATTAGGAAAAGGGGAGGTGCAAAGAGACCTGGGTGTCATGGTTCATCAGTCATTGAAAGTTGGCATGCAGGTACAGCAGACGGTGAAGAAGGCAAATGGTATGTTGGCCTTCATAGCTAGGGGATTTGAATATAGGAGCAGGGAGGTCTTACTGCAATTGTACAGGGCCTTGGTGAGGTCTCACCTGGAATATTGTGTTCAGTTTTGGTCTCCTAATCTGAGGAAGGATGTTCTTGCTATTGAGGGAGTGCAGCGAAGGTTCATCAGACTGATTCCAGGGATGGCTGGACTGACATATGAGGAGAGACTGGATCAACTGGGCCTTTATACACTGGAGTTTAGAAGGATGTGAGGGGATCTCATAGAAACATATAAGATTCTGACGGGACGAGACAGGTTAGATGCGGGAAGAATATTGGGGTAGTCCAGATCCAGGGGACACAGTCTTAGAATAAGGGGTAGGCCATTTAGGACTGAGATGAGGAGGAACTTCTTCACTCAGAGAGTTGTTAACCTGTGGAATTCCCTACCGCAGAGAGTTGTTGATGCCAGTTCATTGGATATATTCAAGAGGGAGTTATATGTAGCCCTTACGGCTAAAAAGATCAAGGGGTATGGAGAGAAAGCGGGAAAGGGGTACTGAGGTGAATGATCAGCCATGATCATATTGAATGGTGGTGCAGGCTCGAATGGCTGAATGGCCTACTCCTACACCTATTTTCTATGTTTCTATGTTTCTATGATATCCGACGAGCAGTCCGACAACACAGAGGCCATGGGGCAATTGAGCGAGGTGCCTAAAAGGTAGAGCTGGGTGTCATCAGCGTGCATGGGGAACATGAGGAGGAAGCAATTGAAAATACACTTATTATAATAAGTGAATAAAAAGTATCTCCGAAAATTAATTCCACAAATTCATAGTAATACAAATGACGCCGGAACCGAGAAATCCCTAATAAAAACACAGAAGCACTAATAAAAGTTTTGTAAACATGTGCTGTTAATACTGAATTTAATGTTGTTACAATATCATAATATAAATTACCTCAAAAATCCTTTACTCCAATTAGGCAAAAATTCCAAAACATGATATTCTAATGTTAAAATATATTTTTTATATGTAGCGTTATTTTCTTATATTTTACCAATCATAGGAACTAATTATTCTGACTAATCTCTCAGCATTGAGCATTCCAGATCGACTTTACATTTGAACAGTCCGATCTAATTAAATATTCCTAAAACAGATACCAAAGCTTTGTGCATTTGAATAAATTGTCAGCTAAATTCAAAAGGAGTTATCTGTCACACACATGACTGAAAAAAAGTTACATAGTGGGGATTTGAATTGTATGGCTAGGTCTTTCGTCAGCCAACAGAAACAACTGAAGAAGTCCTTGCAACTTTTCCAATAAGTTAGACTGGGGACAGGATTCTTAACTCCAGAAGATGTTTAACTCCATGGGGGAGAAATTCGGGTCATTTGCGCCTCTTGTTAGCACCCCAGCTCCCCAGTGGTCCAAGTAGGACCCTTTTTTTCATGCAGTATTTGCAATTCAGGGAAGAGCCCCTCCTGCGTGGTAGCAATAAGCAGCCCAGTGTGGAGCTCTGCTGAGCCGTGTGCCCCACTCCCGAGGCACCCGTCCCGCTACCGTTCCAGAAAGGAAGTGGAGCGCTTGATTTAGCGCCACTTCCTTTCAGGGGCAGTAACCCCAATTTCCGGCAAGAAGCGAGACATTTGCGCCTGGCGTGAGTGTTACCCAAATTTTTAGCCCCATTATGTATTGTGCATTTATGATTGAATTCGAGGAATCAAACTAAAAGATAAACATTTTTCATTTTTGTCACACCCATATAGATTTATTATCTATAATTGACAACACCTTGGCTTTGCTGAAGTTGTTTGCAGTCTTTTTAACCGTTTGTTTTCACAATTTCATCATATTTAATAATCACCTTTGAACACACGAACAGGAGAAAATACCTCCGCTGCTACCATTTCAGGAGAAGCTTCTTCCTTCAATGCAACAGATATCTGGCATGGAGGTTCACTCCTGCCTTCATAGTTTGTAATGATATGTCCTTTGTAGGGAACTCAAGTCTTCGAACACTATATTCATTAGTAACTGAATTATTAGTCATCAAATTCTGCAGTTAATTTAAAACTGTTTGACCGATATAGTAATTTGGCTACTGCCAGCTTAAAAAAATGCAATTTCTGGTATGTTCCTGCTCCACACAGTGTGTGGCATCTTTATCTGCCAACTTGAATTCAAATTGTGTATTTTTCCCGTTTAGCTTACATTTGCCCTGATGGATACATCACTGATAATTACACACTCAGCTTTGTTTGCTCCTTTGAAGAAAGAAATAATTTGGATTTCCCATGACTGTTGAAGACTCAGAGGAACATTTGCAGGAAGCTGAAACTCGCATTGACACAATCAATAATTCTCATTGTTGCAAACAACTCTTAAGGAAAAACTTTTATATCCTTTACTATTCCAATTATGTTATCTAATTCAGTTGCTTCTTTTGCAGTTTCTTTGTCTTGCATTGGCAGCAAATTGATTCCTAAACTACATTTACTTGTGTGTCGGAATCCTGGACACTGATTCTTATCTTTAATATATCTAGAAACATAGGCCCCAAGTTTCCACATGATTTGCTCCTGATTTTTAGGAGCAACTGGTGTAGAACGGAGTATCTTAGAAATCGGAATTCTCGTCATTTAGTTTGCTCCAGTTCTAGTCAGTTAGAACAGTTTCACTTTGGAACAGAATTTTTTTTTCAAAAGGGGGCGTGTCCGGCCACTTACGCCTGATTTCAAAGTTTCGTGAGTAAAAACTTACTCCAAACTAACTTAGAATGGAGTAAGTGAAGCTTTTTGTACGCTCGAAAAAACCTTGTCTACACTTTCGAAAATCAGGCGTAGGTTACAAATCAGGCGTAGGGAATGGTGGGGGGCGGTGTTTAAAGGGAAGTTTACAAACATTAAACACTTCAGTTTTACAAATAAAGAGCCATCATCAATAATAAATGATAAATACATCAATAAATCAACCAATAAATCAATGAAAAAAAATTAATAAGAAATCATTTTTTTTTAAATCAATAAATAAAAAAAATTCTACTTACCGACTGCAGCACCGGGAGCCCTCCAACAGCATGCTGGGATGCCCCCCTCAGTATGTCTCTGTCAGTGTCTCTATCTCTCTGTCTGTCAGTGTCTGTGTTTCTGACAGCGAGGGGAGGGGGAGGATGGGGGTAGAGGGAGAGAGGGGGGGAGCAGAGGGAGGGAAGGGGGAGGGAAGAGGGAGAAGGGGGAAGGAAGGGGAGAAGGGGGAGGGGGGAGAAGGGGGAGAAGGGGGAGGGGGAGAAGGGGGAGGGATGGGGCGAAGGGGGAGGGATGGGGGAGAAGTGGGAGGGGGGAGCAGGGGGGAGGGGGGGAGAAGGGGGGAGGGGGGAGAAGGGGATAAAGGGGAGAATGGGGAGAAAGGAGATGGGGAGGGGAAAGGAGATGGGGGGGAAAGGAGAAAGGAGATGGGGGGAAGGAGATGGGGGGAAAGGAGATTGGGCGGGAAGGAGATTGGGGGGGAAGGAAATTGGGAGGGGTGGGGGTGAAGGAGAAGGGGGAGGGAGGCTGAACGGGCCGGTCCCGAGACTTTGGGCAGGGCCCGTCCCCAGCACCTGATTTACAGGTAGGTGGCATTGGGTCAGGTCGGGGGGGTGGTGGGAGTGAGGTCGGTTCGGTTCGGGTCGGGGGGAGGGAGGGAGGGAGGGAGAGGGAGGTCAGATCGGGGGGAGGGAGGTCAGGTCGGATCCAGTACGGAGGCGGTGGGGGGAGCGGGTGTCGGGTCCGGTCCGGGGGCCGGGGGGGGGGGGCGGTGGAAGCGGGTGTCGGGTCCGGTCTGGGGGCGGGGGGGTGGGGGGGGAGCGAGTATCGGGTCCGGTCCGGGGGCGGGGGTGGGGGGCGGGAAGCGGGAGTTGAGTCGGGTCGGGAGGAAGCAGGAGCTGGCCGTGGGAGGAGCCTTATTCACGCAGCCCCAGTGAGGCCATTCGGCCAGGGCTAGGGGCTGCGTGCTTCAGGCCCCTCCCACACAGTTTCGGGTGCCTGGAGCTACTGCACTTGCGTGCCCACTGTAGCGCGCATGTGCAGAGGTCCCAGCACTGTTTTCAGTGCAGGGACCTGGCTCCGCTCCCTACAGCTCGTGCTGCGCTGCACCGAGGGCCAGAGGACCTGCAGGGAGGTGGAGAATACGGAGGTTTTTTTTAGGCGCACTTTGTGGCGCGAAAAATGGGCGTCCAGGTCGGGACTGCGCCGTTCTAGGCGCGGCTCGAAACTTGGGCCCATTGGAACAAGAGTTGGCCATTCAGCCCCTCGAGCCTGTTCACCATTTAGTTAGATCATGGCTGATCTGTATCCTAACTCTGTAACCTTCAACACCCTTGCCCAACAGAAATCTATCAATCGCAATTTAGAATATTTCAGTTGAACTATGTTCGGCAGATTTTTGTCAGTGAGTTCCAGATTTTCACTACAATGTGTGTGAAGAAGTGCTTCCTGATATCGCCCCTGAATGACCTTGCTCTAAGGTTATGGTTATGGTTAAGGTTATGCCCCATGTTCTGGACTCCCCACCAGAGGAAAGAGTTTCTCTATCCACCCTACCAACTCCTTTGATCATCTTAAAACAGCTCAATTAAATCACCCCTTAATCTTCTATACTCAGGGGAATACGCCCTGGTCTGTACAAATTGTCCTCATAATTTAACCCTTTTAGCTCCGGTGTATCTGCTCAGCACCCACTCCAAGGCCAATATATTCTTCCTGAGGTGTGATGATCAGAACTGATTGCAGTGCTCCTGATGCAGTCTATTAAGAGCTCTCTACAGTTGTAACATATCTTCCACCCCTTTATACTCCAGCCCTCTTGAAATAAAGGCCAGCATTCCATTAGCCTTTTAATTAACCACTGTTACTGGCCCCAATCCTTATGAAACATGACGCATCTGTCAGATAGTCACCTTTACTGAATGCACTGCATCCATAGATCTGTTTCTTTGCCCCATGTCGGAGAAGAGAGCACAAAATGCAAGGGAGGGGACTGGTGGTGGCCCGATTACAGATTACAATTGCAGAGGAGGATGCCATGTTCGAATGTACAATTTACAGATGTAGAAGAGGATGCCATGGAGGTAAGTGGCACATCTGCATTCCTCTCAATCGGAGATGGAGAGACTGGGAACTCGCAGATGGCTGGTAACAGAATTGCAAATATCTCTGACACACATGCTGACTTTATTTCATCAATGACTGAACATGACAGAAGACAGGAACATGGTGATTGTCAAGATTGTTTCTTTGCCACGACAAATTCATGCCCCTTTCTTTTGTCATCCAGGACCTTCACACTTACAGAAAGTGTCGCTGGACATGCATGAGAACAATTCCTCAGCATACCGCACACCGTCACGGGACTTACAGCCATGCAACAGTGCACTCGCACTTCGGTAGGGCCACTTAGACAGTCAGTTAGTTGGGTTTTCACTTTGTGATTCACAATTCACAAGTGATCACAAGCATATTTCACATGAATGTATTATACACATCAACAGTGGGAACCTGTTCAACCTTCATCGTCTCCAGGCCAGATCCAAGTTCGTCCCAACCTCTGTCGTCGAACTACAGTACACGGATGACGCTTGCGTCCGCGCACATTCAGAGACTGAACTCTAAGTCACCGTCAACATCTTCACTGAGGCATCCGAAATCATGGGCTTTACACAAACATCTCTAAGACAAAGGTCCTCCACCGACCTGACCCCGCCACACAGTACTGCCCCCCCCCACCAGTCATCAAGATCCACGACGCGGCCCTGGACAACGTGGATCATTTCCCATGCCTCGGTAGCCTATTATCAGCAAGGGCAGACATCGACGATGAGGTTCAACACCGCCTCCAGTGCGCCAGCGCAGCCTTCGGCTGCCTAAGTAAAAGAATGTTCGAAGATCAGGCCCTCAAATCTGCCACCAAGCTCATGGTCTACAGGGCTGTAGTGATACCCGCTCTCCTGTGTGGCTCAGAGACATGGACCATATACAGTAGACACCTCAAATCGCTGGAGAAATACTACCAACGATCCCTCCGCAAGATCCTGCAAATCCCCTGGGAGGACAGATGCACCAACGTTAGTGTTGCATCCTTAGATGCTCTAGTAATGACTCCACGAGGCAATGTGTTGTACTTGAACTGTAGTGACCTTAGTCCTTTATTAGTTAACTCCAGAGTGAGGATCACACCTGGTGGCCTGCCTTTTATACTAGGCCAGGCACACCAGTACAGGTAGCCTACGAATCTCCCACTGCTGTGCCCTCTGGTGGCACACCTTAGTGACCATACCAACAGTAGCCATGTAGGATACATGACAGTTAGCGTTCGCGATCAGGCCCACATCCCCAGCATCAAAGCACTGACCACATTCAACCAGCTCCGTTAGGCAGGCCACGTTTTTCCACATGCCTGACATAAAGACTCCCAAAGCAAGCACTCTACTCGGAACTCCTACACGGCAAGTAAGTCGAAGGTGGTCAGAGGAAACGTTTCGAGGACACCTTCAAAGCCTCCTTGATAAAATGCAACATCCCCACTGACACCTGGGAGTCCCTGGCCAAAGACCGCCCTAAGTGGAGGAAAAGCATTCGGGAGGTTGCTGAGCACCTCGGGTCTCGTCGCCGAGAGCATGCGGAAAGCAAGCGCAGGCAGCAGAAGGAGCATGCGGCAAAACAGTCCCACCCACCCCTTTCCCTCAACAACTGTCTAAGAACTCACTTTTAGAGTGGAAGCAAGTCTTCCTCGATTTCGAGGGACTGCCTATGATGATTTCACATGAATGTATTATACACTTCAACAGCTTCACAGTACTGAGTATTGTTACCTTTCTCCTTTGTATGCAACACTTGTGGCGCCTATATCATTAATCAACCTTTGCTTGAACATCTACCAAGCCCAGTTACTAATAAGCAGCTACCAGTGTTTAGGCAGTGGTGATGCACAGACATGTGTGTTTCATTTCATCAATTTTCATCTTCAATTGGCAATTAGCAGAATATCTGACACCACGTAATGATACCATCGATTTACAACACAAAATTCTTTATTTCTGCTGCACAACTACACTGTGGGCTCAATTTTCCCCAATGTCGTTTTTGGCATATTTGAATTGTTACGCCCGTTTTTTTGGGGCCCGACTGCAACAAAAAAAAGTTACCCCATTGTAATTTTTGAATTTGACGCCGCACAGCCTGTCCTTTAGCTTTGGGGGGTGGAGCCTAAGGGCTGCGCCAAATAAAGGAGGCTCCCACTTCGATACATGTGGGGGAAAAAAATGATGTTTTCTACGTGACTGGTATGGGCGTGTATTCCCGGTCGGCATTCAGCCATTTTTAAAGAGCTAGTTGTGTGAGAGAAGGAAAGTTCTGAGTGGAAAAAGATCGGAGCTGCAATATGCAACGCGGCTCAAGGACCAAGAATTTCTCACAGGATGAAGTGAAAGCCCTGTTTACTGTAATTGAGGCCAGGTGGCACGAGCTGCACACCAGCAGAGGTCAAATACACCAAAAGAAATGAAGAAACGCTGGGTCTAACTTTCACAAGATTTCTGTGCAATGGTGACCTCCCCCACCCGAGGTCCGGAGACCAGTGCAAAAAGAAATGGCAGGACCTTGGTCAAGCAATTGGTGTAGGTAAAATTTTCATTTATTCACTGGAATTGCAATTGTAAATGTGACCATCTGTATTTTCCGCCCAGCAGAAAGACACCCTCTCTAAAAAGTTATATTTTCATCTTTGCAGAGGAAGGTGGCCCCACAACAAAAGAGAGAGAACTCGAACAGGAGGAGGCCCAACAAATCTGCACCCACTGACACCCGTGGAAGAGAGGGTCGCTGCTTTGATGGGTCCTGCCTGGAGAAAAGCAATCACCACTGCACAAGTTGGGCCCACACTCGAAGGCATAAGAAGGGGTAAAATTCGTGGGAACCCGCCCGCCGTGTTTGGACTCATTGGAAAGGAAATTTAATTTGGAACTATCTACCAGAAAGTTTGAAATCCTAAAGTGCATATGGAAGAAACTATGAACTTTAATCGAATTTGGGATTTTACAAAGCAGATTGAACCTATGTGGGCAGGGCTAAGGACTATCCCTCAAAGAAGCCAGTTTGATTATTGAAACTGCCTGGGGCATTGAGACTAAAGTAAATTGTCTGGAAAATGGATACTCGAAAACCCTTCTCCACAAGAGACATTAACATTGCAACAATTAACTCAGAGATGGCCAGCCATCAACCTGAAACTGGAAAGCCATTTTCAGCCTATGCATAAAAACAAAAGGGCCACTCCAGCCTGCATGCAAAAACCAAGCACAAAGGACATTGCGATTACCAAGCTAATATTTCTATCAAGAAACAGATTTAGAAGATCAGCCCATCCGAGACACAGTAACTTTAATGAGCCTGCTTAAATACGACAAAGAATTCTCAGAACCGCCAAAATTAAACAAAGAATTCTGGACTGATTTGGCATGAAGAATAGGACAGCTCCTAGAGTATAACTGGCTCATGTTTTAACAAAGGGTATGCTATGCTTTGCTGTGCTGCTTATGCTACTGCCTCGAGAGACACTGCTTGTGCTAGTGCCGTACTATGCCTATGCCATCAAGAAGGGAGAGAAACCAACGCGACAGTTGCAAACTAACTTCTCCAGCCTCGACGTCCTGAAATCGAAAAGGAAGGAAGAACATCACCATCGTGGCAGCAACCTACCACAACCAACGTGGTACCACTAAAACCACAGCGATCGACCAGCCTCGAAACAAAACTTCACAGGAAGAAACCGAAGAATCGAAAGTTTCCACTCTACAATTTGGCCTGACTACCAACAGATGAAAACGTTACCTAAAAGGACTTTGAAACCTATTTCTAATGAAAGAAAACGGTTACTTACCCCACAAAATCCAAAACGCGCCCTATCGCATCAGCGGACTCAACCCAACTGAAGATTACGCCGTACAGGGTACGGCAAGCAGAACTTACAGAATCCAACGAACCCCGAAACCGCGAACTACCGCTAACTGACCAGAAAGGTCAGCATAGTTCCTGTCTGCCCTGGAGTCTAACCTAGCCAGTATTAGGTATTTGGGAGGTGGGAGGTGTAATTTTCATCGCAACCCCTTTGAATCTGTGATGTACTGATCTTTATTAGTGTAATTATCAGTGTGACATTGTATTTTCTTATCCTTAATAAAATCAAAGTTCTTTTGCACCAAGCCAGTGGTCTTTTGCACTTCATCACATTCCCCCAAATAAATTCAGAGTCTAGAACCCAAGGGAGTGAGAGCGATTCGAACTGTTCAAGTAGATCTGAGGTGAACCTGACCCCTGGGACCACCCCTTTCAAGGGAGAGGGTAAGTCCTGCACATTCCACAGTCTGGCTTTGCTAAATGTTAAGTAGTGCGCGGGCTAGCCATGTTTCGGTTCCGGGGATATCACCGTCAGCTACGCTTCGGTCGATGCAATGTGCTATCATTCATCATGGTCCTTCAAATCAGCCTGTTTCCTGCGCAATGTGAGCCTACTCATTCCACCCTGCCCCCTCCTCTGCTGCTAGCCATTTGTCTGTTCTGTTATATTTTGCAGAACTTGAGGTCAACTCTGACGATGCTGAAGCTGATGCAGAAGATGATTCAGACGCAGACGAGCCTGAAGAGGAGAACATTTTCCAAACCAACCTTCCAGACCAAGAGCCATCGGGGTGAGGGAGAGGGGGAGGATGAAGCCCCCACTGCTGTTCTCACTCTGGGGGAGGTGCTGGTGCCACCCATTGAGGTGCCAGCCCCTTTCCTGAGTGTTGGGACATTTCTTGGTTTCACACTGTCCGAGGCTGCGGGTCCCAATGGGGTGCAGCGAGGCACACCCAGAACCCCACCATCCGAGGCTGCGGTCCCAGTGGGATGCAGCGAGCCACACCCAGGGTGAGGGGGGGAAGGCGAGCTCGACAGCGCACCCCTGAGGTGCAGGATGTTACAGATGTGGTTCAGATGATGGCAATGAGTGGGGAAAGCATCGACCTTAAGCGATCATTCCTGGACACCATCAGTGGGATGGGTATCGGGACTGTCGGGAGAAGTAACAATACTCTCACGAGAAACGGGAACACCGTCCGGCAACATGAAGGAGGGAATGTCGCAGGTAGCTGATACACTGTCGGTGAACATGAGGGAGGGAATGTCGGAGGTAGTTGAGACGCTGTCGGGGCACATGAGGGAGGGAATGTTGGAGGTAGCTGCTGCAATAAGGGAACACGCCTAGACCCTACGCCCATTGATGGGAATCAACTGCCACTCCGACTCCAATCCCCAGACCAACCTCTGAAGAGGCCCAAGCCGGGCCTTCCACATTACCGCCTGCCCACGCCCCTCATCAAGAAGTGTGCATTACCCGAGAAGCTCGAAAGAATAAGCTTGGTACCAACCCGAGAAACGTTGCGCCACCGCCTGCGGGCAGGGGTGGAGTCACCTAGACCAAGCGCAGCAACCGGTCTTAGAATAAGGTGGAGGAGAGATGGGTGCAGCCTTTCTTTGCTGCTATTGTTATTATTATTGGTGTTACTGTTGTTCTTATGTTATTTGCTATGTATGTAATAACTCGATAGACTGAATACTGTAAACTAACACAGGTACAAAGCTGGCTCTGCTTTATTATGGCCCAAAGTGATTACATTACATGATGGCTTGCCTTTTATACCTGGGCCACACACACGTGCGTGTAGCCCAATGTCCTCCGACAGTGGTGCCACCTGGTGGCGAGTAACCCCAAGCATACACACATGACATTATTATTTCTCAAATTAAAAGTTTTTTGTAAGTGATGTAAATTTATAAGTTTAAAAGTTTGTAAGTGATCTTAGAGTTTGTAAGTGATCTTAACTGAATAGTTTAAAGTTTGATACAAGAATATTTTTATTAAAGTTAAGTTAAGTACAATCAAGTGTTAAAATTTTGAATAAAATATATATATTTAAATGATAACTGATTCATTTACATTATTCGTACCATTATTAACAACACAACATTATGAAACAGGTCCAAACAGTAAACATGGTCCATTTGGAATAGTTGCCGCTGAGCCTCAGGCAGAAAAGCGTTCACAGATGAACTGCTGGCGCAAGGCTCGACTTATCGTTAAAGGGGCACGATGGCCCGCCCTCCTCTGCCGTCGTGCTCCGGGTTCAGGTATTTGCATGGTTTCCTCGTCCTCCTCCACCTCGTCATTTGCATCTTCCTCATCATCATCAGCCACGCTCACCTCAGGTGGGTCTTCTACTAACAGTTGCTGTTACCTCATGATGGCTAAGTTATGCAGCATGCAGCAGACAACAGTGAATTGACTGACGATCTCAGGGGAGTATTGCAGATAGCCTCCGGAATGGTCCAGGCATCGGAAACGCTGTTTCAATATGCCAACGGTCCTCTCTATTATGCTGCGTGTCGCAATGTGCGACATGTTGTATTCCCAATCAGCTTCTGTCTGGGTTATGTGTAGGGGCATCATGAGCCAGGTGGCAAGGCCGTACTCTTTGTTTCCCAGCAGTCAGCTCTGCCCTTCTAGTTGCTGCTGAAACATGGCAGATATCACACTCTCATGTAGGATGAAAGCATCATGGGTGCTCCCAGGGTATCTCACATCAACTGCCATGATGCGATGCATATTGTCACAGACGAGCTGCATGTTCGAGTGGACGCCTTTTCTGTTCCTGTACATCTCGGAATCTTCCAAAGGTGCTCACAAGGCGATGTGGGTACAATCAATGCAGCCCTGTACCTTGGGGAAGCCAGCAATCCTGGAGAAGCCCAAAGCCCTTTCACCCATTGCCTGGGTGATCATGGGGAACTTTATGTAGTCATTCTTCCAGGCATATAGTGCAGCAGTCACCTGCCAAATGCAGATATGTGTTGCATGTTGAGAAATGGCGCACACATCCCCAGTTGTGGCCTGGAATGATCCAGATACATAAAATGAAAGTGCAGCTGTAGCCTTTACTTTAACTGACAAAGCAGTCCTCCTGACGCTTCTAGGGTGCAGGTCTGCTTTTATTAACTCACAGATCTCAGTTATAACTTCTTTGCGGAAACGTAGCCTTCGCACACAGTCTGCTTCACTCAGGTGTAGGTATGCCCCGATATGCCCGATGTGGGTAAGGTCTCCTGCCCATCATCCTAAGTGCTCTGAGGTTCCTCAGGTAATGCTGTCCAATCAATCTTCTCCTCCGCAGCACCATCATGCAGAAGGCTTGCACGAGGTATGGCATTGTCAATATTGGCCCCATAATTAAATTGTAGCTTTGCAAGAACCTCAAAACACTCAGACAAAGCACTCATACCTCTTCTTCCCTCTCTCTCTGCAAGGTGGACGCCCTAGTATGGACCACACCCTGGTCTGCGCATGCGCAATAGGCTTTCTTACAATGGGAAGCTAAACATTCAATCAAGACATTTGGAGCAACAAAGTGTAATACAATTCTTGAATTTTTGATTTTTTTCAAGTCCCACCCCACCATCGAACCTCTCCTCACTGGGCTCGAGGGTCAGATCGTCGGCCGGCAGAATCGCTCCCTCGCCCGGACACAGGGGCTCGGGGCTCGGCTTCCACCACTCCCACCCCGCCCTCCCCGGACTTCTTTTGAAGCCGAGCCCCAAGGTCCTGTGCCCAGGTGAGGGAACGATTCTGCCAGCCGACGCTCCGACTCTCGAGCCCGGTGAGGAGAGGTTTGGTGGTGGGGTGGTACTTTGAAAAAAAATCAAAAATTCAAGAATTGCATTACACTTCCAATTTCTCCCTTTTGACTTTCAAAAAATGAAGATTTATTATGCATATTCTTTGTCTTCTTCACTCTCTCCAAAACTTCGGCTATAAACAATGACGTCTTTCTGCTCCGATTTTGTAATGTGCACTGATTTTTGTTAAGTGCCCAGAAGGTTTTTTGAAGTGGTCACATACGCTGTCATGGAAAAATTGTAAGTTGGCTAAACTAGCTTAAATGTCAAAAACTGGCGCAGACGTCAGGTTACGCCCCATGACACAAAAAAATTGTAACCTAAAAAATTTGTACCTAAGTGAATTACGCTGGCACAGAAACTTTGGGGAAACTTGGAGATTTTTATTTACTCCAAAAAAAACCAGAGCACGCCAAAAAAGTGGCACAGATAATTGGGGAAAATTGAGCCTATATATGTAGTTTCCATTAAGTTATTCTGGCCATTTTCTCAGATTAACAAATGTTGTGAACTGTCAAACTCCAGGAACTGCCAGTGTTGTAATTGTGGCTCTAAGAACATAAGAATAAGAACATAAGAACATAAGAAGTAGGAGCAGGAGTAGGCCATACGGCCCCACAAGCCTGCTCCGCCATTCAATAAGATCATGGCTGATCTGATCATGGACTCAGCTCCACTTCCCTGCCCGCTCCCCATAACCCTTTAATCCCTTATCACTCAAAAATCTGCCTATCTGCGCCTTAAATATATACAATGACCCAGCCTCCACAGCTCTCTGGGGCAGATAATTTCACAGATTTACAACCCTCTTGATAGAAGAAATTTCTCCTCATCTCAGTTTTAAATGGGCAGCCCCTTATTCTAAGACTATGTCCCCAGTTTTAGTTTCCCCTTTGAGTGGAAATATCCTCTTTGCATCCACCTTGTCAAGCCCCCTCATTATCTTATAAGTTTCAATAAGATCACCTCTCATTCTTTTGAACTCCAATGTGTATAGGCCCAACCTACTCAACCTATCCTCATCTCCAGAATCAACCTAGTGAACCTTCTCTGAACAGCCTCCAATGCAACTATATCCTTCCTTACATACAGAGACCAAAACTGTATGCAGTACTCCAGGTGTGGCCTCACCAACACCCTGTACAGTTGTAGCAGGACTTCTCTGCTTTCATACTCTATCCCCCTTGCAATAAAGGCCAACATTCCATTTGCCTTCATGATTACTTGCTGTACCTGCATATTCACTGTTTGTGTTTCATGCACAAGGATCCCAGGTCTCTCTGCACTGCAGCACTTTGCAATTTTTCTCCATTTAAATTATAATTTGCTTTTCTATTATTTCTGCCAAAGTGGATAACCTCACATTTTCCCACATAATACTCCATTTGCCAAATGTTTGCCCACTCACTTAACCTGTCTATATCCCTTTGCAGATTTTTTGTGTCCTCACAATTTGCTTTCCCACCCATCTTTGTATCATCAGCAAACTTGGCTACATTACACTCGGTCCCTTTATCCAGTCATTAATGTAGATTGTAAATAGTTGAGGACCCAGCACCAATCCCTGCGACACCCGTTTGCCAACCGTAAAATTACTCATTTATCCCGACTCTCTATTTTCTGTTAGTTAGCCAAATCTCTATCCATGCTAATATATTACCCCTAACCCCGTGAGCTTTTATCTTGTGCAGTAACCTCTTATGTGGCCCCTTATTGGATGCCTTCTGGAAATCAAAATACACCACATCCACTGGTTCCCCCTTATCTACCCTGCTCGTTACATCTGAACCAAACACAATTATTATGGCCATTATCTGTCAGAATTTCAAGAAATATGCAATTAGTTCAATGATCTATTTGGACTCTTGTATAAACGGATAGTTTTCTTCATTCAAAAACACATTTTCCAATCTTAAGCGCCGGATTCAATTCAAAGAAAATAACACTTCACTTTATCTGTTCTCATTTTAAAATTGGAAATCATAGAACATCTCGAGCAATGCTTTATAAAGAGAATAATTTTAGGCTGTTTACTCTGACTGACATAACTCTATATATGTTCTAGGTGACAATAGAGTGCAGTGTCTCAAAGGTAAATAAAAATTGACTGCTAATCACACCGCACAGAAACACACCTCTTGTCAATTAATCATAAAATGACATTGAAAAGGACAATTAAGTCTCCTACTCGACTGTTTCACTGTCCCAACTCGAGGAGACAATATGCCATAAAGAGGGAGCAAGAGTGGTAGGAAGCAAAAGAGGAAAAGATTGGGAGGGCAAATATAAAGTTTTAAAAAACGATTAAATGCGCTTTTAAGAGCAGAACAAAATGGTACTCGGCAGGACAACGGTTCTGCAAAACAGCAAACACAGCTGTCCTAGCACTGGGAGGTTGTGATCGATTGGCCCATTCGTGCTGCGATGTTTGATGCTCTTCCCTCTGATATGATCAAGGAGCTGGAGGTTGTCATGGCAGTTGGTGCCCAGAGTGAAGCAATATATTTAATCAGGCAACAGATGGGGGATTGATAGACTGTGTAGAATCCAGGTTCTGTGGACAGCCTGACAGCTCTTCTATTAACTGTTGCAGAAGCAGTGCCCTATTTAATAACCTATGTAGGCTATTTTCCACTGTTGATGGGCCCAGCAGTATTTTTTCAGTCAGATTGCCTGCAGTCCAGTCTTTCTAAGCTCACGGAAGTTCATTGCAAAGTTTATCTTTCATTACACAAGTTCTGCTTCTGTAGTACACATCACTGAAATATGGATTAAGCAGTGACTTTCAGAACTCAATATTTCTGACTATTTAGTGGTTTTAGAAGGGAAAAATCCTAATGACAAACATTAGGAACAAGGTCTCAGCTGCTTTAGAGCAGCCTGTTTAATCCAAGTGGAGATAAGTCCACTGCAATTTTAGTTTGAACAGGAATTAAGAGATCTTCATATAAACAGTGTTTCTGAACAGAGTAGTTCAAAACTGTTATCTTTGCTTTGTAGTACTCCAACCAGTATACTAGTGTCCTTCCAAGGAAATGTGATTTCCTGTTGCGTAATTGGGCTTTTGCCAATCTTACATCTCTGCAGACATAACACTCAACTACCACAAGGTGTTACATCTATGGGACAATGGTGAAGATTTCCCAGTTATGGGTAGTCATCATCAAATGTAAATTGAGGCTTGGAACGGCAATTGATGTTTCCTGAATGACAGCTCATTGCTCTTATACTCTGTAGTCCTGTATTTGTTAATAATTGGCTCTTGCTAAAGAAAACTGCTGAAAATGGAAGTACTGTACTTTGGAGTTTGGAGTTGAGGTGCATGCCCCAGAGGAAGCTGTGCATTTTACACATGTACAAAAATAATATTGGAGCATAAGTAGGCCATTACGCCCCTTGAGCCTATTCCGCCAACCTATTAGATCATGGCTGACCTGTACCTCAACTACATTTACCTGCCTTTTCTCCATATTCCTTGATACCCATACCCAACAAAAATCCGTCAATCTCACTCTTGAAAATTTCAAATGACCCCAGTGATAGGGAATGAGAAAAGTTCCAGATTTCCACTACCTTTTGGATAGAAAAACATGCTTTCTGATTTCACTCCAAACTTTTGTCGGTTTTAAGATTATGCTCTCTTCTGGATTGCCCCGCTAGAGGAAATTCTTTCCCTGTATCTACCTTATCAAAACCTTAGATAGGTGAGAATAGGCCCCTCTCCCTTCACTGCTCTCCATATCCAAGTGACAGAGCAACTGTATGGGCCATCCCTCCAAACTGCTCGCAATGGTAAACAATGAGGGACACAAATAAAGGAAAGAGATCTGTAGTTAATTTCAGGAAAATTCCTTTATGCCTCTTTAAGGCAATCAAGAAAGCTCCATGTTCACTTGTCAACAGAGTTAGCTGGACAAAACTGGAAGCACTTATAAGATAAATGTTTTGGTTGAGTTGGTGAATGATGTCTATAATTATGGCCATTTGAAAATATATATTTTAAATAAAAGTTTCAGCCACATTTCTATTCCAATTTTAAAATTAGATATGGTTAAACTTTTGACTTGCTTTTCATTTAACTGGCGTGGGAATGGGATCACCAGCGATAACACCGATAGTGTAGGAATTCCATAATGAAAGAAGCACATTTAATAGAAAATAATGAAATTTTAATAATTCTGTAACAAACAAGGAATTTAAGCGACACTGACAATGCAATACAAGATAAGACAGTATTCGACTCCCAGCCAGAAAATTGGTAATTGAAATCCCAGGCTTCACTGACATTTATTGACGTAGTATTACCTAATGAGCAAAGTATTGCCAGAGTTTTGTGAGGTAGCAAAGCGTCCTACCACAGGGGGAGGAATGTATCTAATTTTTTGGCTAGTTACACACTGTAGCAGGATTGATAGTCGGTATGGAGAGATTTGTGCCTCATACTGTTCAAGCTTTAAATGGGAGAATGGCAAGGAAGAAATGCATTTAACAATAAGTTCATTTCACCACAATTGCCATCTATCATCTAGAGTTATGTAGATACACAAAAAGTGAGAGGTACAAAGTGGCAGAACTCTTAAAATAGAGTGCATAATGAATGGAAAAGAATATTGGACTCAAAAGGACATACAGTATGGTGTACAGAAAGATCATTGTATCCAATGGACCATACAGAGTGTGTACCATCATGTATTTATCCTTATTAATTTAATGTCATGAAAGAGGTGAATAATCACAGATAAAAAAGTATAAACTGTGAAATTGCTACCAGACTACAAAAGGCAATTAATAAACAGTCTATTCTATTTAACCAAGATCAGTTGCATTCCAGACATTTTTGACTGCGCATGAGCAGACTCTCTTTTAAAGACATAATAATACCAGCATTTATAAAGTATCTTATTTTGTCAGAATGTCGAAAAACACTTCACACAATGAAGTACTTTGGAATGCAGTGACTGTTGTTGAGTAGGCAAACACAGCAGCTATTCTGTGGCAGCAATGTTTTCCAAGCCATAATGAGGTGCATGGCCAATCAATCATTTTTGGTGGTGTTAGTTGAAGGAGGAATGATGGTGAAAATACCTGGAGTATCAAGAGAACTACTTACTTCTTTCTGAACAATGTCCTGAGATTTTCAACATCTACCTAAACCATTCGAACAGGCAGACATGACCTTGATTTCTCATCTGAAAAACCATACAACAACTTGCCTATATATCGTGGCTTTAATGTAATAAAATGTTCCAAGGCGTTTCACAGGAGCCTTATCAAAAAAATCTGACACCAAGCCACGTAAAAAAATATTAGGCAGATGCTTGGTCAAAGAGGTAGGTTTTAAGGAAAGTTTTAAAAGAGGAAAGAGAGGTAGAGAGGGTTTAGGGAGGGAATTCCAGAGCTTAGGTCCTTGGTAGCTGAAGACCCGGCCACCAATGGTGGGACAATTAAGATCGAGGATGCACAAGAGGCCAGAATTGGAGGAGTGCACAGATCATGGAGGGTTGTAGGGTTGGGGGAGGTTTCAGAGATAAGGTGGGGCGAGACCATGGAGGGGTTGAAAACAAGAATAAGAATTTTTAAATCGAGGCGTTGCTCAAACGGGAGCCAAGGTAGGCCAGTGAACATTGGGTGATGGGTGAAGGGAGTGTGGTGCAAGTTAGGATATGAACAGCCAACTTTTGGATCCGCTTAAGTTTATGGAGGGTGGAAGGTGGGAGTCCAACCAGGGGTGCATTGGAATAGTCACGTCTAGATGTAACAAAGGCATGGATGAGGGTTTCAGCAGCAGATGAGCCGAGGCAGGGATGGAGTCTGACGATGTTACAGAACTGGAACTAGATGGACTTAGTGATGGCACGGATATGTCATCAGAAGCTCATTTCTGGGTCAAATATGACACCAAGATTGCGAACAGCCCCAGACAGTTGCCAGGGAGAGGGATGGAGTCAGTGGCTGGGAAAAGGAGTTTGTGGCGGGGACCGAAGACAATAATGGCTGGATTTTTGGCTTTTTTGCGTTTTCGCCCATTTCTGGGCGCAATTCGCAGCAGAGCCAATAATTTAACGCTGGGTTAATGTTAGTGCCAGAGCGAGGAACTTTCAGCAAATTAAAGTTCATTAGGAGTGTTAGTGTTAACTCTGGCGTTGCACCACAGACTGTGTGCGCCGGAGCCGAAAGTTCTGGCGCTGAAAGAAATCGGCCGTTGTGCGCATGCGCAATTTTTTTTTCTTCCCGCGCTTCTGGTCTGGTCTTCTGTCGTAAACGCTAATGCAGGGTATGGCCGCGCGCATGCGCAGTACAACCGGGGCTGAATCAGCCATTTTACATTTGGCTTTTGATTTGGATGATGATTCCAGACAGCGTGCCAGGCGATTCAGCCACAAGGCTAATGAAGCTCTAATGGGGGCCGTGGAAAGAAGATAGCAGGAGTTGCATCTTCAGGGTGGCTCTAGACCACTGCCATCGATATTTTAAACGATTTGGTGGGAAATCGCTGAGGAGGTCTCTGCCTCAGACACTGTGGTCAGGACAGGCACACAGTGCTGAAAGAAGTTTAATGGTCTGACAAGGGTCGTCAGAGTGAGTACAATTTTAATTCATGCACTCCTTCATCACTTCAATTATAACTCTGACACACTTTGTTCTCATGCTGTTGGTGCCTCAGCACTCTGTGGGTTGCCTCCTAAAAATGCATAACACATAGGTAGGCTTAGTTCGGTCCTGGAGAGTGTGGCGTGAACCCTTGCAGAATATGGCGCATCACAGGCACAAGCTCTGCTTCAGCTTGGGTAGGTGATGCAGTCCTACGTTCCCCACTGTCACAACCAAACCACCTGTGACTGGCGACGCCGGTGAAGAGGCTAGCCTGCCAGTGCATCCCCAGATGGCGTCTCCATTGTCTCTCCCCCCAACACGGCAGCACTCTGGCAGCCTTGCTGCACACCATCTTGGTGTCACTTTGAGTAGGGAGCAGCAGGCAAGGGAGGGTGATAAGGGGAAAGGGAGCTCCTGAGACGGTGGGAAAAAATAGTGGTGCAGGATATGATGTTGCTGCATTATGTTATTAATACTGGATGCATCGTATGTTTTGTGTTACAGTATTATGTTACAGATTATGTTAAAGTATCACACTGGATTATTTTGTTGATAATGTTGTTGAATTATCACACTGCTGGATGCAGCTAATTTTATTGTTTTTTATTTAAGTCTCACAATAAATGTTACAAAGTTTGCAATGTTACAATGTTTAATACATTTTTTTGTTCACCTTAACCATTCCTGTATAGTGTCTAGTTTGCAGAATAAGAGGGAGAATCGTCAACATAGTGCGATAGAGTGGCCAGGCAACACTCAAAAGTGCCGTTCACTCTTTAAGCAAAGCGTTCAATTATGAGCTGCCGATGTGACTTTCAGAGTGGCGAAATCTCCATGATGCCTCCCCCATGGTTGTGGTGGTGGTGGCATAAGTTCCACCATGGCTCCTCTTCCTCATTTTCCTCCTCCTCCCTTTCACCTGAGGAGGTCCTGCACTCCACTGTGGCAATTCCTGTCCCCTAATGATGGTTAAGTTGTGTAGCATGCAGCACACCACAATGAACTCAGAGACCTGCTGAAGGGCGTATTGCAGGCAGCCTCCAGAGTGATCCAGGCATCGGAAGCGCTGTTGAGCACTCTAATTGTCTGTTCGACGATGTTGCGTGTGGCTGCATGGCACTCATTATATAGCGATGCTCAGCTTCTGTCTGAGGGTTCCGGAGGGGACTCCTGAGCCATAACCTTCGTCCCCGAGCATCCAGCTCTGGCCTTGTGCTTGGCGCTGGAACATGCATGAAACACTGCTCTCACACAAGATGAAAGCATCATAAGAAAATAAATAGGAACAGGAGTAGGCCATTTGGCCCCTCGAGCCTGCTCCATCATTTAAGACGAACATGGCTGATGTGATCATGGACTCAGCTCCACTTCTCTGCCTGCTCACCCTAACCCTTTATTCCCTTATCGCTCAAAAATCTGTCTATCTCCGCCTTAAATATATTCAATGACCCAGCCTCCACCGCTCTCTGGGGCAGAGAATTACACAGATTTATAACCCTCCGAGAGAAGAAATTCCTCCTCATCACAGTTTTAAATGGGCGGCCCCGTAATTTGAGACTATGCCCCCTATTTTTAGTTTCCCCTATGAGTGGAAATATCCTCTCTGCATCCACCTTATCGAGCCCCCACATTGTCTTATATGTTTCGATAAGATCACCTCTCATTCTTCTGAACTCCAATGAGCATAGGCCCAACTTACTCAACCTATCTTCATAAGTCAAGCCCCTCATCTCCGGAATCAACCTAGTGAACCTTCTCTGAGCAGTCTCCAATGCAAGTATATCCTTCCTTACATACGGAGACCAAAACTGTATGCAGTACTCTAGGTGTGGCCTCACCAATACCCTGTACAGTTGTAGCAGGACTTTTCTGCTTTTATGTTCCATCCCCTTTGCAATAAAGGCCAACAGTCCATTTGCCTTCCTGATTACTTGCTGTACCTGCATACTAACTTTTTCATGCAATTTCTCTCCATTTAAATTATAATGTGCTTTTCTATTATTTCTGCCAAAGTGGATAACCTGACATTTTCCCACATTATATTCCATCTGCCAAATTTTTGCCCACTCACTTTGCCTGTCTATATCCCTTTGCAGATTTCTTATATCCTCACAATTTGCTTTCCCAACCATCTTTGTATCATCAGCAAACTTCGCTACATTACACTCGGTCCCTTCACCCAAGTCATTAATGTAGATTGTAAATAGTTGAGGCCCCAGCACCGATCCCCACGGCACCCCACTAGTTACTGTTTGCCAGAAAGTGACCCATCTATCCCGACTCTCTGTTTTCTGTTAGTTAGCCAATCCTCCATCCATGCTAATATATTACCCCCAACCCCATGAACTTTTATCTTGTACAGTAACCTTTTATGTGGCACTTAGCGAATGCCTTCTGGAAATCCAAATACACCACATCCATTGGTTCCCCCTTATCCATGCTGCTCGTTACATCCTCAAAGAACTCCAGCAAATTTGTCAAACATGATTTCCCTTTCATAAAACCATGCTGACTCTGCTAGATTGAATCATGCTTTTCCAAATATCCTGCTACTGTTTTCTTAATAATGAACTCCAGCATTTTCCCAACTACAGATGTCATGTATGCTCCCTGGATATTGGGCATTGACTGCCATGATGTGCTCAGTATGGTCACAGACGATATGCATGTTCAGGGAGTGGAATCCCTTTCGGTTTCGGAAAACCTCTGCATTCTGTAAAGGTGCTCGCAGGGTGATGTGTGTACAGTCAAGCGCACCCTGAAGCTTGGGAAAGCCAGCAAATCGTCCAAAACATACAGCCCTCTCATTTTGGGTCCCCTGGTCATTGGGAAGTTTATGAAGTCCATCCTGCATGCGTACAATGCATTAGTCACCTGGCGAATGCAGCAATGTTGTAGCATGCTGTAAGATGGAGCATATATCCCCCGCTGATACCTGAAAGGAGCCGGAGGCATAGAAGACAAGTGCCACAGTCACCTTCACCTCAACGGGCAGTGCAGTGCATTTGCCGCTGGTAGGCTATAGCTCTGCCTGTTTGAGCTGGCATATCTCTGTGACCACCTCTTTTTGGAAATGCAGCCTTCTAATGCACTGTGCCTCAGAGAGCTGGAGGTACGAGCGATGTTCCCTGTAAACTCGTGGGGGGGTAAGGCCTCCTCCCCATACGTCTGCAACCTCTTTGATTACATTATAAATGATCCACAATAAGCTTTCTTCCAGCTTGAAGTCATATGGTGATAGCAGCCAGGTTTACTGGCTCCTGACCGAGCATGGCCCCCATATTTTATAATGTCCTTTATAAAACAAACTAGAAACTCACATAAAAATTCACAATGAAAAGTATGCAGTAATGCAGCGTTCTTTTCCCAATCCTTTTAATCACTCATAACTGTGACTTTCTCCTCCACTTTCAACATGGTGCCATGGTGCACCCGGGGTCCGACTGCTTTTTCCGGGCGGGTTCTCGGGTGGACGCTAAATCGGGCGAAATGCTTGAATGTTCCGCCCGAGGCACTAGTGCAGCGATGCACGACAATTTACGTCATCCAAACAGTCAAAACAGTGGTGGGGCGGCACGTTTTAGAGCCGCCGCAAAACTATTGGCGAAATTTCCACCCGGGCGCAAAATCTTGTGCGCCTCAATTCATGCCCCAAAAAATCATTTTAGTGGGGCGCATATCAGTTGAAAATCCAATATTCTGTTGGAGGAAATTTCTGTTTGTCCAGTACTGGATATCGGACAGCAGAGACTGGAAGGGCCGATAGAGGTGGTGGTGACATAGAGCTCGATGTCATTAGTGTACATGTGGAACCTCAAAAAATACAGCACTCTCTCAGTGCTGCACTGGAGTGTCAGCCTAATTTACACACTTTAGTACTGGTGTGGGTTCATACATTCATGCTTTTGCATTTTAGCAGAGCTACTCATAACTGGGATAATGAATGAAGTCTGCCTGTCCAACACAGAACCAAATTACTGTGTTGAGTGTCACTATGAATACATTTCAACTGGTTGTCTCCTAAAACAATTAACTCATCTGAATGTAATTTTCAATTCTAATTTAATTGTTTTTTGATGAATAACGTTTTACTTATGCAATAAACATCTGATTGATTTTGTATTAATTGTTCATCATTGGCTTGTAGGATTTTTTAAAAACTATTTATGAAAGTGGTAGAGGCTTTTTCCACTATGTCAAAATGTTTTCTTGTGTGGCTGGAACAGGAAACCCTGATAAGTGTCATATCATTTACAAGCTGAAGTCATGCAAATGACTCAGTTTAAGAACCTGGAAATGATCCTCTTGACCTTTCCTAATCAGTCTAGTGTTTTGTACAATTCATGGGAAAGACTTGAATACAATCCTCAAATCAAGCACTGGGAGTCTTTTGCACAGCTTCTCAACTCAAGAGGTTTTCACAAGGCAAGGAGATTATTTTTAGCTCTTGGGGAGATAATCTCTGAATTATTCAACCTTGCGTTGAGTGGGCACAAATGGCTTGGAAAATAAATTCAGTCATCCAGTATAAAAGGATTGCCATTGAGCAGATCATATATAAGAAGAAAGTAATCAATGCTCACAAAAGGGGTATCATTTACCTTAAAAGATATTGTATGGAACCCAAATCATGGAAAGAGCATAAACAAATAGCTTTGGTACCCAGATGATTCAATTTAAATATTCATTTTGAAAAAGTCAACAGTTTATTGGTTGTGTGGTAAATATTATATAAAACTTAACTATGTTGTAAAAAACTAAACCAGGCAAAATATTGTGACACCTAATAAACAATTATGTGTTTTCATAAGATGCATAATTGTCCAATTCATCCACTCTCTATCACCTTTGGAGTTTAGTGATATTTTGGTGATGCCCATTTGCTAAGTCACACAGATGATCACAGATGGGATGCTTACAGCAGATGGCATTCAAAAACCTGCCCTTGTGGTGTTGGAGAAGAAAGATGAAGACACAATCATTTGAGAGTCATGATACTTCTGCAATGATGAAGGCAAGAGATCATCCAAGGAGAAAGAAGATTAAATTTGTCCCGCGATTTCAAAACAGGTGTACCATTAAATCCAAAGTATTCCTGTGTTCGCTTATTGCCGTGAAATGAGCACCAACGCAGGTACTAGGTTTTGTCACATTAATACCCCTGCCAGCCCTGGGCCTAAGTGCTGTGCTGTTGTGGGTACTGGCTAGGTCTACTTTATAGTGGCCCCCCCTAACTATACAATCATCATCATCATAGGCAGCCCCTCAAAACGAGTATGACTTGCTTCCACGCCAAAAAAAGGATGAGTTCGCAGGTGTTTCAATGAAGGACCTAATATTCCAGGTCCTGAACTACATCCTGAAGGGTGGAAGATGCCTGTGCATGAATTTTTTTAATGTGTGGTGGGCGTTGCATATCATCCACCGCACGGGCTTGACAGAGCTAGGTCTTAGTCCAGTGGCAAGGGTTATCCAAGACGACTGGAGACCTGCTCTGCTGCACGGACTCGCAGTGTGGGCTGGCCCGTGCTGCCCCTGGGGTTATTCACATATAAGTACATTGGATGGATGTTCTTGGAGCTTTTATTCAACACTGAATTAGTGAATAAAAGTAGCTACTCACCTTGAATTTAGTTTGGAAAATAATATGTGCCTATTCCTAAGCTGCTGTTGTTTTCATTACTACACTATCTGGTTTCCTCCATATAAGATAACCAAATTATAATTGAAATAAAACTGACTGGCGAGCTTTGTCTCTATTATAAGAACATAAGAATTAGGAGCAGGAGTAGGCCATTTAAAACAGAGATGAGCAGGAATTTCTTCTCTCAGAGGGTTATAAATCTGTAGAATTCTCTGTCTCAGAGAGCTGTAGAAGCTGGGTCATTGAATATATTTAAGGCGGAGATAGACAGATTTTTGAGCGATAAGGGAATAAAGGGTTATGGGGAGTGGGCAGGGAAGTGGAGTTGAGCCCATGATCAGATTAGCTATGATGTTATTAAATGGCGAAGCAGGTTCGAGGGGTCTAATGGCCTATTCCTGCTCCTATTTCTTATGTTATTATGTCCTTATTCCGCCCCTTGAGCCTGCTCCATCATTCGATAATATCATGGCCATTTCATACATTTATTTGTATAATATTCCACACACCATTCCCTAGCCTAGTGTTTAACGGATCTATCATTTAAATATTTAATTCAGTTTGTTGGATATTGTCTGCTAATCAGAGACATCTAATTTCTGGAATCAGTGAAGATTTGCATGTAATACACAAGTGGATTCATGCTGATCGGTTGTTTATGGTGCTCCGATAGTATTAAGTTGATGAGGCCCATCATTCTGCCAGAGTTTAATGCAAGAAAATGCAAACTTTTGCTAAATCTGCCTCCTGAGAATTACTGGTTGGAAAACCGATACTATCACAGGCATTACGTCCACTTTAATGTTACTGCCGGTAGAAAATTCTAACCGCTTGTTCCAAATCAGAGTATTGCTTCTTGTGCTTTCCTAAGATAAGTGCAAAACTCGCTTCTAAACAAGTCATTGATTGAAGCAGCTATTAGTTTTTGGATGTGGTCCTGGACTCCTTAACTGATCTAATATTCTTTTTCTAGTCCTACTTGTTTTCCAGAAATCCCAAACTTTTTAACACTTTTTCCTTATTAGCAAGTTTCCACTCCAATCCAACCAGTATAACTCAATTTTCTTCCTGGAAAAATGACGGAGGTTCCAGCATTTCTCACCTCTCCAATACTTGGTACATTGAACTTGCATTCAAACCACTGAAAGGCAGTTGTTGATCAAAGTTAACAAAAGTATTGCTGAAATAATTGACATCCTGCTGTAAATTTGATCAAAAATCTGGTCCTCATATCATCGAAAGGATATAGAGGCACTGGAGAGGGTGCAAATAAGATTTACAAGGTTGATGCCAGAACTACAAGGGTATACATATCAGAAAGGCTGAACAAGCTTGAAAAGAGAAGACTGAGGGGTGACCTAATAGAGGTCTTTAAAATTATGAAATGCTTTTATAGAGCAGATAGAGAGAGAGTTGTGGGGAAGAGCATAACTAAAGGCCATCAATATAAGATAGTCACCAAGAAATCAAATAGGGAATTCAGAAGAAACTTCTTTACCCATAGAGTGGCAAGAATGTGAGGCAAATAGTATAGATGCATTTAAGGGGTGGTTAGATAAGCATGTGAGGGAGCAGGGAATAGAGGGTTATGCTGATAGGGTTAGATGAGGAAAGATTGAAGGAGGCTTGTGTGGAGCATAAACGCCGACATGGACTTGTTGGGCCGAATGGCCTGTTTCTGTGCTGTATATCCTATGTATTCCTATGTAAAAGGTTGTCAAATAAAATATGGACAATATAAAAAAAATTGAACATCTACAAATTATCATGACAGTTATTGAATCTAGATTAATGGCACAGAATGACACCATGAACTAATTATGACTGAGGAATGAATTAGAAGCCATACACTGAGAAGAAGTTAAGAGTTCAGGAAACATTTTGTTATCCTTCCTTGGAGGACTACAGCAGCATTTTGTATTAGGATTAAAATAATGACCCAGTTTATCCAAGGGATTCCATTTGTGAAAAATGTTCTTTGTCGCTGGAAAAAAATCAGCATTTCATTTTCAGTGATTATCCTGATATATAACAATCGGCAGTGGACCTTGTTGCTAAGCTAATAATCTGTTCAGTTTTGGTCAGCATAGCACAAAACAGATGTACATACTTGCACCAGAAAGGATACACAAAAGAGCAGCAAAGCTGATCCCAATTGCAAAGGGGATGAATTATGAAGAAAGATTAAAGCAGCTTTCAGAAGCTAGTTAAAGGGGAAACCTTAACATTTGTGGCCCCTACAGGCGTGTACGAGGTGCTCACGTGCTCACAGGGGCCCCGCAAGGTCCAGGTTTAGGTCTGGCGAAGCGCATGCGCCTAAACCCGGAACTTGAGATCTGTCAAGAATCCTCTCGACAGATCGCCGCATCTGTAAGTGAAGGGCCTCTTGCGGGTGGAGAGTTGGGCCATTTGCCCAACTTCTGCCCAGCGAATGCCCTTGAAATTCTTACGACTGATAAAAGCAGGTGCAAGGCCCGCTTTGATCAGCGTAAGGCTTCTAAAAGATAGAAAAATATATTTTTTTTCAATAATTTAAGGTAAGTTTATTTTTAGACCCTTTGGGGCTAGAAATTCGGTTTTCAGTGAAAACGGTATTTTTACACCAAAATTACCGTTATCACTTCGCTTCTGTTTTCAGGCCTGATATTCAGCCTTTAATTTGTGCATGGTAAAAATCGGCATTGCACAAGGATTCGCAAACCGCAAATTTCAGCAACTTTAGTCCGGGGCCGGTAGCGCTGTGAGAGGAGCCTTGGGAGGGGGGAAAAACAACAAAAAATTTGCAAAAGACAAAAAAAAAATTCACAAAACCCATACCTACTAAATCACTTACTTTAACTTTAACTGGCCTTTTTTTGCAGGTCTTCATACTTACCCGCTGCTGGCAGGGCTGCACCGTTTGACCCCGTTGGTATTCTGGGCGCAGAATACGGGTCCGGAGAGCCGAATTTTAACCGCAAATGCTATTTTGAGTGTTGCATGTCGGCGCTCCTCTTCCCGGCGGTACGTGGAAGCGCCATCGCGCAAAGGTACCCCGAAGATCCCACCGACCGGGTTTTCACCACAGAAAGTGAAATAGCAGCAAAAACCCGGTGGCGAATTTCTAGCCTTAAAATATGTTAATTTTTCTTTTTTGTTTTAATAATTAATTAAATTCCATTTTGATTTATTTTAAATATGTGGGGCTTGAAATTCCCCAACCTTGTGCCCGTTTTTTCGGAGATATTTCACTGTTTTTGACAAAAAACAGTGATTCGGTAGTTTCGCAGAAGTCGTGCGCTGGCAGTATTTAAATACCACTGGAAAGCGGACTGCCAGTGTGCAAGACTCGAAATGCCACTTTCGCCTAAAAGTTGTCTTTTTGCGTACCTGTACACTGCGCGAAAAAAAACGCCTGAGAAAAACCTGCGTTGCAGGCCTTGGAATGCTTTTTCAGCGATTCGCCAAATAAATGTCTTGTAAATGCATTGTGAATTTTTTTTTTCCAATTTATTTTTAGGTGTTTTTCCGCCCTACCTAGGTTCAACTCGCAGCGGTATTGGCCTCGGACTAAAGTTGGCGAGGATCAGGACCGCGAATCCTCGTGCAATGCCGATTTTTACTGCTGGCCGCATTTTTTAATGAAACTTAGCCCTTAAAAAACTAGCAGAGTGATTAACAGTATTTTTGGCGAAAAAATATGAAAAAATACCGCTATCACCAAAAGGAACCTTGAAATAAAGGATGGTTTAAATCATTAATTTGACCCCAAAAGGTGCAGTCCTATTATCATTACCTTATAAGGGATCCTCCATCACTGGTAACTCACAGACAGATTCAGAAAGGGAGCCTTTTGACATACAAAAAAAATCAGGGTCAAGCAAAGGTAATGCTACCCAATTAACTCTCACATCATGTCCTTGAATTGTATTTTGAATGACCCCAATGTCTTCGCCTCGATTACCATATTTAGTTGACTCTTCAAAAAATATCACTAACCCATGATGTTTTTAAAATATTTATTTTAAGTGTTTGTGTGTTTTTGTGGCTGTTCCCATTCATACTTATTTGTATGACACTGTGGACCACTTCCCATATCTCGGGAGCCTCCTATCAACAAGAGCAGGCATCGACAACGAGATCCAACACCGCCTCCAGTGCGCCAGTGCAGACTTCGGTCACCTGAGGAAAAAAGTGTTTGAAAACCAGGCCCTCAAAGCTGCCACCAAGCTTATGGTCTACAGGGCACTCCTGTATGGCTCAGAGACATGGACCATGTACAGTAGACACCTCAAGTTGCTGGAGAAATATCACCAACGATGTCTCCGCAAGATCCTACACATTCCCTGGGAGGACAGGCGCACCAACATCAGCGTCCTCATTCAGGCTAACATCCCCAGCAATGAAGCACTGACCACACTTGATCAGCTCCGCTGGGCAGGCCACATAGTCCACATACCAGACACGAGACTCCCAAAGCAAGTGCTCTACTTGGAGCTCCTTTACGGCAAACGAGCCAAAGGTGGGCAGCGGAAACGCTACAAGGACACCCTCAAAGCCTCCCTGATAAAGTGCGACATTCTCACTGACACTTGGGAGTCCCTGGCCCAAGACCACCCTAAGTGGAAGAAGTGCATCCAAGAGGGCGCTGAGCACCTAGAGTCTCAACGCTGAGAGCATGCAGAAATCAAGCACAGACAGTGGAAAGAGCGTGTGGCAAGCGAGTCCCACCCACCCCTTCCCTCAATGACTATCTGTCCCACCTGTGACAGAGTCTGTGGCTGTCGTATTGGACTGTTCAGCCACCAAAGAACTCATTTCAGGAGTGGAAGGAAGTCTTCCTCGATTCCAAGGGACTGCCTATGATGATGGCGATGATATTCGTACATACGGAACTCACCACAAGTATAAATGGGAATACCCCTACTTTTATTGGTTGGGCCAGCCCACGTGATCCCAGGGATAAGTGTGAAGCGCATATGTCCCTGGGGATCATTACCTTATAAGGGATCCTTCATCACAGGTAACTCACACGCAGATTCAGAAAGGGAGCCTTTTGACATACAAAAAAAAAATCAGGGTTAAGCAAAGCTAATGCTATCCAATTAACTCTCCCATCATGTCCTTGAATTGTATTTTGAATGACCCCAATATCTTTGCATTGATTACCATATTTAGTAGACTCTTCAAAAAATATTACTAGTATTGAGTAGGCGTTTTTCCTGGTATCTATTTAAAATTTAAATTTTTACTCATTTCCATTTCTAACCTCTGCTCCTATCTTTCTGTCTTACTTTGAAGCAATAATCTGTGTTTACTTTACCCAGCTAACTTTATGGCCCAAAAATTGTGGTCGGAGGATTTCCACGGGCGCATGCCTCCGACCTGAAAAGGCCCAGGACCAGCAGTCTCCGAACCTCCTGGACCACCAGGTAACTTCGTAGAAATTTTTCAGGTCGGAGGCATG